>NC_136710.1:364541-384541 GCF_947650265.1 Symphodus melops | reverse complement strand
ATTGGTTACTTTAGGTGAGTGACAGATGTATATCCTTAAATCCTTTAGTCAAACAATGTCGGCTGTCGGTGGAAACTGAAAATCTTTGAGCTTTGAAACGCTGTGAGCAAGAGTAAAATCATCAATCAGCTCACAGTGAGGACTGCTGTGTGTGTGTGTGTGTGTGTGTGTGTGTGTGTGTGTGTGTGTGTGTGTGTGTGTGTGTGTGTGTGTGTGTGTGTGTGTGTGTGCAGTGCGTAGCTGCTCTGACCTGCAGATCTTGGAGTTGGAGCGTATTACCGACCTCGGCCTGCAGGTGGCGACAGATCTGTGTGAAGCTGGTCTGAAGAGTCTGCAGACTCTGATCCTGACACACTCCCCCGTCAGCGGGCAGGCCATCCTGCACTTCCACAGTGAGACACACACACACACACACACACACACACACGTATCATCATGGTTCTCACAGCTGATTGGTTGTGTGTGTCTCTGCAGCTGCGTGTGAAAGCATCAGGTCTATCGTGGTCGAGGTCTCTGCGGTGGATTACTTTGAAGAGCCGCACACCGAAGAATCTCGACATCTGTTCGGAGAAATCCTAACAACACTGAAGGTGGGCGTTGGATTTTCAAAATAAAACTCATCACATTCAGGATCTCCATAAACTGTATCAAAGAAGTAGACAAAAAGTCAAAGGAAGAGACCATATTTGGACATGAGGGGCGGAGCTGGAGAGGAGGGAGGGGTTGATAAACAGATTAGACAGTAAGACAATAATTTAAACTTCCTGTTACCAGGCAACAAACGTGACAACAGGAAGATTACTCTGTGATTTGTTCTTCAGGTTCTTCAGCAGCGACCCGGGCTCTGTGACGTCTTGAAGGTTAAAGCCGAAGGATTCTGCTGACCTCCACACACACACACACACACACACACACACACACACACACACACACACATACCTTAAAGTATGAGGACCTTTATTTTTTATCTCATGCATTCCTTGACTGACCCAGCGAAGGGAAGAAGTGCCTACATGAGCGGGGCTCTCACGCCATCTTCAGGGTTCTTAATTAGAAATGAAATGATGTAATCAATGATGTAATCAATGATGTAATCAATGATGTAATCAATGTTCTTCCAGACAGAAATAATCTCATTACGAGCCTCAAAAACAAGATTAAACTGAGTTTATTTATTCCACTTCCTCACTTAGACTGTAGAGAAATAGCCTTTAGCTTAGCACAAATCTTAGTTAGCTTCCAAAGATCAGTCAAATGAAGGTCGGTCCAACATGATTTAAAATCAGGATGTTCAAAATATGTGTACTGTATCTTTAAAAGCCATAATGTTTATACTCGTAGGTAACCCTTAGTGCCCCCTTAATGAAACCCCCCAAAGCCTCGATCAAGCACAAACTGCAGGAGACCCACGACTCCATCACCAAACATATCAGTCATTAAAGCAACCAACGAGTTAGTGAACACGCCGTGTGGTCAAAGTGCTCCGTGGGTCATTTTAACACCAATAAATTATTTCTTTTATCAATTTATCAGACTTTTGTTTTCTTTATAGAACGCCAGAATATCCCACCCTCAATACAGACCCTGAACTAACCACTGACACTGGACTGTCCCACCCTCAATACAGACCCTGAACTAACCACTGACACTGGACTGTCCCACCCTCAATACAGACCCTGAACTAACCACTGACACTGGACTGTCCCACCCTCAATACAGACCCTGAACTAACCACTGATACTGGACTGTCCCACCCTCAATACAGACCCTGAACTAACCACTGATACTGGACTGTCCCACCCTCAATAGAGACCCTGAACTAACCACCGACACTGGACTGTCCCACCCTCAATACAGACCCTGAACTAACCACTGATGCTGGACTGTCCCACCCTCAATAGAGACCCTGAACTAACCACTGATACTGGACTGTCCCACCCTCAATAGAGACCCTGAACTAACCACAGACACTGTACTGTCCCACCCTCAATAGAGACCCTGAACTAACCACTGATACTGGACTGTCCCACCCTCAATACAGACCCTGAACTAACCACTGATACTGGACTGTCCCACCCTCAATACAGACCCTGAACTAACCACTGACACTGGACTGTCCCACCCTCAATACAGACCCTGAACTAACCACTGACACTGGACTGTCCCACTGTTATTACACACCCTGAACTAACCACTGATACTGGACTGTCCCACCCTCAATACAGACCCTGAACTAACCACTGACACTGGACTGTCCCACTGTTATTACACACCCTGAACTAACCACTGACACTGGACTGTCCCACCCTCAATACAGACCCTGAACTAACCACTGACACTGGACTGTCCCACCCTCAATACAGACCCTGAACTAACCACTGACACTGGACTGTCCCACCCTCAATACAGACCCTGAACTAACCACTGATACTGGACTGTCCCACCCTCAATACAGACCCTGAACTAACCACTGATACTGGACTGTCCCACCCTCAATAGAGACCCTGAACTAACCAATGACACTGGACTGTCCCACTGTTTTTTCAGACCCTGAACTAACCACTGATACTGGACTGTCCCACCCTCAATACAGACCTGAACTAACCACTGACACTGGACTGTCCCACCCTCAATACAGACCCTGAACTAACCACTGACACTGGACTGTCCCACCCTCAATACAGACCCTGAACTAACCACCGACACTGGACTGTCCCACCCTCAATACAGACCCTGAACTAACCACCGACACTGGACTGTCCCACCCTCAATACAGACCCTGAACTAACCACTGATACTGGACTGTCCCACCCTCAATACAGACCCTGAACTAACCAGCGACACTGGACTGTCCCACTACTAAAAAATACATTGAACCCACCATCACTTCAACGTTCTGCCCATATAAGGATTACCAGGAAGTCACTGTAGCATGTGCGCATATCAACACTTTTAGGACAAAGGTCAAGTTTAAAGGTCAGGTGTGTTTGTTTGGCCAATAAATGTGGGAGTGGGCACACCAAAGACCTTTAACGACAGAGTGCGAGTGAGCGAGCGTGTATCGACGTTCCTACGGGCGTGTAAACAATGTGTGTTTGAACAGCGTTAAAGTGAAAGTGTGTTTACACGTCAGCGTCAGTCGTGGTCACCATGGTTTTCCTCAGACGGACTATGCTGCTTCGCTTCCTCCTGATGTCGGCCATGTTGGCTCTGCTCCTCTTCATCAGCTCGCTGTGGCTACGTGAGTTTCCTCCTCTGAAGATGTCACTGAATGTCGGCCATGTTGGCTCCATCGCTCTTCCTGTGTCACACACTCATACGACTGGATGGCCCCGGGCCAGCAGGGGCCCAGGGCCAGCAGGGGGCCCAGGGCCAGCAGGGGGCCAGCAGGGGCCCAGGGCCAGCAGGGGGCCAGCAGGGGGCCCAGGGCCAGCAGGGGGCCAGCAGGGGCCCCGGGCCAGCAGGGGGCCCAGGGCCAGCAGGGGGCACTACAGGCTGAGAAACTTTAAACCACAGTATTCCCTCATAATGTGAAATCTGCCTCAGGGGACGCCGTCTGACAGCGCTCAGTCTTAATGCTAAGCTAATCGTCATGTGAGTTATTATGAAGAAGAATGATCCGTCTGTGAGTGAAAAAGAAAAGAGGAACATGTTGACCTTTAGCATGTCATCATCTCTGTTCAACTTTTTTTGTAAAACTTAAAATTAAAATAATTTTATTAAACGTTAATCTGCTGTAAATGTTAGCATGACAAGCTATTTAGCTCCCGAGCTAATCGTGAAGAAGGTACTGCAGAAGCCTGAACGCTCACAGGAATGATGATAACGTTACGAATGTCTAATATTATATGTAATATAATTATATTATTATATATAATGTCTTATTTTCTGCTCTTTACAAACTTTAATGACAAACAGGAAGTTGTTTCACTCGTCTGTTTCTCTCTTCAGCTCAGCGTGGAGTCAGCGACTGTGGCAGCCCTTGGCATCCATGTTTGAGTTCCAACAAACAAAGGGTATGACTGACACATAATATAATAAATATAATATAATATAATATAATATAATAAATAATATAATAAATAACATAATATAATATATAATATAATATATAATATAATATAATATATAAAATATAATATAATATAATATATTATATATTATATTATATATTATGTGTTTATTTGTTTCTGCTGCTAAATCAGTTTAACACAACACACACTTTTATTCTATCCTTATGAGGACTGTGAACAGTCTTGAGTTCACTCATTCGTCTTAATAAAATATATACTTGCTGAATGAACACACACACACACAGAAACACTTGTTTTTCTATCCTTGTGAGGACCTTAAACAGATGGATTCAGTCTGTGGGTCTTTAAGTGTGCAGGACCGTTTATGTATCAGACGTGTTTAATATCTTTAAAAGTGTTCACACTCACACAACACACACACAGGGTTTATTTTTCTATCCTTATGAGGACTTCTGAATCTTTAATCTTAAATGTGTCTTTCACTTTTATAATCAGGTAACCAATCAGAGTCATCACGTGGTTTACAGGATTCAAACAGCTCTTCTATAGGATAATTGTGTTTTTACATTTGTATATTTTTCTCACAGCCTCCATTGGCTCCCGGGGAGTGGGTGGAGCTGAATAAAGCCCCGCCCCTTATAAAAGACTGTCCTGGCCAATCGTTTCAGGCCCGTCTTCTTCTGCAGTATTTAAAGTCCAGCCTGACGGACGCTGAAGACATCCTGCTGGAGCCCTACCTGCAGAGCTGGGATCAGCTACTCAAGTACATCATTCATCCTTTAAAGGAATAGTTCCACATTAAACACTTTCTGCACCATGTCTCAGGGATTAGGCCCCTCCCACTGGCTCCAGGTGAATCAGCTCACTCTGACTCTCAGCAGGAGACACTCGGGGTCTGACCTTTACGTGTGAAGCCTTATCATTGTGTGTGTGTGTGACATGTTCACATACATGCAGTAATGATTCATTTCTTTACATGGTGGTCAAACAGTCAGTGATTACAGAAGCCTGAAGCTTCTCTCTTTCAGATTCATGGACGCTCTGGGGACCATGGTCAGCTTCTTCTCTCAGAAGGTGAAGGAAAAGGTTGTTCTGATCCGAGAGCTGTCACTCAAACGCAGCGCAGAGGCTCATGGGAAACGTGGTGTGTCTGATGGCACTGGACTACAAAGGGGGGTAAGAGAATCCCGTGTGGTCCAAACATTCCTGAGAAATGAGGTCAACCGTCACAGCTTCCTGTTTCTCTCCAGGCCTATCGCTCACTACAGTCCATGGTGAGGGCGGAGCTAAAAGAGGGCGTGGTCGACTTCTCCCGGCGCACAGACTCCGGTTGCAGGACGCTGCTGCGGCTGCATCGCTCTCTGCTCTGGCTGAAGCTCATGTTGGAAGGTTTGGCTGAAGGGCCGGACGCAGACGGGCGATACAAAACACCTGGAGAGCTGAGCAGGTAGCGTCAGAGCGTGGTGTGTTTAAGGACCAGACAAAAGCTCAGACAACACAGTTTGAAGCACTGGTGAGCGTTGAAATGTTTTATTGTTGTAAACAAAGATGTGTCGTCCCCTCAGAGACGCCTATCAGGTGGCGTTGGCCCCTCACCACCCCTGGATGCTCCGTCAGGCTGCAGAGTTCGTCTTCCTCGCGCTCCCGGAGCGACGCTACTTCCTGCAGCTCGTGTGCGTTCAGAGTGAGCGGGAGGCCACGCCCGTCCTGCGCGTCATCATCCACGCTCTGACGCTGGTGCACACGCAGACGCAGCGCATTCTGGCAGAACATGACATGCTGGAGCTGCCCTGAACGCAACACGCCAACAGAAGGACAGAAAAGATCAGAAAGCACCGACACGTGACAGGAAGTGAAACAAAAGAGTCACACACATCTCTACCCATAATGCACTTTGAGGCAGCAGATGGTGCGTTCAGGATTCAGTGAACGCAACATGAAGACAGAAAACGGCGTTTTACACACAATGAGTGAATATGACTGAGTCAGTGTCAGAAGGTCAAAGGTCGTCCATGACACAGTTCACACTGCTCCTGTTGTTGTTGTGATTGTTTACAATCAATGTTTACAAACAGCAAAAGGAATAAATGCTTCTTGTGTTGTCACTGTGATGAAGCTGTTTATGTGTGTGTGTCTGTGTGTGTGTGTGTGTGTGTGTGTGTGTTTATGTGTGTCTATGTGTGTGTGTGTCTGTGTCTGTGTGTGTGTGTGTGTGTGTGTGTGTGTGTGTGTGTGTGTTTATGTGTGTCTATGTGTGTGTGTGTGTCTATGTGTGTGTGTGTGTGTGTGTTTGTGTGTGTGTCTATGTGTGTGTGTCTATGTGTGTGTGTGTCTATGTGTGTGTGTGTGTGTGTGTGTGTGTGTGTGTGTTTATGTGTGTGTGTGTGTGTGTGTGTCTATGTGTGTGTGTGTGTGTGTGTGTGTGTGTGTGTGTCTATGTGTGTGTGTGTGTGTGTGTCTATGTGTGTGTGTGTGTGTGTGTTTGTGTGTGTGTCTATGTGTGTGTGTCTATGTGTGTGTGTGTCTATGTGTGTGTGTGTGTGTGTGTGTGTGTGTGTGTGTTTATGTGTGTGTGTGTCTGTGTGTGTGTGTGTGTGTCTATGTGTTTATGTGTGTGTGTGTGTGTGTGTGTGTGTGTGTGTGTGTCTGTGTGTTTATGTGTGTGTGTGTGTGTGTGTCTGTGTGTCTATGTGTTTATGTGTGTGTGTGTGTGTGTGTGTCTATGTGTGTGTGTGTGTGTGTGTCTATGTGTTTGTGTGTGTGTGTGTGTCTATGTGTCTGTGTGTGTGTCTGTGTGTGTGTGTCTATGTGTTTGTGTGTGTCTGTGTGTGTGGGTGTGTGTTTGTGTGTGTGTCTCTGTGTGTGTGTGTGTGTGTGTCTATGTGTGTGTGTGTCTATGTGTCTATGTGTGTGTGTGTGTCTGTGTGTGTGTGTCTATGTGTTTGTGTGTGTCTGTGTGTGTGTGTGTGTGTGTGTGTCTATGTGTTTGTGTGTGTGTGTCTGTGTGTGTGTGTCTCTGTGTGTGTGTCTCTGTGTGTGTGTGTGTGTGTGTGTGTGTGTGTGTCTCTGTGTGTGTGTCTCTGTGTGTGTGTCTCTGTGTGTGTGTCTCTGTGTGTGTGTCTCTGTGTGTGTGTGTGTGTGTGTGTGTGTGTGTGTGTGTCTCTGTGTGTGTGTGTGTGTGTGTGTGTGTCTATGTGTGTGTGTCTCTGTGTGTGTGTCTCTGTGTGTGTGTCTCTGTGTGTGTGTGTGTGTGTGTGTGTGTGTGTGTGTGTGTGTCTCTGTGTGTGTGTCTCTGTGTGTGTGTCTCTGTGTGTGTCTATGTGTGTGTGTCTCTGTGTGTGTGTCTCTGTGTGTGTGTGTGTGTGTGTGTGTGTGTGTGTGTGTGTGTGTGTGTGTGTCGCTGACAGTGGTTTGTAGTTTTAGGACGATGGTGCGTTCAGGGACAGGTTTTCCTGCTGGTGACTCTTCATGTGTGTTTTCAGACAGTGGCCTTGAGTGAAGGCTTTCTCGCAGAGGGAGCACTGGTAGGGTCTCTCCCCGTTGTGCGTCCTCATGTGCACGTTGAGGTGTTCCTGTCGAGAGCACGCCTTCCCGCACACGCTGCACACGAACAGCTTGAGGCCCAGGTGGCTCCTCAGGTGGGAGCTCAGGTGAGTCCTTCGTTTGAAGAAGCGTCCGCACTGCGAGCAGCCGTACGGCGCCTCGCCCGTGTGAACACGCGTGTGCACTTTCAGCTCTCCGTTGGAGATGAAGCCTTTCCCGCAGACGCCGCAGGTGAAGGGCCGCTCGCCGCCGTGCGTCCTCATGTGCGCCTTCAGGCTGCAGTTGGAGAAGAAGCTCTTGCAGCAGACGTGGCAGAGGAAGAGGCGCTCTCTGGGCGTGTGCGTCTTCTCGTGAGCCTTCAGCGTGTTCGCCAGTTTGAATCGCTTCCCGCACACCTGGCAGCCGTGGAGTCTCTCTCCGGAGTGCGTGGCCCGGTGTCGGAGCAGAGACCTGCGGTCGGACAGAGACTTCCCGCACAGCGTGCAGGTGAAGCCGTCTCCCGCGTGCGTCCTGCTGTGAGCTCGGAGCGCCGCCTTCAGGCCGAACGCCTTGGGGCAGAGCTCGCACCTGTGCGGTTTGAGAGCGGCGTGCACCCACACGTGTCTGCTCAGAGCGTAGCGGTGAGCGAAGGTCTTGCTGCAGGTGTCACATTTAAAAGGTCTGATTCCCGTGTGGCGAGTGGCGTGCTGCTCCAGGCCGGCGGCGCTGACGAAGGACTTCCCGCAGAAGGAGCAGTCGTGAGTCTTCTGGTAGCTCCTCAGGTGTTCTCTGAACTCGTCCGAGGAGTCAAAGGTCAGGCCGCACACGCCGCACACCCGCTGAGCCTCGTCCACGTGAGTCCAGCCGTGTTTGATCAGGCTGCTCCGGCTCCGGTACCAGACCCCACAAACCCTGCACGGGTTTTTACTGATCGCCACCCTCCTCCGCTTTGGTCTGGACTGATCAGGATCTGGTTTCCAGTCCTGGTCTCTGAGCTCACTGGAGTCCACTTGGGTCCCAGCGGTGGAGCTGCAGGAGAGAAAGACCTTCATGAAGCTCTGCAGGATCTGAAGGGAGCAGGTCCATGTGAGTCTTTACCTCGACGTGAGTCCAGCAGAGTCCGTCTTTATCTGAAGATCTGAAGTGGACTGAAAGTCAGAGTGGCTGTTCTGTGGACGGTGAAGCTCCTCCTCCTGCTCCTCCTGCTCCTCCTCCTGCTCCTCCTGCTCCTCCTGCTCCTCCTCCTCCTCCTCCTCCTCCTCTCCCGTCTGCAGGAATAAAGACAGCGTCCATCATTGGGACATAGAGACATTTGAAAGAGGACTGAGGCAGCTCAGGACTCTGGACCTTGATGCGCAGGTAGAGGACCGGCCTCTCCGCCCCGGTGCAGCTCCTGAAGATCTCGTCCGGCGTCGTGGTCTGAAGGCGCCTGCTGCCATCCGACGTAAACATGTGGAAGGCTTTCTGATTGGCCAGCTGAGGGAAGGTGGACCTCAGCAGGGCCAGGAAGTCGTCCTCCTGCAGTCCGCGAGGACACGACAGCTCCTGCAGCGGGGACTTGATCATGTCTGAGACAGAGACACAGAGCATGTGGGTCAGTCCGCCTCCAGCACACCGGACAGGACTGTCCAGACTCACCTTCTGCAGACGGCACGCTCGCACGCTGCCCCGCCTCCAGCACGCAGACTCGGAGGCGGTGCTGAGTCGGTTCTTCCCCGAGGCGAGGTCTGCCACGCCGCCTCCTTTCAGACAGAACTCTGGGAGACGAAACCCTGAAAGACCGGACCGTCATGTGTGAGACCCCAGGACAGATTAGCACCACACTTCATCAAACACAGAGATAATCTGATTACAGTAATCTGATTACAGTAATCTGATTACAGGAGCCTCTCTGACTTCTGCTGCGAGACGTTCGCTCACCTGGCTGACGACGTGGACTCGTCTCCTCTCTGCAGGACGTCGTCCCCGCTGCTCTGAGTGTCCCCCGTCTGTCCTCGGATGTACAGGGTAGATTTTCCCGCCCCGCTCAGCCGGACGCTCCGGCAGATCTCCTCAGGCGTCAGAGTCGCCACGCTCAGAGGAAGAAGTCGTCTCGACCTGTCGGACGTGAAGAACTCTAAAGGTTCCTGACGGACGAGCTGAGGGAAGGTGGACCTGAGCAGGTCCAAGAAGTCCGGCTCCTTCATGCCACGAGGACACCTCAGGTCCTGCAGCGGACAGGTTGGAAACACTGGAACAGAAACGACATCATTGTGAGCTGTAGCTAAACTGAAACCTGGAAGACGGACGTCTTACCTCTGTTGGAGAGGACGGCGGTCTGAGAGCCCCTCAGGATGCGGATCTTCAGGTCTAAGTGGTCCTGGGAGTCGCTGAGTCGGGGTCTGCCTGGTTTTCTCCTGCCAGACTGAACTCTGGGTGAAATAACAAGCAGGATAAAGATTCAAGTTGAGGCTAACTCTCTTTATATGAGCAAACTAGCTTATTGTAGCTACTATGCTAAGCTAACAGAAAGCTATCTGAGCCACCAAACAAATGGCCCACTTATCCAGGAAAACCAGAACAGCATGCTAACCCAAATAGCATTCCTCTAAACCACAGCTGATTCTGTTCTGTTTGAACTAGCATACGCTTATGCTAAGCTAACAAGCTAAACTAAATGAGCTAACTCATTTATATTTAAAAAAAACTTTATTCTGAAGTCGCCGAGGGACGAACAAACTTTATTAAGTTCACAAAGCACGACAAGGTGAACTGGTTATACTGGTTATACTGGACTCTGGTTATACTGGTTATACTGGGCTCTGGTTATACTGGACTCCAGTTAACTGGTTATACTGGACTCTGGTTATACTGGTTATACTGGACTCTGGTTATACTGGACTCTGGTTATACTGGTTATACTGGACTCTGGTTATACTGGACTCTGGTTATACTGGTTATACTGGACTCTGGTTATACTGAACTCTGGTTATACTGGACTCTGGTTATACTGGTTATACTGGACTCTGGTTATACTGGTTATACTGGACTCTGGTTATACTGGTTATACTGGACTCTGGTTATACTGGTTATACTGGACTCCAGTTAACTGGTTATACTGGACTCTGGTTATACTGGACACCAGTTAACTGGTTATACTGGGGCTTCAGACCTGGGTGTGATTTGAAAGTCAGGGTCTTTGAGGTCTTCTTTTCTTTGTCTTGAACTCGGAGTTATCAGACTTTCTGAAAGCTGCTGCTCTTCGTCTCCATCACCATCTTCCTCATCCTCCCACCACATGCTCAGACTGCCAGTGTCCTCAAGACCTGCACCAAGGAGGGGTCAAAGGTCACGAGACGTCAGGCTAAAACACGTAGCTCCCAAGAATCACAGCAGCAGAGTATGATGTAATAATCCCAAACAACATTAAAGGAGCAGTCCGCCACTCGGACCCCTGCTGGTTAAAGTGGGTACTACACTTAGAACTCTTAACATGACAGAGAGCTGTTCACATTATTTACCTGACTTGTGTTTGGGACGCTCCTCACTCAGAACCACCACACTCGGACCTGCTTCATCCTGGACCAGGACTTCTTCAAGCAAAGTGAGTTGAAATAAATGTAGAGATTTAAAACAGTAAAGACTTTCAGAACTAATAAACTTGATAAGTGAACCTTCACATGAAGTCTTTACCAGCAAACATCGAAACCTTCAATCTGAACTTTTTCAAAAACAGCTGGATCCAGACCTGGTCTCTGCAGACTGACCCGGGGCTGCAGGATCACATCCAGCTGCTTCCTCTGCCGGTCCACCTCCCTCCTCAGACCCGCCGCCTCCTCCTCGTACCCGGCCACGGTTCTCTCCACCACCGCGAGGATCTCCCGCGCGGCCGTGCTCAGCTTCTCGCGGACGATCCCTCTCAGGATGTCGGACTTGGACATGTGAGCGAGTCGGTCCGGATCCTCCGAGCCGCCGCTGCTTCCATTCATCCAGTAAAACATCGATCCTCTCAGACTGATGGATTTCACCCAAACTTGACTGGAAGTATTTCTCTCGTGTGGTGCAACTATGAATGATGTCCGACAAGAAACAAAACAATGAAGCAGATGTTTTTTTTTTTTTTTTAAATCGTGTCAAAAAATCTGATTTCATTGTTTATTTGTTCCGAACACATGACAAGAACAAATCAATATTCACAATCCTATCATGTTCAGAAAGGAGAGGAATAAATCTGATCTTCTGTCTGGACGGTTTGTCCAATGAGGAGACAGCATGAAACACTTCAGTCTTTCACTTCACTTCCAAGTTCATCAGAAACACCAAACACTCATTTCAAACGTTTTTCCTTGTTCACATGTTAAAGTGAAATATTTGAACGCAGCTCTTTAAATCCTTCTTTACACACCATTAAACCCAGTACAGACCATTAAACCCAGTACAGACCATTAAACCCAGTACAGACCATTAAACCCAGTACAGATCATTAAACCCAGTACAGACCATTAAAACCCAGTACAGACCATTAAAACCCAGTACAGACCATTAAACCCAGTACAGACCATTAAACCCAGTACAGATCATTAAACCCAGTACAGACCATTAAACCCAGTACAGACCATTAAACCCAGTCCAGACCATTAAACCCAGTACACACCATTAAACTCCGAGTGATGGGGCGGGAAAACAGACAGGGACAACTCGTGCTGTCCGACTGGGAACATAAACCAAAGACTCAACTCGCCGACAGATGGCGCTAAAGATATTCCCCGCTTCAGTTCTTCGGGTCTTTTTCAAACCGTCCACTACACCCTCGGCCCCCCCTCGCCCCCCCCCCCCTCCGATTGCGCGTGCACGCGGAGGGTCCATAGACTGTTTGAACTGATTTAATCTGATCATACAGACGTGAACAACTTCACCTGTTTATAGTTTGAAAGGATCAAATCAAAGCCTCCTCTTCTTTATTTCATTATGTTTCATATTTAAAGGGACAAAAACTAAAGAATATTAAATCATGTTAAAACTTCTCACTCTTATTTATTGATCATTGTTTCACTTTGGAGGCAAAAGAAAAGATTCAGGATTTATTTAAGAGTCATAAAAGTTATAAATCCACATACACACGAGTGCATCATCCAATCAGCTTCTCTCATTCTCAACCCCAACGTTTCAGTTTATTTACATTTATACACACACACACACACACACACACACACACACACACACACACACACACACACACAGACACACACAGACACACACACAGACACACACACAGACACACACACACACACACACAGACACACACAGACACACACACAGACACACACACAGACACACACACACACAGACACACACACACAGACACACACACACACAGACACACACAGACACAGACACACACACACACACACAGACACAGACACACACACACACACAGACACACACAGACACAGACACACACAGACACACACACACACAGACACACACAGACACACACAGACACACACAGACACACACAGACACACACACAGACACACACACAGACCATTACAGAGTGAAAATAAAGCTGTTTTTAAAACGTTGGCTCCATGGCTCCGCCCCCGGCTGACTCGTCTTGGCCCTGGTGGCTCTTCATGTGAGTCTTCAGACAGTGGCTCTGAGTGAAGCCTCGCTCACACACGCTGCACTTGTAGGGTTTCTCTCCGTTGTGGGTCCTCATGTGGACACTCAGGTGTTCCTTCCGCGAGCACGCTTTCCCACAAACGCCGCACACAAACGGTTTGACGCCTGCGTGGGTTTTCAGATGGGACGTGAGAAGCCCTCGAGCATTAAATGTACGTCCACACTCGGAGCACTTGTAGGGTTTCTCTCCGCTGTGGACCAACAGATGTCTCCTCAGCGCTCCTTTTGAAGACAGCGCTTTGCCACATGTGCTGCAGCAGATCTCTTTCTCGCCGTGTGTTTTCAGGTGAACACTTAGAACACTGTGGGAGTGGAAGGTTTTGCAGCACACGTCACAGAGATACGGTTTGTCCCTGACTGTGTGGATTTTCTCGTGCCCTCTCAGTCCTGCTGGGGTTAAAAAACTCTTCCCACAAACCCCACAGCTGTGACGTTTGTCCCCGGAGTGACTCATCTTGTGTCGGGATAAAGAGTTAAGGTCAAGGACAGATTTCCCGCACAGGTCGCAGGTGTAAGGTTTCTCTCCTGTGTGACTCACACCGTGAGTCCTCAGCTGCTGTTTGAAAGCAAACGATTTGGAACAGATGTCACATTTGTGTGGTTTCTCCTCCACATGCACCAACCGATGATTTCTCAAAGAAGTCTTTAAACTAAACACTTTATTGCAGATGTCACATTCGTAGGGTTTCTCTCCCGTGTGGAGAGCAGCGTGTCTCTGAAAGCCAATCACAGAGAGGAACTTCTTCCCGCAGACGTCACAGCTGAACGTTTTCTTGTGAGCTTCCAGATGATTCCTGAGCTCCTCCGGACTCTCTGACTCGTCTCCACACACTCCACAGCGTCTCTGTGGATCGTCCACGTGTCTCCACGAGTGTTTGATCAGCATGTTCTTTGAGCCGCTCAGAGCTTCACAGACGTTACAGGACAGAGGAGCGCCGCTCTTTGATTTCTCTCCTGGTGAATCCTCTCTGGGACACTTTGTGTCGTCCTCGTCTGCTCTCCACTCTTCTTCTTCTTCTTCTTCTTCTGCAGCGCGGCCGGTCAGGTGTGCAGATGTTTCACCCTCTTCTTCCTCTCTGGTGATTTGTTCGCTCAGAGACCTGAAGATGGAAGAACATGTCTTTACTGTGCAGACGCTCAGAGTCACATTCACCAGCTTTGGACTCACGCTGCATCAGCGTCCTCCACTCCGTCCTCCTCGCCGTCCTCCACTCCGTCCTCCACGCCGTCCTCCACTCCGTCCTCCACGCCGTCCTCCTCACCGTCCTCCACTCCGTCCTCCTCGCCGTCCTCCACTCCGTCCTCCACGCCGTCCTCCACTCCGTCCTCCACGCCGTCCTCCTCACCGTCCTCCACTCCGTCCTCCACTCCGTCCTCCACTCCGTCCTCCTCGCCGTCCTCCACACCGTCCTCCACTCCGTCCTCCACTCCGTCCTCCTCGCCGTCCTCCACGCCGTCCTCCATGCCGTCCTCCACTCCGTCCTCCACTCCGTCCTCCACTCCGTCCTCCACTCCGTCCTCCACGCCGTCCTCCACGCCGTCCTCCGTATTCGCTGACGGGGGACGCTGCTCCTCCTCTGCTGCCTGAAACAATTCAGAGGATGAATTTGAAAACAGGAAGTGTTGACATGAAAGCAGTGAGGTCGTGTGGGCGTGACGATGTGATTGGATGAGCTGAAGTGGGAGGATCTACCTTCACACGGACGTACAGAGCTGCTGGTCCTCGGCCCGTGGAGCGGATGGACCTTCGCGTCTCCTCTGGAGTCAGAGTCTTCACCGTCAGAGGTCGCAGTCTTCGGCGGGCGTCGACCGTGAACGCCTCGAAGCCTCCGGTCAGCTGAGGGAAGGACGCCGTCAGGAGGTCCAGGAAGTCTGCCTCCTGCAGGCCTGGAGGACAGCTCAGATCCTTCACCTGCAGCTTCAGCTCTGAAACACAGCGAGCTGTTAAAGGAGGCGTCCAGCTCACTGACGCTCTGAGCCAATGAGGAGTCAGTATTTATTATTATAGAACACTAGCGACCTCCTGATTGGACGTACCGCCTCTTCTCAGCATACGGACTGTGGAGTCCTGCAGCAGACAGACTCGGAGGTTTATAGACTTCCTGTCCTCATTCTTCTCTGGCTCCGCCTCCTCGTCCTCAGCAGGACCTGAACTGTCCCGGCTCCCCGAGGCGTCCCCGTCTGAAGCAGAAACAGACGAGTCCCCGTCACACGAGAGCGACTAAACTTTCACCTTCATCTTTATCTGATCTTAAAGAGGCCACGCCCCCACGAGTCAGAGCACGCGCTGGGCCACCCCGGTCACAAAAAGTCTGGACACACTCCTGGATCGGGATCAGACCCGCTAAATATGACGTCATCCAGCCCTGATACTGACTCTGATCAGTGATAAGCTTCAATACGTTCATCGAGCTGTGACGTCATCACCTCCTCACCTGTCCTGCAGAGAGAGACTGGGGGCTGCAGAAGAGCCTCCAGCTGGATCCTGTGCCGGTCCACCTCCCGCCTCAGACCCGCCGCCTCCTCCTCGTACCCGGATACGGTTCTCTCCACCACCGCGAAGATCTCCCGCGCTGCTGACGTCAGCTTGTCGGTAACGATTCCTCTCAGGATCTCACATTTAGAAAGTTTCTGTCCCTCCATTGTTGACATCGTGCACACACTAATGCTGTCCGACTGGACACTCAACCGGATGTAAGGTTCCTCTCCAGCTCTTCTTCTTCTTCGGAGCTTTAATGGCGGTCCAGGTGTGACGTGTTAGCGCCACCTGCTGAGCTCATCTGAACGTGCTCCCCTCTCAGAGAGTCACAGTGTAACAGGTTACCATGGCAACCAAACACGGCTTCCTCTGCACGCTTATCATTCTGTCGGTGCTCCTTCTTCTTCTTCTTCTTCACTTTTTACTTTATTTATTATCTTCTAATATCTGTAAACATTGATGATTTATTATCTTCTAATATCTGTAAACATTGATTTATTATCTTCTAATATCTGTAAACATTGATGATTTATTATCTTCTAATATCTGTAAACATTGATGATTTATTATCTTCTAATATCTGTAAACATTGATGATTTATTATCTTCTAATATCTGTAAACATTGATTTATTATCTTCTAATATCTGTAAACATTGATGATTTATTAGTTTCTAATATCTGTAAACATTGATGATTTATTATCTTCTAATATCTGTAAACATTGATGATTTATTAGTTTCTAATATCTGTAAACATTGATGATTTATTATCTTCTAATATCTGTAAACATTGATGATTTATTAGTTTCTAATATCTGTAAACATTGATGATTTATTAGTTTCTAATATCTGTAAACATTGATGATTTATTATCTTCTAATATCTGTAAACATTGATGATTTATTATCTTCTAATATCTGTAAACATTGATGATTTATTAGTTTCTAATATCTGTAAACATTGATGATTTATTAGTTTCTAATATCTGTAAACATTGATGATTTATTAGTTTCTAATATCTGTAAACATTGATGATTTATTAGTTTCTAATATCTGTAAACATTGATGATTTATTAGTTTCTAATATCTGTAAACATTGATGATTTATTAGTTTCTAATATCTGTAAACATTGATGACGGCTCTTCATTTCTCTTAAACAACTTTAATTTACAAAACCTGTTTGAACATTTAGAGTCTGTCAGCGCTCAACCAATCAGAGGCCGGCTTCTCTGTGTGAGGTCAGACCTGTCACGTCCTCCCAGAGTGAAGACAGAGGAGTGTTTAAACCTCTACAGTGTCCCCGTTAGTGTACACACACACACACACACACACACACACACACACACACACACACACACACAGACACACAGACACACACAGACACACACACACACACACACACACAGACACACAGACACACAGACACACAGACACACACAGACACGCACACACGCACACACGCACACACGCACACACGCACACACGCACACACGCACACACGCACACACAGACACACAGACACACAGACACACAGACACACACACACACACAGACACACAGACACACAGACACACACACACACACACAGAGTAGGGATGAGAGCAAAGAAAGCAGGTGAATAAACTTTACATGGTAATAAAAGTTTACACACTCGTCACGTTCAGGAGCCGTGATCTGGACCTCAGACCGGGCAGGAGCCGTGATCTGGACCTCAGACCGGGCAGGAGCCGTGATCTGGACCTCAGACCGGGCAGGAGCTGTGATCTGGACCTCAGACCGGGCAGGAGCTGTGATCTGGACCTCAGACCGGGCAGGAGCTGTGATCTGGACCTCAGACTGGGCAGGAGCCGTGATCTGGACCTCAGACCGGGCAGGAGCCGTGATCTGGACCTCAGACCGGGCAGGAGCCGTGATCTGGACCTCAGACCGGGCAGGAGCCGTGATCTGGACCTCAGACCGGGCAGGAGCTGTGATCTGGACCTCAGACCGGGCAGGAGCCGTGATCTGGACCTCAGACTGGGCAGGAGCCGTGATCTGGACCTCAGACCGGGCTGACTCAGGAGTTCTGATCAAGATCATCTCTGAGTTCTGGTTACAGCCTCCCGGCGTGACGTGCATGCTGCACTCATGACGATGGTCTAGGTCTGGGTCTAGGTCTGGGTGTGGGTCTGGGGCCGTTGAGTCCAGCATGGTGACGTGGTCTCTTTAAAGAGGAGAGTCCGCCGTCTTCTCCTCCCTCTCGTGCCTCTTCATGTGCGTCTTCATGGAGTGGCTCTGAGTGAAGCCCCGCCCACACACGCTGCACTTGTATGGTTTCTCTCCATCGTGGGTCCTCATGTGGTTGTTCAGGTGTTCTTTACGGAAGAAGGCTTTCCCGCACACCTGGCAGGCGTGCGGTTTGACGCCCGAGTGGAACTTGAGGTGGAAGCTGAGGTGTCCGTTACAGATGTATGTGCGTCCACACTTGAAGCACTTGAAGGGTCTCTCTCCGCTGTGGACCCTCATGTGGCGCTTCATGTGCGCGCTGGACGACAGCGCCTTGCCGCAGACGCTGCAGATGATCTTCTGCTCGGTGTGCGTCTTCAGGTGGGCGTTGAGCTGGCCTCGCGTGTGGAACATCTTGCAGCAGATGTCACAGAGGTGCGTGCGGTTTCTGTCCTTGTGACTCTTCTCGTGGCGGACCACTTCTCCGCGCGTTAAGAAATGCTTCCCGCACACCTGGCAGTTGTGAGGCTTTCCTGCAGAGTGGAACAGCTTGTGTCGGGATAGCGCTCGGAGGTCGCGGAGGGATTTCCCGCACAGGTTGCAGCTGTAGGGTTTCTCCCCTGTGTGCAGCCGGCTGTGAATCCTCAGCAGCTCTTTGAATTTAAAGGACTTGTTACAGACGTCACACTTGTACGGCCTGTCCTGCACGTGTCGGGACTGGTGAGTTCTCAGAGTGCTCTTGAAGGAAAAGCTCTTGTTGCAGACGTCACACTTGAAGGGTTTCTCTCCCGTGTGTTGAAAAGAATGACCCTGCAGACTGTAGACTGAGAGGAACTTCTTCCCGCAGACGTCACAGCTGAACGTTTTCTTGTGAGCTTCCAGATGATTCCTGAGCTCCTCCGGACTCTCTGACTCGTCTCCACACACTCCACAGCGTCTCTGTGGATCGTCCACGTGGCTCCACGAGTGTTTGATCAGCTTGTTCATGGTGGCGCTCAGAGCCGGGCAGACTCTGCAGGACAGAGGAGCGCCGCTGTTCTCAGCCGGCGCCTTGGAAGGCGAGGCGGTGCGTTTCCTCGGCGACGCCTCCACTCTGGGTTTCTTCTCTTCGACGTCTGGTTTCCACTCTTCATCTCGGTCTTCCTCCTCGTCCTCTTCACTCTCAGAGCCGGCTGACGTCAGGGCGCTGAGGTCCTGGGACACCTCACGCCGCTCCATGTCTTCCTCTGACTTCACGGAGTTTGTGGAGAGTGGATCTGATTGGTCGCTCTGCTGGGAGCTGAGGGGAGAAAGGAGACGCCTCCGTCTTCAGCTCAGCTTCTGACATGTTGGAATCTTTCAGCTCTGACTCACCTCACATCGGCTCTTCCTTCGTCCTTTCTTGAGTCCTCGCCGCCGTGCTCTTCTGGGGGGGCGGGTCGATCCAGGCTGCTCCGGGCTTCACTGGCTGCCTGAAATAGTTTAAACCAATCAGATGGTCACATTCAGTCTTGTTGTTAGAAGCAGACTGATGAGAGAACAAACAAACTGATCAGGGACGTCAGGGAGACCGGCGGTGGTCTACCTTCCCTCGGATGTACAGAGCAGACCGGCCTTTCCCCGTGGACTTGATGGACTGCTGGATCTCCTCAGGTGTCAGCGTGTGGACTCTCAGTGGACTCAGCTTCTTGCTGGGATCCATGGTGAAGGCATCAAAGTCTCCAGTCAGCTGAGGGAAGGAGGTCTTCAGCAGGTCCAGGAAGTCGGCCTCCTGCAGGCCTCGAGGACACTTGAGCTCCTTCAACACTGAAACATGGACACACACGGTAAAGGACTCACGCACACACTGGTGAGCAGACAGCGGTTCGAGTCTTACCGCCTCGTCCCGGTCTGTGGACCCTGGAGTCCGGTAACAGACAGACTCGGAGGCTGAGATGAGAAGTCTTCCTGCTCCTCTTCTTCCTTTGACTCGAGACCTGATAATCTGGGTCCCTCTTGTCTTTGGGAGACAAGGGACCACATGGCTCCTCAGAAAAGTCTTCTTCCCCCTCGTCTTCCTCAGTGTGGACGAAGACATCATAGGTCCCCGAGTCGTCCCCATCTGGAGCAGAAGAGGAAC
>NC_136710.1:349541-357041 GCF_947650265.1 Symphodus melops | reverse complement strand
GTCTCACACTACTGTCACTAATGTCTCACACTACTGTCACTACTGTCTCACACTACTGTCTAATGTCTCACACTACTGTCACTACTGTCTCACACTACTGTCACTAATGTCTCACACTACTGTCACTACTGTCTCACACTACTGTCTAATGTCTCACAGATGGACCAGGAAGCATAGCTCAAGCTTGATGCTATCTCATATCAGACATGGGGGGGAGGGGGGGGGGCACATGATGTAGTGACAACACATCATCTGTGTGTGTGTGTGTGTGTGTGTGTGTGTGTGTGTGTGTGTGTGTGTGTGTGTGTGTGTGTGTGTGTGTGTGTGTGTGTGTGTGTGTGTGTGTGTGTGTGTGTACATTAAACTGATCTGATGCTTCTCCTGCAGCTGGACCCTGAGTGCTGGACGACACTCCTGAAGACATGACCAGTGCGCACACACACATTTATTGCTCCTGTTTTTTTGTTGCATAATGTTGAGTTTTTGTGTGATTGTGCTTTAAAAAAAAAAGTGCACTCAGCGGTTTATGGAAATCCTTCCTGTCGAACATTCCCGCCGGTTTACGTGTCGTTGGTCTGTTTTGAAGGATGTTTGTGGTGATTGAACCGCTCAGCGTCTCCGATCGCCTGCTGGACAGAAACGATGTCTCACAGAGATTAATGAAGTGAATAGTGTGCCTCATTTTGTTGGACTGACACCTGATGACATCACACGTTGACCTTCACCTGACGACATCACACGTTGACCTTTGTTACTGTTCACCTGATGACATCACACGTTGACCTTTGTTACTGTTCACCTGATGACATCACACGTTGACCTTTGTTACTGTTCACCTGATGACATCACACGTTGACCTTTGTTACTGTTCACCTGATGACATCACACGTTGACCTTCACCTGATAACATCACACGTTGACCTTCACCTGATAACATCACACGTTGACCTTCACCTGATGACATCACACGTTGACCTTCACCTGATGACATCACACGTTGACCTTTGTTACTGTTCACCTGATAACATCACACGTTGACCTTTGTTACTGTTCACCTGATGACATCACACGTTGACCTTTGTTACTGTTCACCTGATGACATCACACGTTGACCTTCACCTGATAACATCACACGTTGACCTTCACCTGATGACATCACACGTTGACCTTCACCTGATGACATCACACGTTGACCTTTGTTACTGTTCACCTGATGACATCACACGTTGACCTTTGTTACTGTTCACCTGATGACATCACACGTTGACCTTTGTTACTGTTCACCTGATGACATCACACGTTGACCTTTGTTACTGTTCACCTGATGACATCACACGTTGACCTTCACCTGATGACATCACACGTTGACCTTCACCTGATGACATCACACGTTGTATTTCATTTCCAACGGGGAAATCATGAGATTTTAAAGATGTGATTAAAATGTTAAAGGGTTGAGTTTATTGATTGACAGCGTCGGTGTGATTCTGTAAGTGTTTGATCAATAAAATGATTTAACACATGTTTACATAACAAAGACCACTTTTGACTAAAAATGAATCTTTTATTATTATCAGACCTTTTTGTTTCAAATAGAACAAACTGACAACATGAAACAGCATGAAACACTTGAACACAAGTAACTGAAGCTTCACAGAAGAAACATCTTCGTTAAGCAAACTTTAAATCAGCAGCAGAGTAAAAAACTTCAAGTTCATGTTTCAATTTACAAAAACAAAATAGAAAAGACAAAAGCTCAGTGTGTCCACATGACGCACATCTATAACTTAAACAAAAAGAAAACACACGTCAACGTTCACACTGATGTGCAACCAAACTGAGTTAGCACTTGGAATGTCATGATGCTAGCAATGTAGCTCGTACAAGCTAGCTGGCTAGCTGACCTACCTCTCAATCAGATTTAATAATCCTGATACTTTAATGTTTAGTCTGTTTTCTCTGCCGTACATTCACAACATAGCAACATTAGCATCGTTAGCATCAGGTTGACAGCAACAACTCAGCACGACAGACAATCTGAAAATGATCCCTGAGAACGACCAGCAGCTAGCATCGTAGCTTTGGACCTTTTAGAGATGTTGCTTATAACATTTCTCATCGGTACTCCCTGAAACGATTCGCTGAATACCAACGGATAAAACATTTGGAGCTCCCACTGAGAGACATGGGCGGATTTCGTGTCACGTCATTGTGGACATATTTTACAAGCGTTTTAAAAGCACTTGTATCACATAGAGTTGTTTTGAGATCAGCTGGCAGTGAAGTGAAACTCTTGATTGAACATTTCACAGGTTAGTCTTCAGACTGAAGAAGTCTCGCAGCACGGTGACCATGTCAGGGATTCTTTTATGATTAATAACTTACAGGTGATGATGTAAACGCTGCATGTCCTCCTCTGTTTGTCCTCAGTGAGAAGAGAACCAGAAAAGCTGCTTGTTGAAACAAACCTGTTTGAGTTTGTCCATTCAAACAGCAGTCTGGCTGCTCACTCGTCCCTGCCCCCCTCCACTATCCTGTATCGCTGTCTGCAGGACGACGGCAGGTTAACGGGCCACGAGAACACAATGGGAACCGTCGTCTGAACGTTCCTCTCCAGAAAGTTAAAGATCGGGTTCCACCAGGTCCGTGACAAGTAGTTGTTAGAAGCTTCACGAAGTGTCTGAGGAGACGAGCAAACAAGAGTTAGTCTCCAGAAAGGATGAGAGACACTGCTCATTCATCTTTCAGTGTTGGGATCGTCCCCCAAAGAAATGACCTTATAAAGTAAGTGTGCAAAGTGAGACCTCACACTGCCCCCTAGTGGCAGTTTGAGCTAAACTTGTGATGTATTTATAAAAGGCGTTTGACTCATGTTGACTTTCCAATGTTTTTGTGAAAATGCAGAATATTAAATACTGCCAGTAGGGGGCAGTGTGGGGACTACGGGGACACGGTGGAGGACACAGGTCCTCGTTAGGCAGGTATTTCAGGAATGTGTGTGTGTGTGTACATACATGCGTGTTGGCCATAGTGTGGTACCACCAGAAGGTCCTGGTGGTGGCGAAGTATCCAATCACTACGTCGATGCTGTAGTGCTCGTGACCAATCAGGATGCAGAGGACTCCGGAGGCGCTGAGCAGCCAGCAGAACCACTGATACCACCACATCCAGCGTGGAGAGTCTGTGACATCACAACATGAACGAGCACGACGTCACAGCAGGTAAATAACGCTAGCTGTGCTAAGCTCTCCCAAACAAAGATGGAGGGAATACTCACACTCTTTGATGAAGAGGTAGGAGAGCGTACACATGACGGTGTGGCCGCTGTACAGGAAGTCCCCACACATCAGGTGAGAGCCGGTAAGAGACAAACCTGAACACAAGCAACAACAACATCATCATCTTCACTCGGAGGTGCTGCCCCCTGCTGGACGTCCTCCAGTGCAGCGCTTTGTTTACCTTCATGGACCAGTTGATGTGCTGACTGGTTCATATGGTGACATCGTACAGAGAGCTCAGTCTACTGAACTTAGATTCATTGTGTGTTAAACATAGCTGATTCTTTTATGCTAAGCTAACTCAAGTAGCAACCGTGTCCTTATTAGGATTAGCATGATGCGTTTGGTGTTTTCGTTACCTCCTCCTGAAATCAGCTGTAAAATCCTCCAGATCTTCCCGGTGGAGTCGTTGTAGAGCTGCAGAGACGAGCACAGATGATGATGAAGAAGAGGTCACGTGAAGGTCGTCTGAATCAAGAGCGTGTCAGAGGTTACCTTGGGAGCGCACACCATGTGTTTCCCCGGCACGGGCAGCGTGGTGATGTACATGGTGACGCAGCGGTACATGTAGAGCGTCCCGATCAGGAAGAAACAGCGCCGGAGGATTATCGATCTGCACAGAGAGACCAGCTTCATCAGACGCCATGAAAGGACGCCAAACTAACCACACGGGCAGCGCCGCCTTCAGACCGCCATGTTAGATCAAACATTGGTATTTAAAGTACTAATGGCTACATTGATGATGTCATAACCACACGGCACGCTTCCTCGCTGCTCGTACTTGTGTTTGAGGAAGAGGCACTGGACGAGCCACAGCCCGCTCAGGATCAGCCCGTTGACCTCGGTCACGTTGAACGCCCAGGGCACGCGGTCCACGTAGTCGAAGAATTTGTCCGGCAGCGGCGGGCTCACCGACTTGTCCGGCACCCTCTCGTGGACGACCGTGATGATGACGGTGGTGAAGACCAAGTTGAAGACGGCGTAGAGGAAGGCCACGCCCGTCTTCCACCACTCGGAGGGGAGGCGGTTGGCTCGTTCTTCGGGCACGCTGATCTTGACGTAGTCGCAGTGCTTCCTGAGGCCGCTGCTCAGCGAGTGGATCAGCTGGTTCTGCTGGAACAGGCTGCTCAGTTTGATGCGCTCATGTTTCTTGCCTTCATGCGTCTCTGTGGGCGGAGGCGGCGAGGAGGCGTGGCGAGGTGGGTTACCGTTGGAAAGCCTGGGAGGACGGGGAGGCGTGGGGGGACTCACTGTGGTGACATTTACCTCCAGATGTGGGCGGACGTCATCGTCGCCTTGAATCAGTTCTGACGCCGCCATTGGTTGGCTCGTGAGAGTGTCTGTTTTTGTCCAACCAATCACAGTGTTCGTATGAATCAGCTGATCAGGAAACGCTGCTCTTCGGTCCAATCAGGTTCAATGATCCAGGACCAATGACTGGTTTGAGACGGCGTGCGGTCAGGAGGTGGTCACCAGTCACCGAGTGTTCTGACCAGTAAAATGATCGATAGCAGGGTGAGGTCACACAGGAGCCACGTGATTGGTCGATTCAGCACCAACCTGAAAAACAAGCAGTAAAAAAACTTGTTGAATTATCACACACACACACACACACACACACACACACACACACACACACACACACACACACACACACACACACACACACACACACACACACACACACACACACACACACACACACACACACACACACACACACACACACACACACACACACACACACACACACACACACACAGTCTTTTTCCTCCACAAATCTTTCACGACTGAACGTTTGACTCAACTCGCCCCGACAACCCGAGACCCGTGGATGAAGGTCATCGGGGTCACAAGCTGAATCCTGGTCCGGAGACGACACCTGTTCACACACGCTCCTCACAGCAGGAGAGGAGGGGGCGGGGCCTCCTCAGGTAAGATGGCTGGAGGAGAAGCCTTCAGCTGCGTGCTGTTTCTGACTGTTTCCAGGGGACTGATTTGAGTGTTACACAGTGTATGGATCTGTGAGAACCAACAAACAGGAAGTGTGTCATGTTGACGCCCCCGTTCATTAGAAAGACTTCTGATTGGTGCTGCAGACCCGAGTAAATGTGACGCCCTGCTGCTAAATACCTGCACACCCCGCTGCCGCCTCGCACCCCCGCGAACGCCACCTCCTTGCGAGGAGCGTGTAGGTCGGGGGCGTGTCCTGTGCAGGTGACCACGCGGTCTAACCTGCACTCTGACAACATGTGGAAGAGCTGAGAGACAGGAAGTGACTCCTCATTGGCTGCCGTCTGTCTGTTGTCATGGTAACCACACAGATATTATTTTAGTGTAATCGACCTTTAGAGGACGAAATGTTTGTTTGGTTTTTAAATTTCACAACGTCACCGAGAAAAACAAGTCACTTCCTGTTTACGATCTCGCACAATCACTGAGCCAACGCTAACGAAGTTAAAAGCACGAGGACGCCATTTCCCCAAATTACAGCTGATTCACCACCACAAGACACAGAGAGAGAGAGAGGGCGAGAGAGGGCGAGTGAGAGAGAGACAGAGAGAGAGAGACAGAGAGAGGGCGAGAGAGGGAGAGTCAGAGAGAGAGAGAGAGAGAGACAGAGAGAGAGAGAGAGAGTGAGAGAGAGGGCGAGAGAGAGAGAGAGAGAGAGAGAGAGAGAGAGAGAGGGCGAGAGAGGGAGGGTCAGAGAGAGAGAGGGTCAGAGAGAGAGAGGGTCAGAGAGAGAGAGACAGAGAAAGAGAGAGACAGAGAGAGAGAGAGAGAGAGACAGAGAGAGAGAGGGCGAGTGAGAGAGAGGGCGAGAGAGAGAGAGACAGAGAGAGAGAGACAGAGAGAGAGAGAGAGAGAGAGAGAGAGAGAGAGAGAGAGGGCGAGAGAGGGAGGGTCAGAGAGACAGAGAGAGAGAGACAGAGAAAGAGAGAGACAGAGAGAGAGAGAGAGAGAGACAGAGAGAGAGAGAGAGGGCGGGTCAGAGAGAGAGAGAGAGAGAGAGAGAGACAGAGAGACAGAGAGAGAGAGAGACAGAGAGACAGAGAGAGAGAGGGCGAGTGAGAGAGAGGGCGAGAGAGAGACACAGAGACAGAGAGAGTTAGTATGAATAGAAAGATGGTGACGGTTTAGAGGGGTCCTGGTTCTGGACTCAGAACCAGTTGACGTGTAGAACTTTGAAATGTGAGGTTTGGAAACATTTAGACTACAGGAAGGAGAGAAGAGGAAACCTGTCAGAACCACTAAACCTGAACAGAACCACTAAACATGAACAGAACCACTAAACATGAACAGAACCACTAAACATGAACAGAACCACTAAACATGAACAGAACCACTAAACATGAACAGAACCACAGACACCAGCAGGACCATCATCTGTACACACACTCAACACATCCTGACAGAACCGGACCACGAACACAAAACCACAGAGACTTCTTTCAGCTGTTTATCTTCCTTTAAACGACGATTCGACGCGTTCAGTCGACTCATTATCGACTAATCGATTAGTTGCCGCTTCATTTGCTGACGTCACACACTGACACAAAAGTTTAAAGCGACAACAAAGGGCCGCAGTTTGAAATGTTCATATTGACACAGACAGGAAGTCCGAAACACACACACACACACACACGCACCTGTCTGACGTCACGTCGCTGCCTCTGTTTCCAGGTAGAATCACCGGGACTGAGCGCGTGAAGCTGACCGGTGAACGTGCAGCTCTTTGACCTCCTCGGACCCTTCACCTCCTCTCTGCTCCTTTACTCAAACTTCTGCTCCGCTCCTCGCGCCCTCCCTCTCACCTATGAGCGCGCGCCTGCTCTCAGTGTCCGGGAACACCCCGCCCACCCCTCGCGCTCCCGGCTATCACACGTTCATACCTAAATATGGTGTGGCCAATTCCGGTGACGCGCCCTGCTCACGTGCTCAAGACTCGGAGTTATGGTGGCGACTCACCTGAGCTCGGTATCACTCGGCCTTTTCCGTGACGAGAGGTCGAGTCAGGAAAAGTTTGATTCATATTGACTCAGAAACAGGACAGCAGGACATTTCACTTCCGGTCACATGTAAACACAGAAAGGATGCTGCTTCATGAAACTGTTACTGTTTGTTCTCTCACATAAAGAGGCGAACCCGAGGGTTGCTGGTTAAAATCCCAATTCGGACCGTAGTATGGAGGATGGTTTAGTAGCTGAAGAGATAACAGGCC
>NC_136710.1:334541-342041 GCF_947650265.1 Symphodus melops | reverse complement strand
GGTGAAGGGGAAGGGTCTGTGCAGGGCCCCCTCCCTCACTAACTGCATCATCAGATAAAGACCTCATGTCGGTCCCAGGACTTTCATTGTATACTGCAAGCTTCTTATCCTTAGCTAGCTGGTGGCTAATGTTGTTAGCTTACAAGAGAGGAAGTGAAAATAAATGAACATCTTTAGCAAATAATCCTGTGTTTCCTGAAGTGTTCTTATTTACATGTAGCCTTCCTTCTACCATCAACATATAACACATCAATGCATAAACACAACTACCTGATGAAAACTCATTTTAATAAGCATACAACAAAATGTCCGTCTGTATTCAGGAAAACAATCAGAGTGAGACCTCTGTCCGGACTGTCACAGCTTTGTGATGGTTTCTGGCCGAGAGGCGGAGCAACAGCTCTCTCAGAGGCCGTCCTCTGATTGCGGGCCAATCACAGCTGTTGTCCATGAAGAAGACTCTGCCTTCCATCTCTTTGGACAAGGCTCTCAGCCAATCACTGGTCTGGGTTAGGCAGGCTGCTGGGTGAAACTCCGCCTTCTTCAGATGGTCAGTAAAAGTCAGAACCAGGAACGAATGACGGCGCCAAACTGGACCGAAAACAGACTGAACACGAAACACACAATCAGCAGCAATTCATGTGTGTGTGTGTGTGTGTGTGTGTGTGTGTGTACTTCAGTGTGTGTGTGTACTTCAGTGTGTGTGTGTGTGTGTACTTCAGTGTGTGTGTGTGTGTGTGTGTTTCTGTGTGTGTGTGTGTGTGTGTGTTTCTGTGTGTGTGTACTTCAGTGTGTGTGTGTGTTTCTGTGTGTGTGTACTTCAGTGTGTGTGTGTGTACTTGTGTGTGTGTGTGTGTGTGTATCTACGTCAGTGTGTGTGTGTGTGTACTTCAGTGTGTGTGTACTTCAGTGTGTGTGTGTGTACCTCTGCGTACTCCTCCATGTGTGTGTGTGTGTGTGTACCTCTGCGTACTCCTCCATGTGTGTGTGTGTGTGTGTTTCTGTGTGTGTGTACTTCAGTGTGTGTGTGTGTGTGTGTGTACCTCTGCGTACTCCTCCATGTGTGTGTGTACTTCAGTGTGTGTGTGTGTGTGTGTGTCTACCTCTGCGTACTCCTCCATGTGTGTGTGTACTTCAGTGTGTGTGTGTACTTCAGTGTGTGTGTGTGTGTGTGTGTGTACTTCAGTGTGTGTGTGTGTGTGTGTACTTCAGTGTGTGTGTGTGTGTGTGTGTGTGTACTTCAGTGTGTGTGTGTGTACTTCAGTGTGTGTGTGTGTGTGTGTGTGTACTTCAGTGTGTGTGTGTGTGTACTTCAGTGTGTGTGTGTGTGTTTCTGTGTGTGTGTACTTCAGTGTGTGTGTGTGTGTGTGTGTGTGTACCTCTGCGTACTCCTCCATGTGTGTGTGTGTGTCTTTGTGTGTCAGGTCTGCTCTCACAACAAGAAGAATGACGTGCACGCCGTCAGGGCAGAGCTGGAGCAGGTTTTGTGGGCGGGGCCATCGTGCAGGTGTGTCTACCACTCTCAATAGGAGGTCTGACTCCGCCCCCTGCCTCCTGAAGAAGTCTCGATATTTTCGGCTAAGAAGCTGGCACTCTGTTGTCATGGAAACGCCTGTTTGGAAACCTTCTTCACCTGCAGACGTTTGAACATATGAACAGAAGCCTGTTTGTGCTCGGAGACACCGCGATAAGAAGTACAACTACTGACCAATCAGAGCGTTCCCCACAGAGCTCCTCCCACTCTGCTTCCCGCCTAGCAACAGCAGGTTCAAGGCCAGCACATTCCGCTCGCCGTGACCATCCATACAGTTGTTGCTATGACGACTGTTTCCCGCTGGGAGAGCCATCTGGAATCGTCAGGAAGTGTTTATGAGCTAGCATTAGCCAACGTGTGTGGAGGATTGTTTTTCTTCCAGCTAAGCCCCGCCCACCAAAACACATCTCACTGTTTGTTAGTACTGTCTGTCGTTTAACTACGGAGTGTACAACAACATGAATATAGCTCAAGCTGGAAAACCAACCCTGAATGACTTGTTCTCTTTAAGTCACATCCTGTTTTTATTTATTACTGAAACGATTCATTAAAGGGTCAAAGTTCACAAACTTTAAGTGTCAAATGTCAGATTGTATTTCAGACGGAGGTCAAACTTTGCATTGAGAATTAGAGCTGACTTTATATGTGAGTATATTTAAATATAGACAAGCTTATTAAAGTATGAAACGACTTACCTGTTTCCTCGTAGCAGGAGCAGCAGAGATGGACAATACCTCACCTGTGCAATGGAGTGTGTGTGTGTGTGTGTGTGTGTGTGTTAATGAGTAACCTGTCCCTCGCTCTGTTTTATCAGGTTGTAAAACTGAAGAGCATCCGTGCAATTTAAATTTAAAGAGACATGTTCAAAGAGAAGTCAGTGTGTGTATGAAGAGCTGAAACCTGAAGGGAGAAATATCTTTATATTCATCTTAGAGTTTATTATTTTCTTCTGCTAACAGCTCGTTGAAAGAAAACAAACAATGTATAGTCAAGAGTCGTGTTTGTAATCTCGGTTTGTCAAAAGTTTGCTAATATTTTTACAAAATAACAGAAACGGACTCACAGCACTAAATGTCCCAGAGGACGAGCCTGGACGTCTCAAAGCGCTCTGCCACCAATAACACCCTTTTAGCTAACACGCTCTTTTAGCTAACACACTCTTTTAGCTAACACGCCCTTTTAGCTAACACGCTCTTTTAGCTAACACGCCCTTTTAGCTAACACGCCCTTTTAGCTAACACGCTCTTTTGGCTAACACACTCTTTTAGCTAACACGCTCTTTTGGCTAACACACTCTTTTAGCTAACACACTCTTTTAGCTAACACGCCCTTTTAGCTAACACGCTCTTTTAGCTAACACGCCCTTTTAGCTAACACGCCCTTTTAGCTAACACGCCCTTTTAGCTTTTAGTGTTGTGAGTTCTTTTTTGTCATTTTTTAATCAGGTTTGGACATTTTTCAGTTTTCGAGACCCTTCAGAGAATTAATTTTATGTTGAGGAGAAAGAAGAGCGCGTGTTAGCTGCTGGGCATCACTGTCCTTAGTTTAGCATGGTTATTATAGCGATAACACACTCACACATGATGTCTGTTACCTGGATATTTCACTCTTCCATCCGTGTTCCCCATCTTCCCGGTGACGACATGTTCCCTATCAGTCACTGCGTTATCGTCACTTTGCCGTCAGTGATTCCCCGTTTCCTTGATGTGACAGTATTCTTTCACGCACACACAGTTTTCCTTGTCGTGCTGATGATAATGTTATTAGCATGTTCCAGTTGAACAGCTTTCCACTCTCCTTTTATCAGATGTCCTCACAAGTATGGTAAGTACGGTGTGGAACTCCTCATTATGCAGTGTTCATGTATGAGTGTGTGTGTGTGTGTGTGTGTGTGTGTGTGTGTGTGTGTGTGTGTGTTTGATTAATAATAATGTCCTCATATTATCTTAAATCCTTATCTGTGTGGTTTCAGGATAAACTGAGAGCAGATGATGTTTCGCTCTGCAGCGGCCTGAGGCTCACAACTTTATTACACACACACATGAAGCTTTGTTTACTAGTCTTCTGAGTACTCACAGCATTTTACACTGCAGGTCACACACACACACATTCACACACTGATGGTAGAGGCTGCTGTGTAGTTAGACCATTAGAAGAAACTAATCCCATTTATACGCCGCTGAAGCAGCGGGAATAATTGTTAATTATTATGATAATTGTGTGTTGCCCAAGGACACACCGGACAGAGCTGGGGATTGAACCCTCAACCTTCCGGTTGAGAGACGAGGTCTTGAACGATGAGTTCTTTAAAGCTGGCATACACACTCTCCTCTGTTTAATTCAGCGGTCTGTTTTTCATTACAGGATGAAGACAGAAATCACCTGCTCTCCTCTTGTTGTTTGAATAAGTAAACAGTTGGAAGATGTTGAGCTTTAACTCTGAGGTCATAAATATCTTTTATCTGCACAGATGGAATCATTTCCGTGTGTCTCCACATGCCTGTGGGAACATCTTTTCTTCTTTGTTAATCTTATCTCCACCCACCAACTCTGAGAAGAACGGTCCCTGTCTGCTTTTTAAACTCATGGACGTCTCTCTCTGAGACACTAAAAGAAGCTCAACAGTTATGTGAAACAGGAGTTAGTGCAGGACGGCCTCTCTTTGTTTCAGGGCTCAAAAACACTATAAATGATCGGTAAAGTGTCGACGGTTCAAACTGCATGAAAGAACGAAGGGAAATGTACGTTTTAGATGAACTTTGAATGATTGATAATATATATATTTAATATATCAGCCAAACCAGAGATAGCAGTCAGTATGTGTACAAGTTAAGCTAGCTTGATTGGTCCATTACTGTCCCAGTATACAAGCATCAATTTATTCAGTATGTCCAACTCTGTTAGTGTAGAGGGCAACATACCCGTTTTTAGCTAGTTGCTGTTGAGTCTTCTTCTCTTACATCACAAACCAACTAACAAACAAGTTAGCAAGCGGCTAACGGATGGACGTGGAACATGACAGAGTTGGACAGATGTACTGTTCTGATTGTTTTATATGTTCATCATGCTAGCTTTTGGCTAGCCTAAAGTGAACATACTTTTCTTTCGCTATTTAAGTCCGAGATAGTCTCTTGTGTTGGGGGGGGGGGGGGGGGGTATTGGTTGTATTTGACCTGGTTCATGTTATCAGTGCTGTTGGCTAAACCCTGGAACATTTGATTGATTTGTCTGAATAATTCCTCGTGGGATGAGTCATGTAAACAGACACGATAGCTTAAAAGCTACGTTTCAGAAGCTACTTTAGTAAAACTATTAGCACAGGTAAACTCATTTACTTTCTGTTGTCTCCAGCCCAGGTGATAGTACTGATTACCTGTCCACCTGGCTTCAGGAAGGGACGGGGTTCATTACTGAAATGATGTTAGCCTTAAAACAATACAGCAACAACAATGTTTTTAAGATGACAGCTGGTTTTAATCATGACACAGATTATTCACAGACGCATTGTTACTTAAAGTGGTGAAAATAAAACCCTAATTAATTGCCAGAGTGACACTTCAAACACAGGCAAATAATTACATCCAAAATATACAGCTTTAGAAAAATAACTCTTCTCACATTAACAACAGTGCAATCAAACAAGACGTCCAGACAAACCTCTAGCGTGGGCGGGGCCAGTTTGGGCTGACGAGGCTACACACTTATAGGAAGTGAAGATGTGACTGAGTATCTACTGACCATAAAGAGGGGTCAACATTTCATACAGCTGTCTATAGAAAATAAATCCTCCAGACTGTGTTTTGCTTGTTTAAAGCCTTTGAGTTTGGCTAACGGGACTTTAGCCAATCTTCGCACTTTTAAAAGTTAAAGGTCAGAATGAAATCTCTTCATCTCATTACAAAAGTTTCGATCCATGTTTGGTTTTGCTAAACGCACATTTTTATGTAGAATATTTCACAGATACTAATATGTCATGCTGGAGACAGAGTTCACTCATTCAAGCTAACGCCTCTGTATGCTGAACTTTCTGCACGCGTGATTTATTGACAGATGAATGTCGTGTGATAATGTCCATCATTCAACTTCACGACGTCGTTTAAATTATCAGACGCTGTTGAAACTCAGCGGGACAAAGAAAGTTCATCAATTAGAAATCAAGCGACGAAAATGGTTGAAACAATCTCGTCTTTTTCTCTGTAACTGTGTTTGGTTTCACAATAAGGGTGAATCTGTGAACTAGCTGATGATTGGATGTCTTTAGGCCCTCCGGTCATGTGTCAGGTTTTCAATATTAATGCTGTTTATGTAAGTGGAGTCAAACCGGATTTCAAAGTGGTTTCTGCCCGTCTAGACGCAGAGGAGGAAACCAGATCTGAACCACAAAGAGTTTCACATCCCGCTGAGTTTGTGTGTGAATGCAGCCTGACAGGAAGCTCATTAGCATTGAGATAGTGGGACAGTTTATCCCCCCCTCACCCCGCTCTTCTTCTTTGGTTTCTGCCTCTCGTTACCTGCAGGTCGGTCATAAGCAGAGAGAGGGGACAGTCTTTCTTCCCCTCCCTTTATTCGTTTTTCTGGCACACATGAAGTCTCGTCTTCGACACTTCTGACGATGACTTTGAAGTGGACGAAGCCAGCAGAGAAGTATGGGGGGAGGAGTGGCGAGACGACAGAGAGGAGGCTGCAAACTTGGACTTTGCTGCAGCCAGAAGTGAGGAGGATGAAGATGGCGCCGAAGGCTGGGCACCAGGTTCTCGCAGCGTTCTGCAACTGAGTCCGTCCCCGCAGGAGCAGCGCTGGAAAAGCTCCAGGCCGTGGTTCCCCTTGCGGCGGTGTCGCGTGCAAACCTGTCCCTCCCGCAACACAGGCTTGCAGATGCGAGTCCAGAAGTGACGGGCGCAGCACAAAGAATCGGAACAGTCCGCGGAGCGGAGACAGGGATCCCCGACTTGACCTGAAACAGACGCAGTTAGTTTCAGCTATCGTGTCGGGAAGCATTCAATTAAATTCAGTCAGAAACTCAAATCTTTACCTCGACTTGAGCTTCCTTTTACGTCCATCTTCCCACTTTTCCTCCATCCTCTCTTTTTCGACAGTGAACCAATCCCTCCATCCGAGTCCGGGATCCTCTGAGACACAAAACTGTCGACGTCAGGAACACAGATATCTGCAGAGAGAAAGAGACAGGCTGGAATGAGCATCTATATACCACGAGGAAGTGGACATAAAGATTGGACCAATAAAACATGTTCAGAGTTACGCATCAAAATGTATCCAAAAAAGTTAGGACATAATTAAAGGACCAATCAGAGAGCTGCTCTCTTCCTGTGTGATCATGAAGGAAACCTGCTGTGTTGAAGCTTCTCTGACAACAATGCAGCAGCCAGTATGTCCTCCTTCTAACTTTAGATTCTGCTCCTGAATGCTCTGGATCTGATTGGACCAGAGAAGGTAGGCGGGGCTTTGAAGGCCGTTTTGGACGCCCCTGGGTTTGCCAGATATGAGAGCAGTTATCAGGTGAACAGGTGTTGCAGCGATGGAAGCGGGCAGTGGAACTGCTTCAGATAGAAGTGATTGTACCCGAGCTAAAAAGCCTCTGCATGTTTCTAATAAGCTCCAGCAGCAGAAAGCTGCTCAAACTAGGATCAATGTTGGAGATGAAACATGGAGAGAGGTTAGAACGCAGAAAGCTTTACAGACCCATGCAGAGCTGGCTAAACACTGAAGCTACAGTGTCCACCACATGCAGAGCTGGCTAAACACTGAAGCTACAGTGTCCACCACATGCAGAGCTGGCTAAACACTGAAGCTACAGTGTCCACCACATGCAGAGCTGGCTAAACACTGAAGCTACAGTGTCCACCACATGCAGAGCTGGCTAAACACTGAAGCTACAGAGTCCACCACATGCAGAGCTGGCTAAACACTGAAGCTACAGTGTCCACCACATGCAGAGCTGGCTAAAC
>NC_136710.1:309541-319541 GCF_947650265.1 Symphodus melops | reverse complement strand
GCATATTTCTCTTCCTGCTGTTTTGTTAAATGTTTTGTTATGCTCTCATTTTATTGATCAGCTCCTTTTTGTATTGAAAATAAATCACATTTTTAAAGCCTCCCACTCCTGATTTATTACACATCCACGACACGCCTGTTTAGTAACAACAGGTGAAAAAATGTTCATCTCCTAGATGTAGGATTAAATATTGTGACATGTTGAACCGTGGAGATGAACTGTGATTGGTTAGATTTGATCAGGAGTTGAACTTGGTGACTTCCAACCAGCCGGTGTGAAGTCTGATCCACTCAAAGTAATGAGCGACCTGAAAGAGAGGGAGGAGTCATGTAGAGTTTATATATAAAGGAGCAGTCTGTAACTCCGCCCCCTAGTGTTTGAAATGGGTACTGCAGTCTACACTGATAATAAGATGTGTGTTACCTGTGTGTAAACACCGGGGAATCCTGGCTGCCCACACCTCTCCCCCCAGCTCACCACGCCCCAAAGGTAGGACACCCCCAGTTCATCCTTACAGACCAGAGGACCCCCGCTGTCCCCCTGACACGAGTCCACGCTGCCGTCCAGATCACCTAAACACACACCAAGTGAGCTGCTGCCCCGTGTGTGTGTGTGTGTGTGTGTGTGTGCAAACCCACCTGCACACATCATGCCCGGTCTGAAGCGGTCTTTGTAAAACCTCTGACAGTCACTGATGAGGGACACGTTGGCCCACAGCAGGACCTGAGCTGCTCTGCCGTCTGTCAAAACAATCATCCACATTTATTCCCAGACGGGATCATTTGGAAGAGCGACTCGTTTCTGTCAGTGAAGGTGGAGTCGCTCACCTGCGGTCCGTCCCCACCCAGAGATGCTGCAGGTGTGGTTGGGCTGAAACAGGTGTGGCGTCCAGGGAACACAGACGGCGCTGATGGCGGGGTTATCCTCCACACACGTTTCTTTGAAGGGAAGCTTCTCCAGCTGCACCAGAGCAATGTCGTTCTCGTACGTGCTGGCGTTGTACCTGCAGGACACGCACTCAGTCAATGTTCACTTCCTGTATGGGGGGCGTGCTCTATAAGCTGAAGACTCAGAGAAGGGCACGGATACATTGGATGGATGTGAATGTCCTCAACGGGAACGATGTCGGTCGTGCCCTGAACCCGAGACTTCTTCCAGAGAGAGAACTTGACCCTGAAGGCTGACGGGTTGGGCCTGAGGGAGAGAGAGACGGGTTGATAGAGCATCATGCTGCTGACAGCAGAGAGAGAGGACACTTCATCATGTTCTACCTGACGCAGTGAGCAGCCGTGATTACCCAGCATCCTCCGATATAAGCACCCCCACAATCAATCTTCCCTCTCTCCTCCAGAGCGACCTGCCACTGGATCTGAGTCTGCACACGGACACACAAGCACACCTTTCAGTCTCCGCCCAGCTTTAGCAGCACACTGATCAGACGTGTGTTTACGGACCGGGTTGGCTGGGACTCCTCCCACCACTCTCCTGACTCGGCTGCTCCTTCCTCGCTCCTCCGCTTCCACATCGTCCACCGTGGTCGCGTTGGGGATCCCACAGTTTAACCTGGACTCCATATACTTCCTGCTGATCTTTATTTCTGATGACATGAGACCTGAGACTTTATCTGAGTGACTGTGACACTGACACATGACTACACTGAGGACTCCTCAGACATGAGGAGGACTGAAACTGACCCTCCACTGGACCTGGACGTCATCACTACATGATGAAACATTGGTTTGTTACGTACCTTCCTTTGGGGAATCGTACTCTGAAAGGAGGAGACAGCAAACATCATTATCACTATCACAGCTGTCAATCAGAGGACAGCAGCCAACGCGTCCGTGACAGACGTACCTGTGTTGCTGATTGTTTCATCACCAGTCGGATCTGATGGAAAAAATAAAACAGAGGGTTTGAAACAAGTTGCTCTAAACTCTGAAGCTTCAAGCTGGAGAACTCAACATACAAAGCGTGCCCCGCCTCCTCAGCTCATCGCCCACTGCAGGACTTTAGCATGTACGTTTAGTGCTTGCTCTGCACGCTACCTGGGAGCAAGCTAGCTAACAAGCTAACTGCTGACCTTGTGGACCTGCCTGTCCTCATTTAGAAAGCTTTATCCGCTCTGCATTTCTACTCACTATGATTATATTTTCTGTGCCGCACACACAAAAGAAGACTGAGTTTTATTTTGACGGGACACTGGAGCAGCTTCACTTAAAGAGAAGACTGAGTTTTATTTTGACGGGACACTGGAGCAGCTTCACTTAAAGAGAAGACTGAGTTTTATTTTGAAGGGACAAGCTGCGGACTCCTCCTTTAAAGAATGACAGAAAAAAGAGTAAGAAGAGGTTACTCAACTCACGTGCTGCTAATGAACGCTGACGGGACACGCTGCTTTCATTAGTGGGCTTTGGCGTTTCAATAGGAAGCTTTGGCGATTCATCCTCTCCATCCAGGCAGTCGATCTGTCCGTCATGGAGCGTCTCTTTATGGACACACACACCCGTCTTACAGCGGAAGCTCCCGTGCCTGCACTCTGACAGAGAGACACAAAGACATCAGCATCGTCAGAGACATGAAGAGCGATCAGAGCCGTGTGTGATTAGCTTTGATTTACTTTTGCAGCACATCTCGTCACTGCGGTCGCCACAGTGGTCCACGCCATCACAAGTGTGGTTCAGAGACACACACTTTGTGTTCGCACATCTGAAGTCACACTCCTCCTCTGAAACAAAAACAACAGGACTCAAAGTCAAAGGTCAGAAATAAGATCGTCAGGTAAGAAATGTTCCTTTATTCTGATCGTCCAATGAGAATGGCGCAGAGATTTCTGGAGTGTGAACTACAAGATCACAGGAAGAACTACAAGATCACAGGAAGAACTACAAGATCACAGGAAGAACTACAAGATCACAGGAAGAACTACAAGATCACAGGAAGAACTACAAGATCACAGGAGAACTACAAGATCACAGAAGAACTACAAGATCACAGGAGAACTACAAGATCACAGGAGAACTACAAGATCACAGAAGAACTACAAGATCACAGGAAGAACTACAAGATCACAGGAGAACTACAAGATCACAGGAGAACTACAAGATCACAGAAGAACTACAAGATCACAGGAGAACTACAAGATCACAGGAGAACTACAAGATCACAGGAAGAACTACAAGATCACAGGAAGAACTACAAGATCACAGGAAGAACTACAAGATCACAGGAAGAACTACAAGATCACAGGAAGAACTACAAGATCACAGGAAGAACTACAAGATCACAGGAAGAAAAAAAACATCATGAAAGTTTGGAAGAAAGACATAAGAACCCAAGAAGAAGGTATCAAGCTGGCAAGGAAACTGGTAGTTTGGTGTGTGATATTATAGTATTCAGCTAGCAAAGAAGGGTCAGTCAACCATTGGCCCTCTGCGTCTGTGTACTATGGCGAGGACCGTCACTGTGCATGTAAAACATACTGACCATTCGCTGCCTGCGAAGCACCATAACAGGTTGTCATGGCAACTCTCCTTCTGCCAATGGTCTGCTTGTTGTGGATTAAACACTCGGCTAAGGAAGTCTCGTAACCTTGGCACTGGATGCTAACGCATCTCTCCGGGAACCGTTTTTCCTCCCCGGCAGTTTTTAAGGCTTCGTAAGGCAGGAAGCCAGCGGTGACGGCGCCGCTGTAGAAACACAAAAAGACACAAAGGATCAGCATGAAACAAAAAACAAACTGCTGTTTGGCCACGCCTCCTCTGTTTCCGTACTAATCGTTTTACATATATCTTCTGGTTTAGTTTCATTTCGTTTTTATGTCGTATCATGTTGTACTGTACATTTTTATCGTATCTGGTGACAGTGTCGGCAGCTCCATGGACCCACTGACAAGCAGTCAATGGATGTGGTCGTCTTTCAAGGAGCCAGTAAACAAACAGTTAAAAAGCATCATATCATGTGTAGACTCACAGCGGGAAGCCGCGCTCCCTGCAGGCTACGTTAGCAGCAGCCATGTTCCACATCTTCCAACAAACCAGTAACTTCTCTCCACTCCTTCCCTCTCCGTCAGGAATGGAGACTTCCATCACTCCTGTGTCCGGGTCAATCGAGCTTTCAAACTTCGGGTAGTTGGCTGTGGTGAGAGAGAGAGGAAGAGACATGAAGAACCTGAGGGACGAAGGGTTAAAACCAAAAACACAGAAACAATCTGCTAACCTCCGCAGTGTTTCCCAAAGTGGGACATGGCCGGCGTCTTCTTCCGACACGACAGCGCCATCGCCTGAAAAACAGATCACAGGAAATGTGTGTCCTCACGGCTGACCTTCATGTCCATGCAGTTACACCCGGACACCCTCCCAGTCACCAGAATCCCTGATCTGTGATGACTCCATGAAGATGACTCTTCCTGTTGATTGGTTCCCGATCAGCAGGTCAAGACTCAGCCCCATTGGACGGTTACCTGGCAGTATGAGCGGTAGCTTCTGTTGTCCTTCCCACAAACTGGCTTCCTGTCATCGAGCGGACACATGTAGGGCGGTTTACAGGAGCAATGTCCGTTGATGCAACGCTCCCATGGCGAGCAGAACACCAGGCTACAAGACGCTCGAGTCAACCTGACAACAAAACAACAACCGTGAAATCGTAACTTTTCAGAAAGGCGCTGATGACATCACCAGCGTTACTAATATCCTCAAACCAGTTTCCCCTTTAGGAAGTCCCAAAGAATCCAAATGGACTTACTTCTTATCCAGACACTCAGGTGGACCCAGGAACTCGTCTGTGAGGACTACTTTAGGTGCTGTCGGGGCAGGACTGGTTACTAAAGGGGCGGGGCTTTGGGTCGGTAGCTGTGGTTTCTGTGGAATAATCGGGATCTGCTGGATCTGCTGCTCTGTAGGTTCAGGGTCAGATCGATCCTGCTGGAGTCATTGAAATGTGACACCTGTTCACACCTGTTCACACCTGTTTACACCTATTTACACCTGTTTACACCTGTTTACACCGGTTCACACCTGTTTACACCTGTTCACACCTGTTTACACCTGTTTACACCTGTCCACACCTGTTCACACCTGTTTACACCTGTTTACACCTGTCCACACCTGTCCACACCTGTTCACACCTGTTCACACCTGTTTACACCTGTTCACACCTGTTCACACCTGTCCACACCGGTTCACACCTGTTTACACCTGTTCACACCTGTTCACACCTGTTCACACCTGTCCACACCTGTTCACACCTGTCCACACCTGTTTACACCTGTTCACACCTGTCCACACCTGTCCACACCTGTTTACACCTGTTTACACCTGTCCACACCTGTTTACACCTGTTCACACCTGTCCACACCTGTCCACACCTGTTCACACCTGTTCACACCTGTTTACACCTGTCCACACCTGTCCACACCTGTTCACACCTGTCCACACCTGTCCACACCTGTTTACACCTGTTTACACCTGTCCACACCTGTTTACACCTGTTCACACCTGTCCACACCTGTCCACACCTGTTCACACCTGTCCACACCTGTTCACACCTGTTTACACCTGTTTACACCTGTCCACACCTGTTCACACCTGTCCACACCTGTCCACACCTGTTCACACCTGTTTACACCGGTTCACACCTGTTCACACCTGTCCACACCTGTTCACACCTGTCCACACCTGTTCACACCTGTTTACACCGGTTCACACCTGTTCACACCTGTCCACACCTGTCCACACCTGTTCACACCTGTCCACACCTGTCCACACCTGTCCACACCTGTTCACACCTGTTCACACCTGTCCACACCTGTTTACACCTGTTTACACCTGTTTACACCTGTTTACACCTGTTCATACCTGTTTACACCTGTTCACACCTGTTCACACCTGTTTACACCTGTTCACACCTGTTTACACCTGTTCATACCTGTTTACACCTGTTCACACCTGTTCATACCTGTTCACAGTGATTTTACCAAGCCCTTTAGAAAGCTACCTGGATGTACTGGAGTAATTATTTGAATGCAGCTCTGACACAACTTTCAGGAAGAAAACAAACTTTTAGTTTAACTTGTGTGTAATAATAATAACACGACCCTGTTTCATAAATCACACTGACCAATCAGCTGACTCATCACGTCACACAGAAATCAATGTCTTGATCTATTTGAATGTGTCCTCGTGGAGAGAGCGTTTGTTTACCCAAAGGACGACAAAGCTGGAAATGATCAACAGCTGTCAACTCTTCATAGAGCAGTTTCATGTTTTCACTTTTATTCAACCAGGTAATTAACTCTTTACACACTATAAATTCACTTTCTTATTGAAACTGTGTTCAATTAAATCGTCCAAATTCAATGTTGGAACAAAATACACATTGTGTGTAAGGACCATTTAAAGTGTGTGTGATTCTACTCCGTTGGAATGACGTCAGTCAGACTCACCGACTCCGAGTTGAGCACAAGCAGAAAGAGCAGGAAGAGAGACCCTGCAGCTGGCGCCATCGTGACCAACGTCAAGCCTCAGAGAAGAAGACCAAATGAAGACAAAGTCTCTGAGGGACTGATATCACCTCATCGATCAATCATTAGCCTGCTCTGTCAGTGTGGACACAAACACTGCCGGGAACCCCGATCGATCAGCTGACTCATCATGTGACGTCACACAGGAGGAAAAACCCGACTTCAGCAATCCTGAACATTTCAATATTTGTTTTAGTGTCACTGTGAAGAAATAATCTGTTCAATACAATATCAATAATCTATGACTGTTTAATACAATATCAATAATCTATGACTGTTTAATAAAATATAAATAATAATCTATGACTGTTTAATAAAATATCAATAATAATCTATGACTGTTTAATAAAATATAAATAATAATCTATGACTGTTTAATACAATATCAATAATAATCTATGACTGTGTAATACAATATCAATAATAATCTATGACTGTGTAATACAATATCAATAATAATCTATGACTGTGTAATACAATATCAATAATAATCTATGACTGTGTAATACAATATCAATAAGGAGGCGTTAGTGTCAGGCAGATTTCCCGACGCTGTATTGGTGTCGCTCATGTCCTGTATGGTGTCATGACCTTATTTAATATCATGGCAGTGAACAGATTTAAGGTTGTATTCTTGTTTTTATACAACAATCTCTTAATTTATTGAGCGATTATGTTGAAAAGTCCTGAAACTTTAGAAAACGTAAGATCTTCAGTCACATCAGCATGTAAACGTGTTAAAGAAGGAGGAAGGCTGACAGCAGACGATCAGACACCTCATTATTATTATCATTCATAGACTACAAACACACCAGCAGAGATTAGATGTTAATTACGCAACAGCTTGGCTCCTTTAAAGGACCAATCAGAGAGCTGCATAACTTAAAGGACCAATCAGAGAGCTGCATAACTTAAAGGACCAATCAGAGAGCTGCTCTCCTCCTGTGTGATCATGAAGGAAACCTGCTGTGTTGAAGCTTCTCTGACAACAATGCAGCAGCCAGTATGTCCTCCTTCTAACTTTAGATTCTGCTCCTGAATGCTCTGGATCTGATTGGACCCTAACCCTGTTCTCACATGCTTTTGAAATATGGAGAGAGGTTAGAACGCAGAAAGCTTTACAGACCCATGCAGAGCTGGCTAAACACTGAAGCTACAGTGTCTCTACATGCAGAGCTGGCTAAACACTGAAGCTACAGTGTCCACTACATGCAGAGCTGGCTAAACACTGAAGCTACAGTGTCCACCACATGCAGAGCTGGCTAAACACTGAAGCTACAGTGTCTCTACATGCAGAGCTGGCTAAACACTGAAGCTACAGTGTCCACTACATGCAGAGCTGGCTAAACACTGAAGCTACAGTGTCCACCACATGCAGAGCTGGCTAAACACTGAAGCTACAGTGTCTCTACATGCAGAGCTGGCTAAACACTGAAGCTACAGTGTCTCTACATGCTGAGCTGGCTAAACACTGAAGCTACAGTGTCCACCACATGCAGAGCTGGCTAAACACTGAAGCTACAGTGTCTCTACATGCAGAGCTGGCTAAACACTGAAGCTACAGTGTCCACTACATGCAGAGCTGGCTAAACACTGAAGCTACAGTGTCCACCACATGCAGAGCTGGCTAAACACTGAAGCTACAGTGTCCACCACATGCAGAGCTGGCTAAACACTGAAGCTACAGTGTCCACCACATGCAGAGCTGGCTAAACACTGAAGCTACAGTGTCCACCACATGCAGAGCTGGCTAAACACTGAAGCTACAGTGTGCACCACATGCAGAGCTGGCTAAACACTGAAGCTACAGTGTCCACCACATGCTCTGTGATGATTAGAGTTTAGACTGCAGTACTCATTTTAAACACTAGGGGGAGAGTTATTGCTCCTTTAAAAAAACCTTCTGCACTCGTAAAAGACAAGACAAATAATCACAAATGATTCTGATGTGTTGAATTTAAAAGCGTTTAATATAAAGCCAAGGCGAAGAAAAAAAAAGGATAAATACTGAAGCACACAAAAAGGCAGGTAAACATGACGACACCGTGTGACTCAAAATGAAGAATGATTCTCATGTTTCCATTGTATTGCACCACTTTTATCACCGGCTGTTATAGCCTGCCCATATATGGTCATATCACTTCCTGCCGTGAAGCACATACACTTCTCTCACAATAAAGAATAAAATGCAACGCAGGAAGAGACGAGCTTCAGAGACACCGACACACACAGAAGCATCAACATGAAACAGAACGACTGAACCCTTCAAATCTGTGAGCTTCAACTTTCAGGGTTCATTCAAAAGACAATAAACAACCTTGAACCTTGAACCTTGAACCTTGAACCTTGAAAAGTGGTTTTCTTTGACCTGGATTCTCCATCCAAACAGAATAATAATCATGTCAGTTAGTTCTTCTCATATTTATTTCATTAAAAGACAATAAGTCAGAGTTTAACGTTAGCGCCTTCGCTAGTTCACACCAAGATTATGAAACGCATTATTAATGTTCTGGCCCTCGATGTCTCAAAGTGCAGTGCACCTGACCACCACTGGATGGTGCTGTGGCTCCCTGCGGTGAAGTGTCGGGTTGAACTGAAGCGATGCTGTCAAAGGTCTCCACAACATCAGATCCACAACATCTTTATATCACACAACAACACGCTGAAATATAAATACAGGATCAATAATGGGCACCAAACACACACATGATAAAAAGACACCGGCGCATCATTTGGTCTCTGAGGTCGACATATTCGTAACGGAGAGAAGGCGAACTGTTTGTTTCCGGAGGTGAATAATCACAGATTGTGCTTTTACTCGTTCGATCTTCATCCTATATTATCGGATCAAAAAACCTGATCATGTTTAAACAGGAAGCTGGAGTGTAACACCCTGCAGTACCTGGAGTGTCCACTAGAGGCTGGCTGCAGTACCTGGAGTGTCCACTAGAGGCAGGCTGCAGTTCCTGGAGTGTCCACTAGAGGCTGGCTGCAGTACCTGGAGTGTCCACTAGAGGCTGGCTGCAGTACCTGGAGTGTCCACTAGAGGCTGGCTGCAGTTCCTGGAGTGTCCACTAGAGGCTGGCTGCAGTTCCTGGAGTGTCCACTAGAGGCTGGCTGCAGTTCCTGGAGTGTCCACTAGAGGCTGGCTGCAGTACCTGGAGTGTCCACTAGAGGCTGGCTGCAGTACCTGGAGTGTCCACTAGAGGCTGGCTGCAGTACCTGGAGTGTCCACTAGAGGCTGGCTGCAGTTCCTGGAGTGTCCACTAGAGGCTGGCTGCAGTTCCTGGAGTGTCCACTAGAGGCTGGCTGCAGTTCCTGGAGTGTCCACTAGAGGCTGGCTGCAGTACCTGGAGTGTCCACTAGAGGCTGGCTGCAGTACCTGGAGTGTCCACTAGAGGCTGGCTGCAGTACCTGGAGTGTCCACTAGAGGCTGGCTGCAGTACCTGGAGTGTCCACTAGAGGCTGGCTGCAGCAGCA
>NC_136710.1:299541-304541 GCF_947650265.1 Symphodus melops | reverse complement strand
AATCAAAGCTGACTGTGAAAACTGTAAAGTGAGGACATGTAGACATCTAGTACACCCGAGCCCTTCCAGAGAGGGGGCGTGGTCAGACAGCTCATTTACATATTTAAAGCTACAGACACAGAAACCCACATCTAGGTTTAAAAGCCCTTCAGTTCCATGTTTCTGTGTGATGGATGTTTCTGACTGTGTCCTCCAGGCTCAACTTCTGGGGTCAGCTGATATTTCTATAAAGTCAATGAGTGTCCTCAATGATAGAGTTCAAATGTGTGTGTGTGTGTGTGTGTGTGTGTGTGTGTGTGTGTGTGTGTCTGACCATCTCGAAGTTCCCTCTCAGCGTGGCGATACGAGCAGAGTAGAAGAGAATGATGGAGCCCTGAAAGAACAGACACAAGTGTTTACGTCCCTGTGGATCTGTTGGTGCAGCTTCTTCTGTCACAGATCCATAAACCAGGACCGGTTCTGATGACATGGTGAACGCTCTGTTGGCTCTGCTTCATGTTGTTCTTGGGCTGATCCACTTACTTTGGGGTATTTGTGTCTGTAGGGCTCCAGCAGAGCTTCAGCCTCCACCAGGTTCCCCTCTCCGGTCCCTGATCAAACACAGTCACATGGTCATCTCCACAACTCAGGAGCCGGGGTGGGGGAGGAGGAGCCGGGGTGGGGGAGGAGGAGCCGGGGTGGGGGAGTAGGAGGAGCCAGGGTGGGGGAGTAGGAGGAGCCGGGGTGGGGGAGGAGGAGCCGGGGTGGGGGAGGGTTACAAATGTGGCGTGCAGAGGGAGTGACAGCATGAGTGCTGTTAGCCAATAGACTGGTGTAGTTTTGAGTCCTAAAACCAGGAGTTAGCATGTTAGCGCCGTGGTGCTAACCTCTAAAAGTCTAAATGTCATCACCCCGGGAACTCTCTCCCTAATCCTCCTTACAGCCTCTAGTCATGTTTTTCAGAGGTTAATAAACAACTTATTAAGCTAACGTTTAGCTAGCTTGTCAAATCCGCTGTTTAGATCGATGAAGCATAACGGTCGTGACGTCATTACAAACCGACCGCGGTGTAGTTAGCTTGTAGCATAACGTTAGCTTTTTACTTCTCTGGGCTGCATTAACTCTTCAAACTTCATATAAATGATGTTTATCTGTAAAGATTATCAGCTGAACTAAACAGCATCAGAAACATGTTTTTGACACACAGATTATTTTCTGCAATCATCCAAAATCCAAAGCAAAAATCCCAGAGGAGAATTTACGTAGGAACCACCAGCGCCATTTTTTCGGGTTGGCCTACAAAAATATGCCATACTATACCAGTCTATTGGATGCTTAAAGGCAAATCAGCTGACCGTCAGCTGATGAGGGCTAGCATGAGATCAGCTGCTAGAAAACACTAGCATGATGGCAGAGAGGCGTTCATGGCCGAGCTAACATGTTTCATACCGAGTATGAGCGACACGTATGTGTGGTAGAAGAGCAGAGTGAGAGCGCAGAGGATCGACCTCAGGCTGTGACTGGATGCTCCCTCCCTCAGCTGAGACAACCCGAAGCCCTGCACACACACACACACACACACACACACACACACACACACACACACACACACACACACACACACACACACACACACACACACACACACACACACACACACACACACACACACACACACACACACACACACACACACACACACACACACACACACACACACACACACACACACACACACAGTTAATATTTCATAAACACACCGTCTGAAAGTCCTTTAAGGTTCATGTCGTACTTACCCGGTTCCCTGAGAAGCCGATGAACTCCAACAACCTGAGAATCCTCTGAGGGAGGAGCGACAGCATCTGAAGGAGCCACACAGTGAAGCTCTTTAATAATTCACCTTTGACCTCTGTTCATGCTGATGATTGGCCGATATGCTGATGATGCAGGTGTTTTAATGTGATGAGAGCGTTTCAATAACTGCTTGTTGTTTACATGTTGACTTGAACTCATGACGGTCCTGAGTGACTCACTTAGTAACTGTTTTTGGGGGAGGGGCTTATTTCTGTGTGAAGTTTGGAAGCTCTGACGACCCTTTGAATAAAATGTGTCTGATTCATGTTTCAAAGAAGAAGCTAAAGATGACGTTAGCTACTGTTAGCAGTCTGCAGACCTCCTCTGGAACATGATCTCAGGTCTTCTTCAGTCCTGGGAGCTCATGAAACTCAGACCTCACTGAGCCTAAGACAGTGAACTCACCAGGTTAAAGGAGCCAATGCCCAGCTTGACTCCGCCCTCAAACTGTCTGAACACATCCGACTGGCCCACCAGCTCCTGAGACGAGTTCAGCACGTTCTGACAATCCCTGTTAGAACACAATCCGGATCAGTCCACATACAGAATAAGCTCCGCCCTCTTCATGATGTCACATTTCTGAACCGGTCTCTAAGGGTCTGAACCAGGTCGGAACCTGTCTCTAAGGGTCTGAACCAGGTCTGAACCTGTCTCTGAGGGTCTGAACCTGTCTCTAAGGGTCTGAACCAGGTCTGAACCTGTCTCTGAGGGTCTGAACCTGTCTCTAAGGGTCTGAACCAGGTCTGTACCGGTCTCTAAGGGTCTGAACCAGTCTCTAAGGGTCTGAACCAGGTCTGTACCGGTCTCTAAGGGTCTAAACCAGGTCTGAACCTGTCTCTAAGGGTCTGAACCTGTCTCTGAAGGTATGAACCTGTCTCTAAGGGTCTGAACTTGTCTCTGAGGGTCTGAACCTGTCTCTGAGGGTCTGAACCTGTCTCTAAGGGTCTGAACCTGTCTCTGAGGGTATGAACCTGTCTCTAAGGGTCTGAACCTGTCTCTGAGGGTCTGAACCTGTCTCTGAGGGTCTGAACCTGTCTCTGAGGGTCTGAACCTGTCTCTGAGGGTCTGAACCTGTCTCTGAGGGTCTGAACCTGTCTCTGAGGGTCTGAACCTGTCACTTACTTGTAGATTTGGTAGCTTGTTCGGATCTTGATTCCCCCTTTGATGAAGCTGATCATGTTCTCGTCCTGCAGAGACAAAGGCAGAGGATAAAGCCCCGCCCCCCATGCTCAGAAGGACTCTCGGGTTACATGAGCAGCACCTAGTGGACAGACTATGAACGTTTTCAACTAACATCAAATCCATTCAAGTCATGAGATTATGATGTCACTGTGATGTCATCAGGGTTATGTTAAATTATCTATCATGATGCATTGTGGGACATAAAGAGAGGTCACATGGCTTCAGGACGGAGGATCTGACCTGAACGAAGGTCAGCGTGGCTTTCTGCAGCAGACACTCAGCGTAGCAGATCTCTGCGTGCATCTCCACTGCAAGCACACACACACACACACACACACACACACACACACACACACACACACAGAGACACACACACACACACACACACACACACACACACACACAGACACACACACACACACACAGACACACACACACACACACAGACACACACACACACAGACACACACACACACACACACACACACACAGAGACACACACACACACACACACACACACAGACACACACACACACACACACACACACACACACACACGCACACACACACACAGAGACACACAGAGACACACACACACGCACACACACACGCACACACACACACAGAGACACACACACAGAGACACACACACAGAGACACACACACACACACACACACACACACACACACACACACACACACACAGAGACACACACACACACACAGAGACACACACACACACACAGAGACACACACACACACACACACACACACACACACACACACACACACACAGAGACACACACACACACACACACACACACACACACACACACACACACACACACACACACACACACACACACACACACACACACACACACACACACACACACACACACACACACACACACACACACACACACACACACACACACACACACAGGAGTCAGGCTTCTTTTTGTTGGATGTGTTCTGCAGGTCTCAGCTGTCAATCAAAGCGTGTGGGCGGGCCATGCGTACCTTCCTGCAGGTTGGACTGCTTGCTGATCAGACTGGACAGCGATCCGACCACAGAGTTCTTCTTCCTGAACCTGCACACGTTTGAATATTAAAGGAAACGTTTCATGGTGGACGAGCGTGGAGACACAATGAGTCTCGTGTCTGACCTCTGACAGGTGTTCAACGCCTCCTTGATGGTTGCCATGGCAGTCTGGATGTCTCTGTGCTCGAAGGTCATGGCGGCCTGCATCACCAGGATGCTGCTGTAACCCAGAGCGTGGTACATGCTGTCCCTCCACCTGCACACAGAGCGTCACATTCTGTACTGTGCTACGTTTGACAGGATGAACAGACAGAGCTGTTGTCATGGTTACCATGGTTTCAGCAGGTCCAGGGCTTCAGAGAACTTGTTGTTGAGGACCAGGTTCAGAGCGCACTGAGTCTCCTGGATGGCTGTCTGCAGGTCCATCTGACAGGCCCTACACACACACACACACACACACACTCTTAAACACTGTGTGTGTGTGTGTGTGTGTGTGTGTGTGTGTGTGCTTATACTCACGCAGGTATTCTGTCGTAGGCATCCTCAAAGCAGTCCTGAAAGCACAGAGACAAACTGGTTATTGATGTAAACTCTGATCTGTGGTCTTCAGCCAATAGGCAGGCAGCAAAGTGAGACAGCCTGGTCTCTCCATCTCATTTCTTTAATGACTGTAAGAGGACATTAAACTTAAAGGAGCAGTATGTAGTCCTGCCCCCCTAGTGTTTAAAATGAGTACTGCAGTTTAAACTCTATTCATCACAGAGAGCTGTCTCCCCCCTCCTCTCACACAGGTCAGCATGTGGTGGACACTGTAGCTTCAGTGTTTAGCCAGCTCTGCATGTGGTGGACACTGTAGCTTCAGTGTTTAGCCAGCTCTGCATGTGGTGGACACTGTAGCTTCAGTGTTTAGCCAGCTCTGCATGTGGTGGACACTGTAGCT
>NC_136710.1:287041-294541 GCF_947650265.1 Symphodus melops | reverse complement strand
GTCTGCCGTCAGCTCCGAGACACCAACCGCCAATCTACCCGCCTCAGCTCTCAGCCCGCCGTTAGCTTGACTCAACGTTAGCCTGAGACAGCATTTCAGCACGGAGACCGCCATCCATGGGACTCCAGCGCCCCCTGCAGGGACACACGGGGGACTCCAGCGCCCCCTGCAGGGACACACGGGGGACTCCAGCGCCCCCTGCAGGGACACACGGGGGACTCCAGCGCCCCCTGCAGGGACACACGGGGGACTCCAGCGCCCCCTGCAGGGACACACAGGGACTCCAGCACCCCCTGCAGGGACACACGGGGGACTCCAGCGCCCCCTGCAGGGACACACGGGGGACTCCAGCGCCCCCTGCAGGGACACACAGGGGGACTCCAGCGCCCCCTGCAGGGACACACGGGGGACTCCAGCGCCCCCTGCAGGGACACACGGGGGACTCCAGCGCCCCCTGCAGGGACACACGGGGGACTCCAGCGCCCCCTGCAGAGACACACAGGGACTCCAGCGCCCCCTGCAGGGACACACGGGGGACTCCAGCGCCCCCTGCAGGGACACACGGGGGACTCCAGCGCCCCCTGCAGGGACACACAGGGGACTCCAGGGGTCTCAAAGGGTTTTTAGAAACCTCCGATGGGGAAAAACTCCTGAACCAAGACCAGCAGCCAATAAGGAGAGAGCCAGTGCAGAAATTTGACCAATCAGAAGCAAAATATGGTCCAGGACTGGAGCCGAGTTTCATATTGACGTTTAATCAGGAAGTATATCAAACAGAAGCTGCACTGGGGAACTCCCAGTTCAAACACACCATGTCCAAGGGTGACCATCAGTCTTTACTGGTCACATGGTGGTTAATGAACAACTTCCACAACCAGGAGCCAATTAGGACGTTTGGCCTCGCCTGTGGAGGAGACGTTAGTGGAGTCATTATTTCAGATCTTCACCAATAAGAAGATGGATCACAGATATCCTCCGCTCCTGTCTGACTTCCTGTGTGTTGAGCAGGAAGCGTCCTGTGGTTGAAATCAGATCGCTCATTTACATCAACGACACGGACACACGGGCAACGCCCATATCAGCGCTCTGTAAGCTGCTGACACGCTGGACACACATATAATCAGCTGGATGCTCTGCAAGTCAGATCTACAGTTCAGATCTACACCTCTCAGATCTACAGTTCAGATCTATACCTCTCAGATCTACAGTTCAGATCTATACCTCACAGATCTACAGTTCAGATCTATACCTCTCAGATCTACAGTTCAGATCTATACCTCACAGATCTACAGTTTAGATCTACACCTCTCAGATCTACAGTTCAGATCTATACCTCTCAGATCTACAGTTCAGATCTATACCTCACAGATCTACAGTTCAGATCTACACCTCACAGATCTACAGTTCAGATCTATACCTCACAGATCTACAGTTCAGATCTATACCTCACAGATCTACAGTTCAGATCTACAGTTCAGATCTATATGTCTCAGATCTACACCTCACAGATCTACAGTTCAGATCTATACCTCACAGATCTACAGTTCAGATCTATACCTCACAGATCTACAGTTCAGATCTATACCTCACAGATCTACAGTTCAGATCTATACCTCACAGATCTACAGTTCAGATCTATACCTCACAGATCTACAGTTCAGATCTATACCTCACAGATCTACAGTTCAGATCTATACCTCACAGATCTACAGTTCAGATCTACACCTCACAGATCTACAGTTCAGATCTATACCTCACAGATCTACAGTTCAGATCTATACCTCACAGATCTACAGTTCAGATCTATACCTCACAGATCTACAGTTCAGATCTATCTGTCTCACATCTACAGCGTGTCTAAGTGTTATCAATAGATTAGGAGAGCATGGAGTCTTCTGATTGGTCAGTGTACCGGATGTTAGAAGAACCCTTTAAAATGTTCTGACTCTTTGAGACAGCGCGCGCACGGCTCGGCGACGTGTCGGTCTGACTGAGACCCGCTGTTACATCGTTTCAGTGCGCGTGCACGAGTCATCATGCTCGAGCTCACCTGCAGTAAGATAAGAACAGATGTGTGACACGCACCTCCTCCTCCGTTCCGTTACCGACGTGGGCCATGTCAGATCCCGGTCCCGTCCTCCCTCAGGTCCGCGGCTCCCTCCTGGATCAGGACCTCCACAATCCCATGGCTCCGACCAGCTGCGCGTGAACAGATGTCTTTGATCTGCTGTTGAATGTCTCCGGTACTTCCGGGTTTATAGCCGTCTGTCGGAGTCCCGGTTCGTCCTTTAGTCGGTGGCTCGCGCAGGTTTTTGGAGACACCGATCCTCCAGCTCTCTTCCGTCATTGAAAACACACCTCCCGTGTTTCCTGTCCCCGCCCACCGACAGGGAGCAGCTGTGCTCGTCCAATCAGAGCGCGGCTTCACCTGGTCCACTCAGACTGACACGTGTCCAGATGTGTCTTTATTTCATCTCTAACTTTCATGAACTTCGAGCTCGTGACTCACTTGAGCACGTGACCTCTTTATATTGAATGTTTATTATATAATTTACTATTTTAACTCAGCTGCTTCAATGATCAACACAGCATGAAGCTAAAGAAACGACTTTAAGAGATCTGGGGGGTCTGCAGGGACCGGATTCTGCAGGGACCTGGGTCTGCAGGGACCTGGGTCTGCAGGGACCGGATTCTGCAGGGACCGGACTCTGCAGGGACCGGACTCTGCAGGGACCGGACTCTGCAGGGACCGGATTCTGCAGGGACCTGGGTTTGCAGGGACCGGATTCTGCAGGGACCGGATTCTGCAGGGACCTGGGTTTGCAGGGACCGGATTCTGCAGGGACCGGACTCTGCAGGGACCGGACTCTGCAGGGACCTGGGTCTGCAGGGACCGGATTCTGCAGGGTTACTGGTTCTAGTCTCCCCCCCCCCCCCACTCTGAGGTCACAGGTCGTGTTTTTATGATCTGACCGTTTCTTTCATTTATTGGTCAAGTGACGACGACCTTCAGTCGACCTCGTTAGTAAAGCGCTGTGATTGGCTGTCTGAACGGAGCGTTATAAATAAAGTTTATTGATTTAACTTCAGTTCACAGCACTCAGTCCCGTCTCTACTGAGAGGTAACGTCCTCGCCGAGGTGCCTCTTCACTTCATGACCTCTGTGACCTCACTCCGGAGCGCTCGCCGTGGTCACGCGGCTCGTTCAAATTGTCGGACAGAGTCGGTGAAAGAACTCGAGACGTTTTTAAAACACTTTAAAACAAATGTGAAAATGAACACGACATATTTACACAACAGTTACAAACATTTAGAAAACATCCGCACGCCACCGACTAAAGCACCTGTACACACTTACACGTGGCGTGTTCTTCGGACGCTTCCGGCCACGTCGTTGGTCTTTTAGCGTGAACATCAAAGGTCAGACGAGTTCATGCAGCGTTCACATCTATTGGATAACAAAGACAAAGCGGCGTCTCATTCGCCCGTTAAAGCGGCGTTCACGTGGATGCCGGTTGTTTGCAGTCAGCGATGTGCAACAACAAAAATACCTTTAAAAACAACAACAAAAAAAACCTTCTTAAAGGTACAGTGCACCTAAATAAGAGGAGGGACTCAAAGGCTCCCGCTAGCTTTCAGCTCTTGGTGTTTCTGGACTTCATTTATAAAACATGTTGTGAAGACGATAAAGTTTAACGATGAGGTTTGAGAGGGAAGTCTCAGGATTAGAGTTAGCTAACGTTAGCTTAGCTTAAAAGACAGCGAAGGGTCATGAAGGTGCGATGGTGATTAATGCTCGTGTAAGTGATGGTGTCCTGGTGGCGCAGGTGAGACACCGAGTTCACAACAACACTTTATAAAGACGCTGTTCGGGCGCAGCAAGGTAAACATGTTTGTGGAAGTTGTCCTCATGGAGGCGGGGCTTCAATTCAAGTCAACACCCCCTCGGGTTAGAGATGGTTCAGTCCAGACTGCGTCAGAAACTTCAGGAAGATTCCCGAGCTGTCAGGAGGAGACAAAAACAATTAACCAATAAAATAAACAAACCTGATTCTATCCTCCTGGGTTTACTGGAGGTCGCTCTTCATTTTTGTTTAACCTTTAAAGGTCACATATTACCCACAATCCTCTGCTCCATCTTCCTCTAACAAGTGTCTCTACAAACCCCCCCAATGATGAGAAAAGTCCATCCTCTCTGTCTTCTGCCTGCTCAAACAGGCCGTTTGGAGATGTTCCCTTCATGACATCACAAAGGGCAGTAGCCCCTCCCCTTCATGACATCACAAAGGGCAGTAGCCCCTCCCCTTCATGACATCACAAAGGGCAGTAGCCCCTCCCCCAGGTGGGTGACCCTCCCACAGCTAGGTGTTTGTTCTGCCCTCTGAGTCTGCCTTCTCACCGTAAACAATAGGACATGGAGCCAGAAAGCAGCGAGTACACCCGAGCCCTTCCAGAGAGGGGGCGTGGTCAGACACAGCTCATTTACATATTTAAAGCTACAGACACAGAAACAGCCTGTTCTGAGCAGGGCTGAAATAGAGGGGTTTATAGACATGATCAAATACAGGATCAGAGTGGATTTACAACAACACACTTCACACACATGATGAAGAGGAGCGAGGACACTGATTTCACCTGAAGAAGAGGAGGTCATGTGACCTTTAAGCCTGACCTTTAAATATATTCCCTCGGTATAAAGTCTCGCCTGTGATTTGAAGAATTCATGAATGATCCAATGATCGTCTGTTTGTGTTTTTACCTTCAGTTTTCTCCTCCTCTGCCGCTCCTCCTCCTCCTCTTCTCCCTGCAGCCCGCTCAGCCTCCTCTCTCTCTTTCTCGTCCAGCAGGGAGCGCAGGAAGGTGGCGCTCACCACCTCCTCGCCCTCCCCCAGCAGGTAGGCGTTCTTGAAGCGGTTGTAGAGCATGGACGCCTTGTCCATGATGGCCTGGTTGGCTCTGTAGCAGCGCAGCTTGAGACAGGAGTGAAATCACACGTTCAGTTTCAGCTCAGCGACTCGTCAGTAAACGTGTTCCTGTTCTCACCTTTCTCAGCGTGGAGATCAGCTCGCTGTGGCGCTTCACGTGTTTGGATGTCACATAAACCATACTGAGCTGATCCAACGCCATCAGACACTTAGCGATGTCCTGAAAGAGCCAAACAGATAGACCTAACTCTCTTAAAGGGACAGTACGTAAACTAAAGACTGACTGAGTGTCTGACCCAAACAGGAAGTGGCGTTTTAGAACGTTTAAAGCGTGAACAGAAAAGCTGCGAGTCTTACGGGGTTGTCGATCTTCAGAGAGATCCGGATGTCTCCGTGGATTCTGTGCAGAGTGGAGTCGGTCAGCGTCATGGTCGAGACGTTCTTCTGCTCCTTCAGCGTGACGCCCTCTGATGATTCGCTCGTTGGTCGACCTTCTTCTTCTGCTGCTCTCGGTCTCTTCTTCTCCGACTCGGCGCCGGCTGCTTCTTCCTCGTCCTTCTTCTTGTTCGTTCTGTCGCTCGCCTCCTCTTTCTTCTTCTGCTGCTCTCGTGTCGTCCTTTTCTCGCTCTTAGTGTCGTTCTTCTTCTCGGGAGCTTTTTGCTCCTCCTCGTTCTTTCTGGGCGCCGTCTCGTCTTCGCTCTTCTCTTTCTCCTTCCTGTCTTTTTTCTCCTCCGTTGCTGCTCTCACTCTTTCCGACTTCCTCTCCACTTCGGCGGTCTTTTCCCTTTTTTGATCGTCCGGTTTCTTCTCTGCAGCGCTCGCTCTCCTCTCTGAACACTTCTCCTCCTCCTCCTCTTTCTTCTTCTTCTCGAGCTCCGCCGCGGCTGCTGTGGTCGTTCCTCCCATCATCGTCTTCACCTGAATCTTGGTTCCCTGTCCGCCTGCTTTCACGATCTTCCCGATGATTTTCCTCTCGTCTTTCTGCGTCTTTGTTTCCTCGCTCTTCCCCTCGGTTCTCATCTTGTCGTCTTGTTTTGGCCCGCTCTCCCCGTCTTTGGTTGTGATTTCGTTGGTCGTTTTCTTCTTCTCTGTTTTCAGGCTGGACGTCTTCACTTCCTCTTCCTGTCTCTCCTGTGTCGAGGACTCTTTCCCGTCTTTCTTGGTGTTGAGGAACAGTCTGACCCCCGTTCTCTTGCTGGCGCTCGACTCTCTGACCGTCTTCTGGCTTCGTGTTTTCCTCATTTCAACCTTTTTCCTTCTTGCTCCGTCGCCGGTTCTCCTGAAAGAGTTCAAATAAGTAAGTGTTGTTTGGAGCTCGTGTTGAAGACACCTGTTGTTTGTGACTGACTTACGGCGAGCTCTTCATCGCCTCCCTCCTCCTCGCTCCTCTGCCGGCCTTCAGCAGACCTCTCAGAGAGCGAAACAAACTCTCCCTCTTGTCCGCCAGGCGGCGCTGACTCTGCAGAGACAGAAAACACATCCATCATCTACAGCAACTTCCTGTGCCAGGTCACAGGGCGGATCCCATTGGATGAGAGGCGGGGACACACCCTGGACTGGTCACCAGCCAATCACAGTTCTTCCACACTCACACCCAGGTGATTTAGAGTCAGCAGGTAACCTAATGAGCGTGTTTGGATCAGAGAAGTTAGAACACAGACCGATGGCTAAACACTGAAGCTACAGTGTTCACCACATGCAGAGCTGGCTAAACACTGAAGCTACAGTGTCCACCACATGCAGAACTGACTAAACACTGAAGCTACAGTGTCCACCACATGCAGAGCTGGCTAAACACTGAAGCTACAGTGTCCACCACATGCAGAGCTGGCTAAACACTGAAGCTACAGTGTCCACCACATGCAGAGCTGGCTAAACACTGAAGCTACAGTGTCCACCACATGCAGAACTGACTAAACACTGAAGCTACAGTGTCTCTACATGCAGAGCTGGCTAAACACTGAAGCTACAGTGTCCACCACATGCAGAGCTCGCTAAACACTGAAGCTACAGTGTCCACCACATGCAGAACTGACTAAACACTGAAGCTACAGTGTCCACCACATGCAGAGCTGGCTAAACACTGAAGCTACAGTGTCCACCACATGCAGAGCTGGCTAAACACTGAAGCTACAGTGTCCACCACATGCAGAGCTGGCTAAACACTGAAGCTACAGTGTCCACCACATGCAGAGCTGGCTAAACACTGAAGCTACAGTGTCCACCACATGCAGAGCTGGCTAAACACTGAAGCTACAGTGTCTCTACATGCAGAGCTGGCTAAACACTGAAGCTACAGTGTCCATCACATACAGAACTGACTAAACACTGAAGCTACAGTGTCCTCTACATGCAGAGCTGGCTAAACACTGAAGCTACAGTGTCCACCACATGCAGAGCTGGCTAAACACTGAAGCTACAGTGTCCTCCACATGCAGAGCTGGCTAAACACTGAAGCTACAGTGTCTCTACATGCAGAGCTGGCTAAACACTGAAGCTACAGTGTCCACCACATGCAGAGCTGGCTAAACACTGAAGCTACAGTGTCCACCACATGCTGACCTGTGTGAGAGGA
>NC_136710.1:267041-282041 GCF_947650265.1 Symphodus melops | reverse complement strand
TGATTGTCTGCAGAGACTCGTTCTACGCCCTCCGCTGGTGAAACATGAAGCCGCTGCTGAAGTGTAAAGTCCTGCAGTTCCTGGAGTGTCCACTAGAGGCTGGGTGCAGAACCACAGGAAGTCACATACACACCAGTTTTTACAGCCTCCAGTCTGCAGAGGGGGACAGCTCTCTACAGTGTTTTAAATCTAGGCTGGAGAACACATTTTAACCACTAGGTGTCAGAGGTGCATATTGCTCATTTAATCAGTCAGTTACAAGATTAGCACAAACAGCCACCACAATCTATGCTTGTCCACATAACCTAAAGCATTAGCAGTTTTTCAACACAAACTTTTGGCACGGATACCAAAATAATCCTTAATTTTTCTGTAGAAGAAAATAATGACCTGGATCTGAGAGCCAGACTATAAAATGGCCCCCTAATGCCATTTTTACCCCTCCACATATTAATCAGATTATCATCGTCCTAACATCCCGTCTTGTAAACACAGTCATCAAATGTATTTAGTTCACAGTTCAAGTGGAGCACTGAGGATGCTAGGATCAGAGCTCGAGTCATCTGGCCTGCTTTCACACATGTCGATATTATAATGTACATCACATTTCAAACAATAATCCCAGTACAGCTTCTTTTTTAATCGCTTCCACTGTCGCTGTCCTCGTCCTCGTCCTCCTCTACGTCTTCCTTCTTTTCTGTTTCCTCCACGAGTCCTGAGAAGAAGTCGTTGTCTCCGTGAGCTTTCTTCGTCAGAGACTTCATCCGGCCACCTTTCTTCTTCCTCTTGCGGTATTCGTCGACCGTCTGGTTGGGTAAACCGGAAATGTCCCAGAACTTGATGAGCTGGTCGTGGGCGCTGCTGGCCAGGAAGCGTGTGTCCCAGGACTTGGCGAGCTCTTCGATGGGTTCCCCAATGTGCTGCCCGATGCAGCCTAAGACCCGGTTTGGAAGAAGGTTGATGGCTCTGAGGGAACAGGGTCACATCTTTAGTCACTTGTGCTTGAGAAAGAACCACTCTGCATGAAACCAGCAGGTCCAAAGATCAGACTGGGGGACTCCTCCCATGTGGATAGATTCTAAAGACCTGATACTGAGTCAATACAAGGACCACTTTGAACCCTCAGGATCAGGGTATCAGAACCTCTGCTTGGACCAAACAAAGAATCGTTGACACTTTAGTGCTCAGACCGACACGTTGGATCAAAGCGGATCATAAGAGCATTTGAAACCCAGTGAGGCGTAAACATTGGTTCAGCCAATGAAAGGACCTGATTGGACCAATCAAAGACCAGATCAGATCATTGAAAGACCTCGTCGTCTGTTGATTTCATTTCTTTCAATAGATCATTTTAGAAACCAGATAAACCAGTTTAGACTCTTCAAAGTTACATCATCAACATCCAGAGATCACATGACCCAACTCACCGGATGTATCCGTCCATGGAGGCCGTGCACATGATGCTGTCTGTAATGGGGGCGATGCAGTCAATGGATTCAGCCTTGATGGCGAAGCGGTCGCTGGTGGCTCCAAAGCCGTTCCAGTTGAAGATGTAGACGGTCCCCTCGCTGGAGCCGCAGACCACCTTCTTGCCTCGCTTCATAATCTTCACCGAGGTCAGATCGCCGCTCTGAAACTCGGACAGCAGCTCGAACCTCCGCCTCTTGATGTTGAAGACGCCCATGGTACCGTCCCCACTGTGTCAGACGACAGAAATATAACTGAGGTTTTAAAAAAGGGGGGGGCTTGTTGAGATCGTGGACTTGCCCTCTGGTTGGTCATATGGAAATGTCCCAGCATGCTTTAGGGTCAGGCTGGTTACCTGGCGGTGAGCAGGATCCTCTTGGCCTGGTCCACTGCGATGTCACTGATGTAATCGTCGTGGTGTTTCAGTTCCATGAAGGCCGTCCCCCTCCTCATATCCCAAACCTTCAAACACAAACAGCAGTCTGTTTAACGTTATGATCAAATCACATCAGCGTTACATGAAGAAGAGCAGCGACGCTTCGGAGAAAAACCAACATCCAGGTTTCAGATATTTTATTAACCAACTGGATTCATTTACTGAATCTCAGTCTGCAGCATATATTAATACGAGCGTCCCCACCGCCTCCCTTTGTACCAAAGTGAAGCCAAAACACCCGCTGGGACGGGGGCTGACATGGACTCGGATGGTGGACCATAAAGACAGAAAGGTGGATCTGTGAATGTGGAGGTCTGCGGTCCAGAACGTTCCCTCAGATAATCGGGTTCAGAACGCTGCTGGTCACCAGAGCGACGGGGGACATCACGTTTACAGATCGTTATTAAGACGTTTAATCACGTTTGACCAGGAGGAGGAGCTACACGTCTCATGATTCAGTTTGAGCCATCTGGTAACATGGAGGAGGTGCAGCCTATGACAGTGACCGGTCAGCAGGGGGAGCTCACTCCCGGGCTCTGTGCCCAGTCCACATTGGTATGGAGTCATTTTAACATGATAGAAGAAGAGTCTGGACCTTCAGGGTACCCTGGTCGTCTCCGGTCGCCAGGATGTTTTCGTCCACCAGCAGCAGACTGTTGATGGGAGCCTCATGCGCACCCCGGATCCTGGTCACCAGTTGTCCCCGCTCCGGATCCAGCATGTGGACCGCTTTGTCCCTGGAGACGCTGTAGAGTTTCAGCCCATCCGAGGAGAACCGGACCTGGCGGCAGGACTTCATGTGGTGTCCGGACGACCACAGCTCCTTGTTCTCCCCCTCCGTGCACGAGTACGAGAAGGCGTACACGTCCCCGTCCACGTCCCCGCACACCAGGACGTCCCTGCTCGGGTGGAGAGCCACCGTGTTGGCGATCGCCTCCAGCTTGATGTCTTCCGGGGTGTCTCGGATCTTCGGCCCGGGCGGCTCGTCCTCATCCTCGTCCTCATCCGGATCTGGTTCCTGGCCTGTCGGATCCGGGTCTGATTCAAGAAGATCTGTCACAGTGGATCCTGTTTCAACGTGTTCTGAGGACGCTGCCATGTTGTTTTCTTTCTGTCTTCTTCTACGCTGAGTGAGGTTTAAAAACAGTGCCCTCTACTGGACGTTCCTACAATCCCGATAAACACAAACAAATATAAATGTATATAAATAATAAATAAATAATAAATAAATATTAAAGAATAACACTTTATTGAGTTCACCAATATCAATGAAAATAGATTTAATAAAACATTTTTTACTCATTTCGGTGTCAGCAGTTTCATGACGTAACCGGAAGGAGGTATTACCATTGGCCAGTTGTTAAGACAATCCAGCGCGAAGGCGGAAATGACGTAGGGACGCTAAAGATGGCGTCAGGTTCAAACTGTTCCGAGGTGAGTGTTTCTGTTTGTGTTAATTACAAGTGTATTACACTTGATCTTCATCTTTTCTTTACAATACCTTACATGAGTTTGTTATCCACACAGTGACGTCATGACGTAGGTTCATTTGTCGTTAAAAACGTACAATAACGTCACGTTTAACCGTTTACATGCTGAACAGATCAGAACCCCGTTCATCAAAGTCCAGTCTTTCCTCTTTAATCATAATATGATATAATATAATAATAATATAATTATAATATAATATAATAATAATAATATAATAATAATGTAATATAATAATAATATAATTATAATATAATATAATAATAATAATATAATGATAATAATAATATAATATAATAATAATATAATATAGTAATAATATAATAATAATAATAATATAATATAATAATAATATAATAATAATATAATAATAATATAATATAATGATAATAATAATATAATGATAATAATATAATAATAATTATATTCATGTAATAATTCTCAAAGTCTCTGCTGGTCCCAGACAGCCCACAGAGTCTCTGCTGGTCCCAGACAGCCCCCAGAGTCTCTGCTGGTCCCAGACAGCCCCCAGAGTCTCTGCTGGTCCCAGACAGCCCCCAGAGTCTCTGCTGGTCCCAGACAGCCCCCAGAGTCTCTGCTGGTCCCAAACAGCCCCCAGAGTCTCTGCTGGTCTCAAATAGCCCCAGAGTCTCTGCTGGTCCCAAACAGGCCCAGAATCTCTGCTGGTCCCAAACAGCCCCCAGAGTCTCTGCTGGTCCCAGACAGCCCCCAGAGTCTCTGCTGGTCCCAGACAGCCCCCAGAGTCTCTGCTGGTCCCAAACAGGCCCAGAGTCTCTGCTGGTCTCAAATAGCCCCAGAGTCTCTGCTGGTCCCAGACAGGCCCAGAATCTCTGCTGGTCCCAGACAGCCCCTCGGGTCTAGGGTTAGGGGTTAACTCTTCGTGTGCTGAAAGGAGGCGTGATGCGTTCAGGTTCAAACTGATGAAACGGGTCGTTCAGGGTTGACAGAGTCGGCCCGTCAGCGGAGTCATGCAGACAGAACCAGCCGAGATGAGGATGCATCGGGACCGGGTCAGGCCGGGGCAGAGCGGGCCGGGCCGGGCCGAGCCGCAGGGGGCCCAGGACAGATCCAAGAGAGCAAGGTGAACCTTCACTCAACAGGAGCATTTATTTCCACCTGTAAGAACTCCTAACAAGACTCGCTCCTCGTCAGGCTGAGAGAGACGCTCGCCATCCTGCAGCCCGCCACAAGAACCGCTCCAGACGAGGAGGCAGCAGGAGAACCAGGGGGGAGGAGCAGAGGGGCGGAGTCAGAAGAGAGAGTGAGGAGGAGACTTCATCAGCTGGAGAGAGACAAACTGGAGCTGACGTCGAGTCACAACCAGGAGGTGAGAAACAGCTGATCACTTCAGCCCTAGTGGTCAGCATGGGTACTGCAGCACAGCCTGTTTCCCTTTGTTCACTTCCTGGTTGGTTGTTTTTGATCACTTCCTGTCAGCTGTGCCGGCTGCAGGCGGAGCTGACCCGGCTCAGGTCCTCTGTGGAGCGAGGAGAGGCTCAGAGGGTGGAGCTTCAGTACCAGCTGACCGTGAGTCAGAGAGACGCCGCCCGAGCCTCGCTCCTCAGCAGGGACAAACACACGCTCACAGGTGAACAAATCAAACACACCCTCTGACGAGTGTGGCTTCAGAAACAAGAGTGATCAGAGTGTGTGTGTGTGTGTGTGTGTGTGTGTGTCAGAGCGAGCAGCAGAGCTCCAGGTGAAGGTCCAGGAGCTGCACAAAGCTCTGATGATCACTCAGCAGGCCAGGAAGGAGGACCAGCATGCTTTGCAGCAGGAGGTGGAGGAGCGAGACGGACTGATTCAGAGCTTCAGCTCAGAAAACCAACGACTGCACCAACTGCTGCAGGTCTCACACACACACACACACACACACACACACACACACACACACACACACACACACACACACACACACACACACACACACACACAGACACACACAGATACACAGACACACACACACACAGATACACACACACACACACACCCCCACACACACACACACACACACACACACACACACACAGACACACACAGATACACAGACACACACACACACAGATACACACACACACACACACCCCCACACACACACACACACACACACACACACACACACAGACACACACAGATACACAGACACACACACACACAGATACACACACACACACACACCCCCACACACACACACACACACACACACACACACACACACACACACACACACAGAGGACTGCGTCGTACGCCACGTCTGTCTTTTGACGTCACGTCTTCCCTCAGGAGGCCCCGCCCCCTCTCAAGCTCAGCTCATTTCATCCTTCATGTTTGACTCTCCTCCAGGACCAGGAGGAGGCGCTGCAGGAGGCTGACAGGAGGCTGCAGGAGGTGCTGAAGGAGAAGGAGAAGGAGGCTGAGGTCAACAAACAACAAGATAACCAGCTGAGATATCTGACCGAGAGGGAGGAGAGGAGCAGGAGGGAGAAGGAGGTGAGGAGAGGAGGAGCAGGAGGGAGAAGGAGGTGAGGAGCAGGAGGGAGGAGATAGGAGGGAGAAGGAGGTGAGGAGACAGGAGGGAGAAGGAGGTGAGGAGACAGGAGGAGGCGAGGAGAGGAGCATGAGGGAGGAGCAGGAGGAGCAGGAGGGAGAAGGAGGTGAGGAGCAGGAGGAGAGGAGGCGAGGAGAGGAGCATGAGGGAGGAGCAGGAGGAGCAGGAGGGAGAAGGAGGTGAGGAGCAGGAGGAGAGGAGGAGGTGAGGAGCAGGAGGAGGGGAGGAGCAGGAGGAGAGGAGGAGGTGAGGAGCAGGAGGAGGGGAGGAGCAGGAGATGGTGAGGAGGAGGAGCAGGAGGGAGGACGAGGGGAGGAGCAGGAGGGGGAAGGAGGTGAGGAGCAGGAGGAGAGGAGGAGCAGGAGATGGTGAGGAGGAGGAGCAGGAGGGAGGACGAGGGGAGGAGCAGGAGGAGGTGTGTCAGCTGTGTTGTGTCTCTGCAGCTCTCAGATCAGAAGGTGAGGAGTTTGGAGTCGAGCGTGGAGGCGGAGCGAGCTGCTCACCTGGAGTCCAAGGTCAACTGTGAGGTCATCCAGGTAACACACACACACACACACACAGACACACAGTGTAACACACACACACACACACAGTAACACACACACAGTAACACACACACTGCCATCGTGTGATTGGTCAGCTGAGGATGCGTGACGTGGAGGCGGCGCTGGCAGTGGAGCGGTCCGGCCACCAGGAGGCGCAGTGGAGCCTGGAGCTGCTGAGAGCTGAGTTCAGAGAGAGAGAGAGGAGCGTCCACACTGAGCGCGCTCTGGACAGGTGAGCAGCTGCTGTCACCTGATTGGTCAACACAGCTCAGACTAACAGAAACCACAGCGTGCTCATGCTAGTTTCCGTGTCTGTGTAGTTTGCAGAAAGAGTACGAGCGGTGCAGGTCCGACTTCGACGTTGCCATGGAAACGGAGAGGAAAGCAGCCGCTGAGCTCGCAGGATGTCTGGAGGAGGAGAAGAAACAACACGCTGACACACGCACACGTCTCAAGCAGGTAACGCCAACCACTAACCTCCACTGTTGAAGAGTGTAACATCCTGCAGTACCTGCAGTGTCCACTAGAGGCTGGCTGCAGTTCCTGGAGTGTCCACTAGAGGCTGGCTGCAGTTCCTGGAGTGTCCACTAGAGGCTGGCTGCAGTACCTGCAGTGTCCACTAGAGGCTGGCTGCAGTACCTGCAGTGTCCACTAGAGGCTGGCTGCAGTACCTGGAGTGTCCACTAGAGGCTGGCTGCAGTACCTGCAGTGTCCACTAGAGGCTGGCTGCAGTACCTGGAGTGTCCACTAGAGGCTGGCTGCAGTTCCTGGAGTGTCCACTAGAGGCTGGCTGCAGTACCTGGAGTGTCCACTAGAGGCTGGCTGCAGTACCTGGAGTGTCCACTAGAGGCTGGCTGCAGTACCTGGAGTGTCCACTAGAGGCTGGCTGCAGTTCCTGGAGTGTCCACTAGAGGCTGGCTGCAGTACCTGGAGTGTCCACTAGAGGCTGGCTGCAGTACCTGGAGTGTCCACTAGAGGCTGGCTGCAGTACCTGGAGTGTCCACTAGAGGCTGGCTGCAGTACCTGGAGTGTCCACTAGAGGCTGGCTGCAGTACCTGGAGTGTCCACTAGAGGCTTGCTGCAGTTCCTGGAGTGTCCACTAGAGGCTTGCTGCAGTTCCTGGAGTGTCCACTAGAGGCTGGCTGCAGCAGCACAGGAAGTCACATACACACCCATTCAAACAGCCTGTTTTTACAGCAGACATGAACATGTTTACAGCCTGCTTCAAAAAACCAAATAGGTGTGATTAGTTCAGGTCTCCATCCACACACTGTACGGGGGGGGGGGCGACTCCAGCGCCCCCTGCAGGGGGACACACGGGGGACTCCAGCGCCCCCTGCAGGGGGACACACGGGGGACTCCAGCGCCCCCTGCAGGGACACACAGGGACTCCAGCGCCCCCTGCAGGGACACACAGGGACTCCAGCGCCCCCTGCAGGGGGACACACAGGGACTCCAGCGCCCGTGTGTCCCCTGCAGGGACACACAGGGACTCCAGCGCCACCCTGACTCCAGCGCCCCCTGCAGGGGGACACACGGGGGACTCCAGCGCCCCCTGCAGGGGGACACACGGGGGACTCCAGCGCCCCCTGCAGGGGGACACACGGGGGACTCCAGCGCCCCCTGCAGGGACACACAGGGACTCCAGCGCCCCCTGCAGGGACACACAGGGACTCCAGCGCCCCCTGCAGGGGGACACACAGGGACTCCAGCGCCCGTGTGTCCCCTGCAGGGACACACAGGGACTCCAGCGCCCCCTGCAGGGGGACACACGGGGGACTCCAGCGCCCCCTGCAGGGGGACACACGGGGGACTCCAGCGCCCCCTGCAGGGGGACACACGGGGGACTCCAGCGCCCCCTGCAGGGACACACTGGGGACTTCACAGAAGAGACATGTTTTTTGTCGTAAGACGACTTGACTCGTTGTCTTCCAGTGTTTCCTGTATGGCGCCCCCTTTAATCCACGTGTCTTCCTCCAGGCGTGTCAGCGGCGGTCCCACGCTGAGGAGGCCTTAGTGAACTTGGTGAGAAGCATCAGAGAAACAGTGAAGCAGCAGGACAGCTCAGGTAAACACTCGACACACACACAAACACACAAACAGGTTGGGAGGGTAAACCAGGTGTGTGTGTGTGTTAGCAGGCAGCAGTCCTGCAGCAAAGGATGATGGGAACCTGAGTCCTTCTGCTGAAGTCCTGCAGCTGCTGAAGACGACACTGAGCAGCTGCAGACGCAGACAGGAGACGACTGAGGAACAGGTGTGTGTGTGTGTGTGTGTGTTACTGTGTGTGTGTGTGTGTGTGTGTGTGTTACTGTGTGTGTGTGTGTGTGTGTGTGTGTGTGTGTGTGTGTGTTACTGTGTGTGTGTGTGTGTGTGTGTGTTACTGTGTGTGTGTGTGTGTGTGTGTTACTGTGTGTGTCCCTGTGTGTGTGTGTGTTACTGTGTGTGTGTGTTACTGTGTGTGTGTGTGTGTGTGTGTTACTGTGTGTGTGTGTTACTGTGTGTGTGTGTGTGTGTGTGTGTGTGTGTGTGTGTTACTGTGTGTGTGTGTGTGTGTGTGTTACTGTGTGTGTGTGTGTGTTACTGTGTGTGTGTGTGTTACTGTGTGTGTCCCTGTGTGTGTGTGTGTTACTGTGTGTGTGTGTGTGTGTGTGTTACTGTGTGTGTGTGTGTGTGTGTGTGTTACTGTGTGTGTGTGTGTGTGTGTGTGTGTTACTGTGTGTGTGTGTGTGTGTGTGTGTGTTACTGTGTGTGTGTGTGTGTGTGTTACTGTGTGTGTGTGTGTGTGTGTGTTACTGTGTGTGTGTGTGTGTGTGTGTTACTGTGTGTGTGTGTGTGTGTGTGTGTGTTACTGTGTGTGTGTGTGTGTGTGTGTGTGTTACTGTGTGTGTGTGTTACTGTGTGTGTTACTGTGTGTTACTGTGTGTGTCACTGTGTGTGTGTGTGTGTGTGTGTGTGTGTGTGTGTTACTGTGTGTGTTACTGTGTGTGTCACTGTGTGTGTGTGTGTGTGTGTGTGTGTGTGTGCAGGTCCAGGTTCTGCTCCAGGCCTCTGTGAAGCTGCAGCAGGAGAAGCAGACAGTGGAGCAGCTGACCTGTGATCAGAGGAGACAGCTGGAGGTGAACGCTCCACACACACACACACACACACACACACACACACACACACACACACACACACGAGGTGAACGCTCTGCTCCACACTAACACCCATTAACCCTTCGTCCTCCTCCTCCTCAGGAGCTGCAGCACACCTCCAGCAAACTGGAGCAGGAAGTGACTCGCCTGCTTCAGGAGAGCTCTGATTGGGCGATGCAGAGCCGAGGCCTGAAGGCGGAGCTAGAGAAGGAGCGAGAGGCGAGGGAGCGAGAGAGAGAAGAGAGGACGACAGAAGTCCAGAAAATAAGAGCTCACTTCCAACAAGAGTCCGAGGTGATCTCTGCTGCTGTACCTCCAGTGTCCAGCAGGGGGCTCTCTTTGTCTGATACCTCCAGTGTCCAGCAGGGGGCTCTCTTTGTCTGATACCTCCAGTGTCCAGCAGGGGGCTCTCTTTGTCTGATACCTCCAGTGTCCAGCAGGGGGCTCTCTTTGTCTGATACCTCCAGTGTCCAGCAGGGGGCTCTCTTTGTCTGATACCTCCAGTGTCCAGCAGGGGGCTCTCTTTGTCTGATACCTCTAGTGTCCAGCAGGGGGCTCTCTTTGTCTGATACCTCCAGTGTCCAGCAGGGGGCTCTCTTTGTCTGATATATGTATGAACATGGACTAAAACGTGTGTGTGTGTGTGTATGTGTGTGTGTGTGTGTGTGTGTGTGGGTGTGTGGGTGTGTGTGTGTAGACCCGGCTGTCCTTCCTCTATCGTCTCTATCAGCGCCTTCTCGCCGGCTGCGTCCTCCTCGATCAGCCACAGAGCATTCTGGGTAACTTCACCTGGGAGGAGCTGTGTGATGTCATCAGCGAGCAGGTGGACCAGTTGACCTCTGACCTCCGGAGGGCCGACCACAAGGTGAGCAGAGTCTGCACATCATCATGCTGACAAGTTCATTGTTGAATATGATTATAATTTATATTAACAGTTTCTCTCTCTCTCTCTCTGTAGATCGCCCACCTGCACGGAGTGTGTAAGAAGAAGAACGAGTGTGTGCGCGAGCTGCAGCGCAGTCAGGAGAGTGTGTTGTCTCGTCTGGAGGACAGCGTGAGGACGAGGGAGGAGGCGTGGAGCCGCCAACACACACACACTGTCACACAGCTACAGAACGAGCTGCAGGTAACACACACACACACACACACACACACACACACACACACACACACTGTCTCACACACACACACACACACACACACACACACACACACACACACACACACACACACTGTCACACAGCTACAGAACGAGCTGCAGGTAACACACACACACACACACACACACACACACACACACACTGTCACACAGCTACAGAACGAGCTGCAGGTAACACACACACACACACACACACACACACACACACACACACACACTGTCTCACACACACACACACACACACACACTGTCTCACACACACACACACTGTCACACAGCTACAGAACGAGCTGCAGGTAACACACACACACACACACACACACACACACACACACACACACACACACACACACACTGTCACACAGCTACAGAACGAGCTGCAGGTAACACACACACACACACACACACACACACACACACACACACACACACACACACACTGTCACACAGCTACAGAACGAGCTGCAGGTAACACACACACACACACACACACACACACACACACACACACACACACACTGTCACACAGCTGCAGAACGAGCTGCAGGTAACACACACACACACACACACACACACACACACTGTCACACAGCTACAGAACGAGCTGCAGGTAACACACACACACACACACACACACACACACACACACAAAGACATGCTGCGTTCAGGTGCTCCTCTGACAGTTAGATATGATGCGTTCAGGTGCTCCTCTGACAGTTAGATATGCTGCGTTCAGGTGCTCCTCTGACAGTTAGATATGCTGCGTTCAGGTGCTCCTCTGACTGTCAGATATGATGCGTTCAGGTGCTCCTCTGACAGTTAGATATGATGCGTTCAGGTGCTCCTCTGACTGTCAGATATGCTGCGTTCAGGGGCTCCTCTGACAGTTAGATATGCTGCGTTCAGGTGCTCCTCTGACAGTTAGATATGCTGCGTTCAGGTGCTCCTCTGACAGTTAGATATGATGCGTTCAGGTGCTCCTCTGACAGTTAGATATGCTGCGTTCAGGTGCTCCTCTGACAGTTAGATATGATGCGTTCAGGTGCTCCTCTGACAGTTAGATATGCTGTGTTCAGGTAACGTCGCTCTCTCTCTGGTCCTCAGCTTTGTCGCTCTCAGAGTGACTCTCTCCGAGACCACGCCTCCTCTCTAGAGCTCCGCCTCACTTCTCTGACCTCGGACCTCGCTCGTTGCCGCGAGGAGTCGGCCTCCTTCCTGTCAGCTTGCGCCCTGCTGGCGGGGACGCTCAAACACACACACCTCCGTCTGCACGCACTCTGCACGCAGAAAAGGCTCCTGAGCCGCCGCCTGGCGGAGAGGGAGGAGCTAGAGGAGGAGGTGAGGTGGCTGGCGGGAGCTCTCGGAGGAGATGAAACCGCAGAGGAGGAGAAAAGAAGGAGAAGAAGAAGAGCTGTGGGCCGCTGGAGGAGGAGTGTGTGTGTCGTGTTGGCGGTGAGGAGGTGGTGTGAGCTGGCCAATCAGACGACTGTGTTATTCCGTGTGGAGAGAGGAGGCGGGGCATCTGTGTTCATGTGCGGCGAGACGACTAAGGCAACACGGGAGAGTCAAGGTAAACAAAACACAGGCTGTCTCTTTAAAGTGTGTTAAAGGAACAGTACGTCCAGTTTTCAGTCCTACAGCGTCTGCTCTCGCTCGCCGCGCCCTAAAGGCAACAGAAAGGGGCGGAGCTTGTCTAATGTCTCGTTCGCCTCTCATCCAGATATCGTCTCTTCTGGCTGCTCGCCTTCATTTGTTAAGATTTGAAGCTTTTTGTTTTTATTCACTCGAGTTGTGTTTTAGATGACGGTGATGATGGCGTGCGTGCTCGCTGGCTTCACTCTAAACGACTCTCCTCCGTCATCTTGTCGTCCATGGCCGACCTGCAGGGGGCGCTGACACACACTGGTAACCAAACATACAAACAAACACACGTACTTTATATCTGGAGGTCTCTCTCTGACTCTTTAGGCTCCTCCCCTCTAGATCTGATGTCAGCAGCTCGTTCTGCTTTGTCCCGCCTGCTGGATCACCTTCTGGACCAATCAGATTTGAGTCTGCATCCAGGCGGAGTGGACGGGGACGCGCTTGAGATTGGTCCGGACAAGAGGACGCCTCCCCCAACCAACGCCAAGGTCGACATCTTCTTCTTCATTACTGGAATAAAAGTTCTCAATGTGTGCACGTCAGGTGGCGTGCAGTGGGTGATGATGGCGTGCAGTGGGTGATGATGGCGTGCAGTGGGGGATGATGGCGTGCAGTGGGGGATGATGGCGCGCAGTGGGGGATGATGGCGTGCAGTGTGTGATGATGGCGCGCAGTGGGGGATGATGGCGCGCAGTGGGGGATGATGGCGCGCAGTGAGTGATGATAGCACGCAGTGGGGGATGATGGCGCGCAGTGGGGGATGGTGGCGCGCAGTGGGGGATGATGGCGCGCAGTGAGTGATGATAGCACGCAGTGGGGGATGATGGCGCGCAGTGGGGGATGATGGCGTGCAGTGGGGGATGATGGCGCGCAGTGGGGGATGATGGCGTGCAGTGGGGGATGATGGCGCGCAGTGGGGGATGATGGCGCGCAGTGGGGGATGATGGCGTGCAGTGGGGGATGATGGCGTGCAGTGGGGGATGATGGCGCGCAGTGGGGGATGATGGCGCGCAGTGGGGGATGATGGCGTGCAGTGGGGGATGATGGCGCGCAGTGGGGGATGATGGCGCGCAGTGGGGGATGATGGCGTGCAGTGGGGGATGATGCCACGCTGATGTTTGGGACACAGACTCAAAATGAAAAAGATCATTGAGCACAGAGAGCTGAAGGTCATGGTCTGACCTTGACCTCTCCATGTGACTTCCCATCAGGGTTTGGTCTCCACCCTCCAGCAGCACTTCCTGCTCTTCAGCCAACGACTGCACTCTGCCGAGGTGGAGAGGCGGAGCCTGAGGTTGGAGGTGGTCAACCTGAAGAGAGGACTGAAGCAGGACAGAGAGGGAGCTTGTGAGATGGTGAGCTTTCACACACACGCTCCACAATGTCACACAGAAGCTTTACACACTGTGTGTGTGTGTGTGTGTGTGTGTGTGTGTGTGTGTGTGTGTGTGTGTGTGTGTGTGTAGGTAGCAGCTGAGCACTTCCACAGCGTGTGTGTGGAGCTGCGTCAGGCGCTGAGCAGGGAGCAGGAAGCTCAGACGCTCCTTCAGGAACACACACACACTCTGCAGCTCCGAGTGAACACACACACATCAGAGCACAGCGACACACACACACACACACACACATCAGAGCACAGCGACACACACACACACACACACACATCAGAGCACAGCGACACACACCAGACCCTCAAAAACACCACACAGGTATGTAGACTCTGACTGGGTTACACACACACAGATGCTGTCGCCATCACCCACTGCACGCCACCATCACCCACTGCACGCTACCATCACCCACTGCACGCTACCATCACCCACTGCACATCGCCATCACCCACTGCACGCTACCATCACCCACTGCACGCCACCATCACCCACTGCACGCCACCATCACCCACTGCACGCTACCATCACCCACTGCACGCTACCACCATCACCCACTGCAAGCTACCATCACCCACTGCACGCCACCATCACCCACTGCACGCTACCATCACCCACTGCACGCTACCGTCACCCACTGCACGCTACCATCACCCACTGCACGCTACCATCACCCACTGCACGCTACCGTCACCCACTGCAAGCTACCATCACCCACTGCACGCCACCATCACCCACTGCACGCTACCATCACCCACTGCACGCCACCATCACCCACTGCACGCCACCATCACCCACTGCACGCCACCATCACCCACTGCACGCTACCATCACCCACTGCACGCTACCATCACCCACTGCACGTTACCGTCACCCACTGCACGCCACCATCACCCACTGCACGCCACCATCACCCACTGCACGCTACCATCACCCACTGCACCATCACCCACTGCACGCTACCGTCACCCACTGCACGCTACCATCACCCACTGCATGCCACCATCACCCACTGCACGCTACCATCACCCACTGCACGCTACCGCCATCACCCACTGCACGCTACCGCCATCACCCACTGCACGCTACCGCCATCACCCACTGCACGCTACCACCATCACCCACTGCACACCGCCATCACCCATTGCACGCTACCGCCATCACCCA
>NC_136710.1:212041-254541 GCF_947650265.1 Symphodus melops | reverse complement strand
TGTGGACACGGCTGGGTGGTTCACGGTGAGACACACACACACACACACACACACACACACACACACACACACACACACACACACACACACACACACACACACACACACTGCAGATGTGTGCAGTCACTTCACTGACATGAAGTCAGGTGTCGCTGTCATCACGTCACCAGAACATCTGGAGGGAACATCTGCACAAACAAACATCGACCTTATGTCTGTTATTGATCCGTCATTGAATGGATCGCTCCCTCAGGGGGGGGGGGGGGGGGGGGGACACGTTGGCTCGAGCTGAAGCTGAAGCTCTCGACTTAGCGCTCCACCGTGGTCGTGGTCGTTGGGTGGAGCCTGAAACAACCAGGTCTCAGTCCAAGCAGCTGGAGGTGGTCTGGACTGGGGGGGTCTGGACTCAGCCTTAGAGAGGAGGGCGGAGCTTAGACAGTCTGGGCTGTTTGGAAGTTTTCTGTTCACTGAGAGATTTTATATCCCGTATGGAGCTCCTCAGAATCCCCCAGGAGGCGGAGCTTGGAGAACGCTGCTGAGAGAGGGCGTCCAGGTTTCACCTGCTGGTCTTATTTAGATGAACCGGATCACAGGAAGAACATGGTCTTATTTAGATGAACCGGATCACAGGAAGAACATGGTCTTGTTTAGATGAACCGGATCACAGGAAGCACATGGTCTTATTTAGATGAACCGGATCACAGGAAGCACATGGTCTTGTTTAGATGAACCGGATCACAGGAAGAACATGGTCTTGTTTAGATGAACCGGGTTTCTGTTTTGACTTGTCTCCAGTACTCTCTGTCTTTTCCCTCCTCAGCCTTGGAGAAGCTCCAGGCCCCGCCCCCCTCCAGCTGTGGCCCAGTGGAGGTGGCTCTTCCTGGGCTGGTGTTCGACCTGAGCTCCCTGGTCTTATATGGAGCTCAGGCCGTTCCTGTTCGCTTAAAGATCCTGCTGGACCGCCTCTACAGCGTGCTGGCTCCAGAACAGGTACGCGGCGTGGTCGTGTCCAGTGAGCACTCAGACTGAATGATGATGACTGATGGCGTGTTGTTTCAGGTGGAGCACATCCTGCACGCTCTGGGCTGGAGTTTGGGGGACTATGTTCGAGGATACATGCTGCAGGTGAGGGCGCCATCACGCCGTGTGTGAAGGGATCGACATCAAGCTTCAGATGTTTCTATAAAACTGTCAAAGCTTCAGATTAATGAACCAAAGTGGAATAAACGTTTAATCTGAGTGGGACGTCTGTTTCCTCTCCTGTGTTACGTTCTCTTTCTTCCCCCTCAGTCTCCCGGTGGGAAGGTGTTGGACCGCTGGTTGATGGTGACTCCGGAGGAAGAGCTGCTGATCCTCAAACAGTTCCTTCGTTTTGGAGAAACTCGCCCCATCGTCCAGTTAATGACTCTTCACTGCCCAGAACCTCCGACCGACTTCTCTCCCAGCGAGCCGGCGAGCGGCCAGGTAAACATCACCGCCTTCATCGAACGAGACGCAGGAGGGTTTTCAAGTTCAGCAGCAGACGTCTGTCGCTTGAAGAAAAACTGTCCAGCTGACTGCAACCAAACTGTCCACCAGTTTGAGAACTTTCCAGGCAGACTGTCTCTGCTGCTGCCTTTCCACTTCCCAAAGTCCAGCTTCCAGCTTCCCTCCAAGGTGAGTCACATGACTCATCGTCTTCATCGCACCCTGATGAGACGACTCGCTGTGCTCACTGTGATCCCTTCTCCTCTTCGCTCTGTTCAACCAGGATCTGGATCCTCCAAGTAAAGTTACATTTCTGTGGAAGCCAAGCAGCTCAAAACCAGCTCAAAGACCCGACCAGGAGAGAAATCAGAACCAAGAGACAATAAAAATCAAAGCTGACCCTGAGAAGACAAACCGCCCCCGATCAGTCGGCCTTCACAAACCCTGGTTCCAAACGGACCGGGATGTTGACCTTCAGAGGAGCAGCCCCATCGCTCCCAGCGTTCCCTCCTCTCCCACAAAGTTCATGGGCTCCTCTTCCCTCAGTCCTCTACCATCCTTCTCTTCCTCCTTCCTCTGCTCTCTTCCTCCCTCCTCCTTTCCTTCTTCCCTCCTTCCTATCCCCTCCACTCCCCCCTCCTCCCTCTGTACCCTCCCTTCTCTCTCGCCGGCTGGAGGTCGAAAGGGGAGGGTCTGCTGTGGGGTTTGTGGGAAAAGCTTCTATGACAAAGGTATGTATAAGTGTCCATTCATCATGCATCTTCATCCTTGACCTTCAACTGACCTTGAATCTTGAGTTTCTTCGATACAAAAACAGATCTTCTGCTGACCTCGAGGTGGTTTGGTTGGATTTGGTCCAGTATAAACTGTGTTTGTGTATCTGGGAGCTGCACCTGGTCCAGTCTGACCCCCTTTATTCTTCTTTGTGTGTAGCGGATCTCAGAGGTTGGGGTCTGACAGGGTCTGGTTCAGGGTGTGAGACTGATCCTTTATCTGGGCGGGGACAGACCGAGCGTTGCACCGTGTTTGTCAGCAGACGTTTATGATGCATTTCCTGTGTGTGCAGGAACGCTGAAGATCCACTACAACGCCGTCCACCTGAAGATCAAACATGGCTGCACGGTGGCGGGCTGCACCATGGTGTTCAGCTCGCTGCGAAGCCGGAACAGACACAGCGCCAACCCGAACCCCCGCTTACACACAGGAACCAGCAGAGACCTGAATCACTGTGAATCACTGATCCACAGAAACGTCAGTCGCTCACAAGTCTGCAGGAAGAGAGAGTTCAGCAACAAGCTCTGGAAACACGATGAAGACGACACGCACACGCCCCCCCCTCAGACTCTGAGCCAGACTCTGAGCCAGACTCTGAGCCAGACTCTGAGTCTACAGTCCAACAGCTTCACATCTTACCCACACACACAGGCTCCTCCCCCACCAGTCCTCCCAGTTCAGGATGCTTCCTCACTGGTCTCACATCCCTCCCTCCTCCCTTCAGGTTCACCTGACCCCACATCCCTCACCGCTCACCCTGCACCCCCCCGTCATGTTCACCCAGAAGAAGAACGGAGCAAAGCTTACACCAGCCCACTGACCAATGAGGAGCAGCGGTGGGTTTCAGGCGACCTCGTCCCAAAGAAGAAGCCGAGGAAGTCGAGCATGCCGGTGAAAATAGAGAGAGAGAAGATGGAGGGAGGGAGAAACAAAGAGGAGGAGGATTCCTGAAGGTTTTAAACAACATTTAAGAAACTTAGAGTCTTATGTTTTCAAAGCTAGCTCACGGTAAGCTAACACCGCTAACACGGCGAGAACACAGCTGCAGCTAATTTCTTTCTAACGTTGTTTATCAGACGGTTCAAGGATTTGTATAATCTGTATGCAGACACCATCCTGTTAATGTACAGCATGCTGCTCCCCCCTGTGTTCACTCTCTGTAACTACAATAAAAAATACATTTATGTTTTTACATCACAGCGTCTTCAGCCTGGAGCGAGGAGGGAGGGGAGAAGGAGAGAGGGAGGAAGAGAAGGATGTAAAGGAGTGTGAGAGAGGGAGGAAGGAGGAAGAGAAGGATGTAAAGGAGTGTGAGAGAGGGAGGAAACACAGATGTGCTCGACTGTTCACGTATACAGCCAGCTACATGCTAACACCAGAGCATCAAACTGCTTCATCTTCTCTTCAGCTGTATCTGTAATGACTGATTATAGAGACAACCAATCAGCAGACAGAAGTCAATAAATAAACCACCTGTCAATCAGCTACACGCCTTATTGTGAATAACTCTGATCCTTCATCCAATCAGAACTGCTGAGTCATCAAAACATTCCCCCCGTACAGTGTGTGGATGGAGACATGAGCTAATCACACCTATTTGGTTTTTTGAAGCAGGCTGTAAACATGTTCATGTCTGCTGTAAAAACAGGCTGTTTGAATGGGTGTGTATGTGACTTCCTGTGCTGCTGCAGCCAGCCTCTAGTGGACACTCCAGGTACTGCAGCCAGCCTCTAGTGGACACTCCAGGTACTGCAGCCAGCCTCTAGTGGACACTCCAGGAACTGCAGCCAGCCTCTAGTGGACACTCCAGGAACTGCAGCCAGCCTCTAGTGGACACTGCAGGAACTGCAGCCAGCCTCTAGTGGACACTCCAGGAACTGCAGCCAGCCTCTAGTGGACACTGCAGGAACTGCAGCCAGCCTCTAGTGGACACTCCAGGAACTGCAGCCAGCCTCTAGTGGACACTCCAGGAACTGCAGCCAACCTCTAGTGGACACTCCAGGTACTGCAGCCAGCCTCTAGTGGACACTCCAGGTACTGCAGCCAGCCTCTAGTGGACACTCCAGGTACTGCAGCCAGCCTCTAGTGGACACTCCAGGTACTGCAGCCAGCCTCTAGTGGACACTCCAGGAACTGCAGCCAGCCTCTAGTGGACACTTCAGGAACTGCAGCCAGCCTCTAGTGGACACTCCAGGAACTGCAGCCAGCCTCTAGTGGACACTTCAGGAACTGCAGCCAGCCTCTTGTGGACACTCCAGGAACTGCAGGATGTTACACTTCAGCATCGGCTTTATGTTTCAACACTGGAATTTGTTGCTTGGTGTAAACTGAAAATAAAGCATTTTTTTTTGTATTCAACATGTTTATACATTTTCAAACAGGTAGACAGACATTGCACATTAAACAAACAGGAAGAAAATAAAAGAAAAAGAAAATAAAAACAAAATAATCACAATGACATTAATGATAGTAGTGCACACACTGTTTCTGGTGAATAGATCCGAACAATGCTAAAATAAATCAAATGACCAGGCTGACCTCTGAAGTTACAGGGACTGATAGCCAATGAAAGGGCCCCATGTAAACATGTACTGTGGTCCACTCTTCATAAGGAGGCGCCTCAGAACTCTTTAAGTTCTGTTGTGGAGCCCAGAAGAGCCCGTTTAGCAGAGGGAAGTTCTTTCCCAGTACTTCGTACATGTTGGATATTATTCCAGCAGTCTTTAATAGCAGAACATGTCCAAAGTCTATGACAGATAGACGCACCAGTCTCCCCACAGCAGGAGTCTGTGGACATTAGTTTCCACTTCCGGTGACACTGATGAACTATCTTCAGTTGAATGAATTTGTTGCCCACTTCTTTAAACATTTATATTTTTTAAACATGAATCCCAGTCGTCTGCTGATATGTCCACCATGTCCACCATGTCCACCATGTCCTTTAACCAAAGGGAACTCTCGTGTCGGGTCTCCGTTTCCAGTCGGACTGTATTCATGGTTGCACTCAGACGTTATCCATCAGAACAATAGGCGCTTTGCTGTGTTTGGAACATGATGATGGACTCTGTGTGTAACATGTCCAAAGCGGACACTCTCAGGGGGTTTGTAACCGACAGACTCGCCGCGGCCTCTCGCGAGATCTCCGCGGTGGTCGACAGAATCGTCGCCGAGTACGAGGAGGAGGTGTCGGGTTTGAGACTGGAGGTGGACCGGCAGAGGGTCCAGCTGGAGGTTCTCCTGCAGCCCCGGGTCACCCTTCACAAACAGGGTGAGTGACCAACGCGTCATCACACGTCATCACGCCGAACTGATGCCCGGATGTTGTGATAACTCTGCTCTTTGCTCCAGATGTGAAGCACAGCTGCAGATCCAGACGTGGTGATGAAGAGGAGGAGGATGAAGACCTGAGTCCTTCAGGGTGAGACGTCAGAGACCGCTCTGCCAGGTGAAGTCCTCATGAGTCTACAGACCGTCTGCTTCTCTTTCAGCTCGGATCCCGTCCCAGACCAGCTGAAGAAGAGGAGGCCCGGCACACCTCAGGACCCTGTAGACCTCAGGATCCGGATCCTGGATGACCCTAAGACCAAAGTCCTGTCAAACAGGGGTGAGTGGTTTTCAGTTGTTTGTACGTCAGGATTAGTGAGGGCCAGTCTCAGAGCCAGAACCAGAACCAGAACCAGAACCAGACAGAGTCCGAGCCAGCAGGCCACAGGTCATACACCCTTTAAAGATGGGAGACAGGAAGTGAGCGCAGGGCGAGCCGGAGGACAGGAAGTGAGCGCAGGGCGAGCCGGAGGACAGGAAGTGAGCGCAGGGCGAGCCGGAGGACAGGAAGTGAGCGCAGGGCGAGCCGGAGGACAGGAAGTGAGCGCAGGGCGAGCCGGAGGACAGGAAGTGAGCGCAGGGCGAGCCGGAGGACAGGAAGTGAGCGCAGGGCGAGCCGGAGGACAGGAAGTGAGCGCAGGGCGAGCCGGAGGACAGGAAGTGAGCGCAGGGCGAGCCGGAGGACAGGAAGTGAGCGCAGGGCGAGGAGGAGGACAGGAAGTGAGCGCAGGGCGAGCCGGAGGACAGGAAGAGCTCGCCGATCGGTAGGAGGGTAACCACTTTAAAATGTACTCTGACTTCCTGAAGTCAACTTCCTGTCCGTCTCTTTAACCCCTCCTCCGTCAGTTCTGGAGAAATGTCCGGAGCTGACGCTGGCGGTTCCTCGAGGTCTGAAGGGGGGCGGTCTGCTGGACCTGCTGAGGTCCAGCTTCCCTCAGCTGCAGGGAGAAAACCAACAGTTTGACATGTTGACGTGGGACAAGAAGAAAGGACGACGGTCTGTGAAGAGACTGACTCCACAGGAAGTGGACAGATACACGAGCTGCACGCGCTCACAGACCACGCCCCTTTTTATCCAACTCAAGGTACTCGCTTCATTCTTTATTCTGCTGAAGGTTCCGGAAGGACTTTGACCTCTTTGTGTTTACAGAGTCGACAAGAACCCGAGACCTCTGAAGACCACCTGTCCACCACCGCCATGTTGGCGTCTAATAAAAGCAGCCGGTCCACGAGGTAACTGCACACGGGGGGGGGGGGGGACAGAATAACAGAACAGAATCTGATTGGTCGCTGTTTGTCCTGTTTCAAACAGCAGCCGTGTTGAGGCGTCGAGCAGCTCAACGCCGCTCCAACACGACGTGGACACGGAGCGCGCTCACGATGACGGGGGTGAGATGGCAGCAGAAGTGGACGAGGACTTGGTGGCGTGCTCTGCTGATATCAGTACAGATGATCAAACAGAGAAGGACGACAAAAGAGCGCCAAACGCCAGCGATGGCGAGTTTAAAGAGAGCGACTCTGAGCTGCGGTCCAAACAAAGACGCTGTGGCGTCAAGGCCACGGGGAAACGTGCTCAGCGCTCGTGCAAAGTGTGCGGCGCTTTTCAGAAATCAGAAGCGACTCTCATCAAACACGCGTGGAGCCACGTGGAGGATGGGCGGAGTCTCTGTGGCGTGTGTGCAGAGCTGTTGGCGTGCGAGGCGGCGCTGAAGGAACACCTGCTGAGTGAACACCGAACTGACGACTGTCACATCTGTGGAGAGGCTTTCCTCAGTCCGCTCAGCCTGACCGAGCACGTGGCGGCGCACTCCGGGGACAGACCGTACCCGTGTGGCGTTTGCCCGGAGACGTTTGTGTCGAAGGTGGCGCTGGAGAATCACAGCAAACGCCACGAAGCCAGAAAGAAGCACAAATGTCACACGTGTAATAAAGTGTTTGAAGGGCAGTCGCAGTTAAAAGCTCACCGCACCTCGCACACGCACCTGTGCGGCGTGTGCGGGAAATCACTCGGCGACTACAGGTCTCTGTCTCGCCATAAACTGACACACAGCGGCGAGAGACCGCACGCCTGTCAGGTCTGTGGGCGGAGCTTCAAACTGCCCGGGACGCTGAGACAACACGAGAAGATCCACACGGACAGAGAGCGCTCGTTCCTCTGCGACGTCTGCTGCAAAATGTTCCTGACCAGCAAGCAGCTGCTCGTGCACATGAGGACGCACAACGGAGAGAAACCCTTCCACTGCGGCCAGTGCGGGAAAGGATTCACCACCAAGGGACCTCTGACAGTTCACATGCGAGTCCACACGGGGGAGACACCGTACCGCTGCCCACACTGCGGCTGGTCCTTCAAGCGTAAAGTTCACCTGGATAACCACGTGACGGTGCACTCGGACGTCAAACCCTTCGTCTGCGGGATCTGTGGAAAAGCGTGCGCTCGCAAAGTCTACCTGAAAGTCCACATGAGGACCCACAACGGGGAGAGACCGTACAAATGTACCCTGTGTGACAAAGCCTTCACTCAGAGTCACTGCCTGAAGACTCACATGAGGAGTCACGGGGTGCCACACGCCATGCCCTGACACGCCGCGCCCTGACACGCCGCGCCCTGACACGCCGTCTGTGCAGCCCCTCCCCCGAGCGGCCCTCGGCTTCAGCCTGAGAGCACCTGTGTTTGTCTCTGTTTTAAAGATGGACAACATAAACAAGAAGAAGCTAGAGGGGAGTCAGTGATGCGTTCAAGGTCAGTGGGCTAACTACAGAGTTACATGATGATGCGTTCAAGGTCAGTGGGCTAACTACAGAGTTACATGATGATGCGTTCAAGGTCAGTGGGCTAACTACAGAGTTACATGATGATGCGTTCAAGGTCAGCGCGATAACTGGACTGTCTGTAAAATATTTGATCATTTTGAGGTTTTGAGAAATAATAAACACCAACGACGTGCTCAGTGTGTCTCTCCTGATTGGTCAACACATCGAGGTCGAGTCCATCGTCTCTCAGTTAAAGGGACGATGGTTCGATCCCAGGTACGGCTGTCCAGGTGTCCTGTGTGCATGCTAAACGTGAACAGCGTGAACACGGAGAATGAAAGGGACTTCATGCATCGCCATGGCAACGCTTGTGAGCCGAGGTATGGCCGTGTTGTCAGAGAGCACAGAGGGGAGAGCAGGGCGTGGCCATGCAAATGAAAGAATCATGAGTGTTTGTTGTGACAGGAGACGCCCGCTCCATCTGTCACGTCTGACAGAAAGCAGGCCGCCAACCGCCGCCAGCAGGCCGCCAACTGCCAGGTGGAAACCATTAGGAACACTTAAATGATCCTGTCTCACAGGTCAAAGGTCGTGTGCTCACCTGCCTGTTCAGAGCCTCAAACATTTGCAATATGCAAACAAATACATCAATCTATCAAATGATAAAACAAACACACTGATTGGCCAACAGGCACATGAATATACGGCGTGAAGAGAGAGCGCGTCAGTCAGTCAGAGACTCAGCAGAAGATCCATCAGCTGCTCACCAGGTGGATCGATCACAGACCGAGGTAAAGTGTCTCCGTCATCTTCCTTTAAATAACACATCTGTTAGCATGTAGACCACCATCTCTATTAGCATGTAGACCACCACGTCTATTAGCATGTAGATCACCACGTCTATTAGCATGTAGACCACCACGTCTATTAGCATGTAGATCACCACGTCTATTAGCATGTAGACCACCACGTCTATTAGCATGTAGACCACCATCTCTATTAGCATGTAGACCACCACGTCTATTAGCATGTAGATCACCACGTCTATTAGCATGTAGACCACCACGTCTATTAGCATGTAGACCACCACGTCTATTAGCATGTAGATCACCATCTCTATTAGCATGTAGATCACCATCTCTATTAGCATGTAGACCACCACGTCTATTAGCATGTAGACCACCACGTCTATTAGCATGTAGACCACCACGTCTATTAGCATGTAGACCACCATCTCTATTAGCATGTAGACCACCACGTCTATTAGCATGTAGATCACCATCTCTATTAGCATGTAGACCACCACGTCTATTAGCATGTAGATCACCATCTCTATTAGCATGTAGACCACCACGTCTATTAGCATGTAGACCACCACGTCTATTAGCATGTAGATCACCATCTCTATTAGCATGTAGACCACCACGTCTATTAGCATGTAGATCACCATCTCTATTAGCATGTAGACCACCACGTCTATTAGCATGTAGATCACCACGTCTATTAGCATGTAGACCACCACGTCTATTAGCATGTAGATCACCACGTCTATTAGCATGTAGACCACCACGTCTATTAGCATGTAGATCACCACGTCTATTAGCATGTAGACCACCACGTCTATTAGCATGTAGATCACCATCTCTATTAGCATGTAGATCACCATCTCTATTAGCATGTAGACCACCACGTCTATTAGCATGTAGACCACCACGTCTATTAGCATGTAGACCACCACGTCTATTAGCATGTAGATCACGTCTATTAGCATGTAGACCACGTCTATTAGCATGTAGATCACCACGTCTATTAGCATGTAGATCACGTCTATTAGCATGTAGACCACAACGTCTATTAGCATGTAAATCAGCCCCGACACATCAGGACCTACAGTCCTTTTATAACTACTTTCCGATCACTCTTTGTATAGTGGCAATGTGTAACAGCAGCTCAAACCAAAGTTCGACCAGCCGTCAGCCCAACCTGCATCAGGAAGGATCATGGGGGGGGGGGGGTGGTAGAGACAAACAGGGGTCCGTGGTAGGGCACGTTGTGATGTGTTTGCAGCAATATTTAGTGGAGGTGTAAGATTGGTGTCTGAGTGTGGACGTATTTATCTTCTAACCCTGACATATTAAAATCATGTCATTCAATCTACTTCAAACCTCACAGACAGTTTGATAAAAGACCGACCAAAAGCACCGGACCACCACACAGGCGCCAGTTCCAAACAGACCCTGTGGTAGCGTCCAGAGATGCTTCCTAAGACAGTCAGTTCAGGGAGTACTCACATGTAAAGAGTGTGCAGTCTTATTTCACTCTCTAAACTGTGTCATCCATTTCCTGTTCCCTCCAGTCATCCATTTCCTGTTCCCTCCAGTCGTCCATTTCCTGTTCCCTCCAGTCGTCCATTTCCTGTTCCCTCCAGTCGTCCATTTCCTGTTCCCTCCAGTCGTCCATTTCCTGTTCCCTCCAGTCGTCCATTTCCTGTTCCCTCCAGTCGTCCATTTCCTGTTCCCTCCAGTCGTCCATTTCCTGTTCCCTCCAGTCGTCCATTTCCTGTTCCCTCCAGTCATCCATTTCCTGTTCCCTCCAGTCATCCATTTCCTGTTCCCTCCAGTCGTCCATTTCCTGTTCCCTCCAGTCGTCCATTTCCTGTTCCCTCCAGTCGTCCATTTCCTGTTCCCTCCAGTCATCCATTTCCTGTTCCCTCCAGTCATCAGAGCTATGTCAGGATCTTCTTCAAACTCCTCCTATGATGCTCTTCAGTGTCCCCCAACGTTTCTTCCCATCTTCACCGCGCTCTTCACATGCTACCTCCTCCTCCTCCCTCTCTTTATCTTCGTCCTGTACGTCGGACACCAGCGATGGAGGACGCGGCGCTCCGATGTGACGACTCATTCGGACGTCTTCACCTTCAACATGGTGGCGATGGAGCTGATCAGCGTCCTGGGCTCGTTTGTCTACTGTTATGCTTCCTACACTGACAGGACTGATTTACTGAATGTGGGGTTATACATGTACCTCCTCGTCATACCTGGACAGAGTCTGTTTCATGTCCTCACCTGTGTGGAGCGCTACCTGGCTGTAGTTCACCCTGTCACCTACAGAGGTCTGAAACAGTCTGGGGGGGTCAGGATCAGGAACTTGATCATCGGGGGGGTTTGGCTGTTTAGCTTTGGATCACTGGCTCTCGTAAGATTTCCTTCTGGTCAGCGCATCTGTTCTATCACATTACTTCTCATCTCCTCTGTCGTCATCTTGTTCTGCAGTCTTGCTGTTCTCTGCGTTTTGATTCGCCCAGGGCCAGGGGAAGTGGGCGGGAGCAGGCCATGGCTGGACCAATCAAAGCGCAGGGCTTTTCAGACCATCACAGCTATACTGGGGACTCTGTTTCTCCGGTTCTTGAGCACAGTGGTGAACACAACATTAAACCAATCGGTGAGCCTGTGTGATTTGTGGGTGGTAATCTGGTCTTTAGATTGGTTCTCTTTCCCCAGCTCTCTGGTTCTACCTCTGCTGTTTCTCCACAGAGCGGGGAAACTCAAGTTCTGGAGACACAACACAGTCTCTGATTGAGTTTCCTCAATCAGCTTACTGTAAAAGCCAATAAGCATATCATTGATTTGATTACAAATATTTAGTTAAAAATGATACAAATCTGATTTTCAGTAATTTCATGTTTATTCTTAATGTTTAAAATAGTTTGTGAGGTCATAATTTAGTCATTAAAATGGTGAAAAGGTTATTTTGTATGTTTCTGAATGTTGTGACATCACTGCGTAGTTAAATGTGACGGATGTAACGTCAGCAGTTGGAGAAGCTTCACAGTTTTTTGACCTTCTGTCAAACTTTTATTTTACTTTGACATTTTTTCAGTAAACTTTTCCAAATGAAGGAAAGTTGTCTTGTTTTTTGTGTGTCACGACACTTCCCAAGCTGAACCCACAGCTGTGGTCACATGACGGCCCACAGCTGTGGTCACATGACGGCCCACAGCTGTGGTCACATGACGGCCCACAGCTGTGGTCACATGACGGCCCACAGCTGTGGTCACATGACGGCCCACAGCTGTGGTCACATGACGGCCCACAGCTGTGGTCACATGACGGCCCACAGCTGTGGTCACATGACGGTCCTCGGGTGTCCTGGTTGGTTTTTGGACAGTCGTGTCCACTAGTTTACTGTTGTTGAGTGTTTGACCTTCTCTATGATGTTTACATGTCTGTTACTTAGTGAGCAGCACTTCGGTCTGCTTTCTTATAAATGTGCTTCATAAATAAAGTTGACTTGACTTCTGGTGCATTGTGGTCCAGCGGTTTTTATTATGTGCATGAAATTCCAGTTTCTATCTTGTAAATCACGTCGGAGGGTCCTTTTCCGTTTCAAAATCCTGTCCTCACACGCCCAGTCCTCAAAAATGTCTTTGTCAACATGAAGACGCAAAAATGCAATATTATGGCTGTCATGAGCACGCCACGTAAACAACAGCAGCTGACCTACAGGTGATGTCATCACAGTCAAACCCTCGGAGACAACAACAAGTTCATCTCCTATGGTGGGAGTGTTGTTTCGGCCAATCAGGCGAGTGTGACAGTCACTGTGTGTGGGTGTGTCAAAAGTCCAGTTTGCAGTTAATGAAAGATAAACGCTCGTGTGGACGAGGCCTCAAACATCTGCACTAACCGCTTCTACCGTTTGACTCGTGGTCCAAATCGGTCCAGATTCTTTGAAATCACTAAAAGCAGAAAAGGAGTCCATGTCTTGATTTGTCTCTGTGACTCCTGATGTCTGACTCTCTCAGTTCAGCAGGACGCACTAAACCTTCCTGTGCGTGCTCCGTGCACACGCATGTGGACACAAAGGAACAAATGCAAAACAGGCGTGAGGTCGTGTTTTCAGACGGCACGGTGCTAACAGCTCACGGCCACCATGCAAATGATGCACTCAATTAGTCACATGTGCTGCATCACTGCACTGTGTTATAAACCATTATGTCACATGACATCACCAGTTTGCTGATCTTAACTATTCAACACCTGAGTATTGATTAGTGCTTCATTGATGCTCCTCTCGACATGCTGACGAATGATGACTGAGCTTCCTGTCCATTGTCCTCATGTGTCCACAGCAGTCACAGCTTGGCCGTCTACTGATGACAAAGTGATGTGCAGACACATTTCTAACCAACACATCTATCTATCTGGGCGTCCCAGATCGTCTTCCGAGCAGACCGTTGTTTTTTGTTGTTGACTTTGTGTTGTGTAGTTTCTGAAGATGTGGATACTTTGATATGTAGCATCAAACTTATAAATTATAACTAATTTGACTCAGTGAAGAAAAGGTCGACAGTTACACACTATGAAGTATAGAAAAGGTCAAATTGACCCAATGAAAGAAGACACCATCGTGGACTGGCTAACATCTCACCAAGGATGCGTCTCTGTCACTGAAGATTTGCAACATGCAAAACCTGTTCCAAAGATCTCCCACCGTCCGTGATGATGACACACGGCTCTCGGTGATGCAGCGGCTAACAGCCCAACAGGAGCTGCTGACAAGGTCGGTGAAATCCAAACATGTTTTCTGCTCTTTTATTTTCAGATATGTGAATGTCGTTCATTTGACCAAAATCTCCAGATGAGTCCGATCAGCTCTGTTTGTTTCCTGACTTCTTTTAGTGTCAGACCTCGTCTCTTATGTTTGACCATGAAAACAACTTTGTCCAAAAGTCGACTTCCTCTGACCAATGAAAAACCTCTCCACGTTATGTGTGTCTGTCCATATGTGAGGCATCGATGTGTCACATGCTGCTCTGTCTGTATCTTTAACATTAGTCTGTAAATGATAACGCGTGGTGACATATTTAAGTGAATTATTCCACCGTCTTTTAGAGGACATTGTCCTCTATCAGCGGGGAACAGGCACCGTGTTGGTCTGGATCCATGTGGACCTGACCTGAAGTGTGTGAAGGGTTCAGAGTATACTATCATTTTTATACTGACTGTGTGTCTCTCTCTTCTTTGTCTCTCTCCAGTCATCAATACAAATCAACATGTCGCTCAATTCAACCTCCAACTCCTCCTTTGATGATTTGGAAAAACTCCCAGCATGCATCTCATTGTTTAGCTCCATCTTTGTCTGCTACATCCTGTTCATCCCTGTCTCCCTGCTGGTCCTCTACATGGGTTACCAGCGATGGAGGACCCAGCAGTGTGCTGAAGCGCTGAGCCATTCAGACGTCTTCACCTTAAACATGGCTGCTGTCGAGCTCATCTCCATCTCTGGCATCTGCATGTACGCTTATAGCTTCTACAACGATCACGTCCTCACAGTCAGGATAGGAGCTGACATGTGGTCTATAGCCTCACCTGCACAGAGTCTGTTTCATGCCCTCACCTGTGTGGAGCGCTACCTGGCTGTAGTTCACCCCGTCACCTACAGAGGTCTGAAACAGTCAGGGGGGGTCAGGATCAGGAACTTGATCATCGGGGGGGTTTGGCTGGTTAGCTTTGTGTCCCCCAGTATTTACATTGTTGTTGTTCCCTTCTCCTTCGTCCTGACTTTGCTCTCCTGTTTTATCGTTTGCTTCTGTAGCTTTTCTGTTCTGCGCGTTCTGATTCGTCCAGGGCCGGGGGACGTGGGCGCCAACAGGAAGGGGGTAGACCAATCAAAGCGCAGGGCTTTTCATACCATCACGGCTATAATGGGAGCTCTTTTGCTGAGGTTTTTGGGAATCAGTTTTTACACTGCAGTAAGTGTGTCATCATCATCCCATCTTTGTGTTATTGTGTGGAGTTTAGTTTGGTTAACCATGCCCAGCAGTCTGGTGCTCCCTCTGCTGTTTCTGCATCGAGCAGGAAAACTCCCAACCTGCCGTCGAAACGCTGCGTCAGCATGACACGATGTGAGACGCAGCGTGAATGAGATGGGACTGATCGATCTGTCTAAAGGAGATATGACCCCTCGTTTAAACATGGCATGTTGAATAGACCAGAGCCCGTGCAGCCCGCTGCTTCCTACTGAACTGCTCTACATGTTTAAATGTCACTAACATTACCTTTATGTACATATGAACGGTGTGCTATGAAGACACTTGTCTTTCTTATAAAGGCAGAGAGAGACATAGCTCCTCCTGTCGTCTTTAATGGACAAAAAGAATGACAGTGAATGTGAGTGCTGCTTTAAACCTCGAGAGTGTAACACAAACAGAGATCATTCGATTCTGTTTGGATCGCTGGATCCTTTGGACAGGTTGATGTTAGTTCCTGTTGATTAGCTTATTAGATGGACACTGACACAGTTGATGGTTTGGATCCCATGTTTAGCCTTGCCATAGTTTGAAGGCATATATTAAATTCATTATTTTATCCAAACGTTTGAAGGTGAACACAGCCTTTGGTTGGCTGTGCTGAAATTTGCCTTCACCGATTTATGACGAGAGCGATCGAAATATTCAATACAACATGCAAAGCTCCTCCTTCCATCAGTCACTGTGGCACATGAACGTAATCATTCACACCTACAGTACATATAAGTACCTGCTTGTTTGGACCGGGACCCAGTGCCGAGCACCAACAGAGTCTGCTGACCAGGTGAGTGATCGATGGTTCTTAATGATTCTTTATTTGTATTTAAAGACGACCTTCAGCTTGGCTATCGACAGGCCCGTTACTGTGCTCGACCACTTTGTAGATTGAAGTCCTAGATGATGGATCACGCAGCCTTTTCGATCCAATGGTTTTAAACTCCTACTGATTTGTTTTATAATGAAATATTCAACAACTACTGGATGATGCTGTTGATGTGTTTGTCCCCTTCCAGGTGATTTGGTCCCTTCATCCCCCATCGTACTCATCATCATCATCAGGTTAGATTTATCTTTTCTTTTAGTGCAGATCATAAAGTGACAGATTTGTAACAGACTAGAAAAAGGAGGAAACATTATTATAACTGGGTATGTTAGCATACCAACACTATGCTAATGTAAGTCCAGTGCTGAAGTCTTACATTTAGATATCCTAAGTGATCTAACCTTACAGCAAGTTGTCTTTTCTTTTTCTTTTTATCAGGTTCCATCTGCGCTCAGAGGACATGTCTGTCCACTTCCTGTCCCCTTTCAACTCGTCCTTAGATTTAGATCTCAGTGTTTGCTCCAACTCCACGGTTAGCTACATTATCGGTACTGCCATCAACATCACCAGAGCTGTCCTCTTACTCCCCCTGTCCATCCTTGTCCTCTGTATGGGCGTCCAACGATGGACGAAGCAGCATTCTGTCCCAAGGTTCAGCCACTCTGACATCTTCACCTTCCACCTGGCAGCTTTGGAGTTAATCTGGGTTTTTGGGGTTAGCTTTCTTCTATGGTCGCCCGCTCATTGAGCTCCCAGAGATGATCACAGTGATAGGCTGTCTTTACTCCATTACTTGGTATGGAGAGAACTTCTTTCACGCCCTGACCTGTATGGAACGCTACATGGCTGTTGTTCATCCCATCACCTACATGTTGCATAAAACAGGGCGTGGGGTCTGGATCAGAAACATCAGCATTGGCTGTACCTGGCTGCATTCTGTGGACTGTTGTAACAAATGTGCACATTTCTACTTCTCTCACAATCCCCTTCCTGTGCCCTTTGGTCTTGTCTCTTTCTGCAGCCTGTCTGTTCTCTGTGTTCTACATCATCCTGGGCCTCGGGGAAGAGTGAGGAACCAGGAGCAAGTTGACCTGGCGAAGCGAAGGGCGTTCTTTACCATTCTGGCTGTCACTGGAGTGCTATGGCTGTGGTTCCTCGGGCTCCTTGTTTCCCATGTTTTACGCACCTCACAACTGCTGAACCGTGATGTCAGCTGTGTGCTGGTGTCGTGTGCATTCTGGTTTAGTCTACCCAGTAGTTTGGTGTTACCTCTGTTGTATCTACAAAGGACAGGAAAACAGTTATTCTGCTGTCACGACAGGGAGAAAAGATAAGCATCGGATTTCAAAAAGTGAAATATATATACGGGAACTGAAAATGCGATATCATATGGGAAGCTCATGAGAGTTTGTTATATCAAAGTAGGGGCCAGTCATGTGACAGTCATATGAAATGAATGATGACAAAATAATATGAGCAGATTTCGTCATGTGAACAAATAACATATTTGATTTGTTTTGAAGTTTGTCTGTATGAGGATTTGAGTCTCTGAGTATTTTCAGGTGGTTATATTCATTTAACACTCATCATATATACGTATATATTATATATTTCCTTATGGACAATAAAGTGTATGGTTTTATATAGTTGAACATTTGTAAAGTTAGTTTCCTCAGTTTCAAAAATCAATGGTGTCTTTTCTTTGAATATGTTGTTAATAAATAATCATCAGTAATAATATTTAAAATTAAAACCTTGAACGAGCTCATGTTTGTCATTTCTTTCTTCTTCTCCCGGGGGAGTTCCCTTTGGTCCCTGGTTTACAGGGTAGAGACCAGTATCAACACTCATACAGGTTTAGTGAACTCTATGAGTCTGGCACACATCATTTTAGATCTATTACCTGCAACACATGCAAATACAACGCAGTGTTTGCATTAAAATCTGAGTTAAAAACACTGTTGTGACAGCATGACAATATGAAATCATTAAACAAGGTTTATTATGAAACATGCTCAAAAACAAATGGATGCAAACAGGTGGTTGTGTTCCCTCACAGAATAATGTGAAGGGACATTTGCCTGCTGTGATGAATTGACAGAGCCAACATAAATATGTTAACCATCATGCAAAACAGATCCTGCTTGACTTGATCCCTCTGACACCAGAACATCCATATTATGTCACACACCTATATTATGAATGTTTGTTTGGATCAGGAACCAGTAATGAGTAGTCACTGACTCTGTCGACATCACAGAACGACAATCCTTAAGAAACGCTGTCGGCTAGGTCGCTATTCGTCTTCATACATGTTTGAAGACGACCTTTAACTTCGGCCCAGAGACGGCGAGCTTTGTGTCTGAGTTTGAACACAAGTGTGATTAAGTGTGATTCCTTTGTCTCTTCCTCAGTTTTCAACCTGCAAACAGTTGAAATGTCCAACAACTCCTCTGACTTCGATTGCTCCACTGTTTATTTAGCTGGTAGCTTAGCATTCTATGTCTCCACACTGACCGTCCACTGTCCTCTCTACGTCTTCATCATCTATCTGGGTTTCCAACAATGGAGGAAGCAACACAGCGAGCCACTCAGACATCTTCACCTACCGTCCTGACCTGTGTGGAGCAACACCTGGCTGTTGTCCATCCCATCAACTACATTAGCCTCAAACATGCTGGTGGAGTCAGGATCAGAAACATCAGTATAGGATGTGTTCGGCTTCTGTCCTTTGCATGTTGTGGCTTCGTTGGTATGGAGTCTAACAGTCTGCCCTTTAACCTGGCCATGCTCCCCTCTGCCTGTCTGTTCTCATTGCTCTGTGTCGTCCTGGACCTGGAGAAGGGGGGCGGGACAGGGACCGGCTTGACCGAGCAAAGAAAAAGGCCTTCCTCACCATAGCAGTCATTTTGTTGGTGTTGTGGATTTGGCTTGGGGGGCTCACATGCTAACCACCCTAACCGTGCTGACATGTGCTGAAGATCTGTTCCTACATGCTCAATCTGCCCAGTGGGTCGATGTTACCTCTGCTGTATCTCCAAAGAGCCAGACAACTGTCACTGTGCTTTCATGCTAAAGCTTGAAGTTTCAGATCCACCGAGCTCACGAGTCTGAGTTTCAACATGAGAAACATCTGTGAGTTCGTCAAACACTCAGTGATGTAAGAGACCCGAGACAAGACAATTATAAAAGACCCACTGGAAGACTTACTGGAGGACTCTGTGTCCCTCAGGCGTGTCCCTCAGGCGTGTCCCTCAGGCGTGTCCCTCAGGTGTGTCCCTCAGGCGTGTCCCTCAGGTGTGTCCCTCAGGCGTGTCCCTCAGGCATGTCCCTCAGGTGTGTCCCTCAGGCGTGTCCCTCAGGTGTGTCCCTCAGGCGTGTCCCTCAGGCGTGTCCCTCAGGTGTGTCCCTCAGGTGTGTCCCTATGCTGTGTTAATGGCAGCAGGTGTGTCCCTCAGGTGTGTCCCTCAGGCGTGTCCCTCAGGCGTGTCCCTATGCTGTGTTAATGGCAGCAGGTGTGTGTGTTACCTGTGCTGTGTCTCCATGTTGCTTTCATTAAAACTGCTCAGCTGAAGATGTGATTTCATGTTTCATGTGTTTTTATATAATAATAATAATAATAATAATAATATATGATGATGTAAACCTGTGCAAGCCTTTCTGCCTGTTGTTGTGTAACATTTGTTTGTGTGCAACAGTCAATAAATAAATTATTTCTTCACACCATCTTATTCTGCTTGTTGGAGGAGCCTTTGTTGCGTTCTCTTAACCAGAAGGTTGAGGGTTCGATCCCCAGCTGCTGCAGCCACAGGTGTTAATATGAAGCCTTCCCTCCTCAGTTCAGACACTTTGACTTTGATCCAGCTGAAATATAAATAAACTTGTCATGGACTCACCTGTGCGCCGACGTGAGTAGCCGCACATTCAGTAGCTCCGTCCCTGTCGTACTTGTCTGATATGTTATTCGTTTGTTGTGGCTCTGTGCCAACTTCTACGTTTATAGTTTTTATAGTACACCTTCAGTGTATAACTTTATGTATCCTATGGATACTTTTTCGTGTTTTCGTGGAAATAGCAGCGGAAAACTTTCCTATTCAAGGGAAACGCTGCTCTCGCTCCGGTCAGCGGGACAAGCCGGCATCGTTCACCCGATACCAGAGGAGCTGAGGCAGCGGTACTGAGGCTGTAGAGCCGGGGCCCTGGTAAGGGCTAAGCTAGCAGCTAAGCGATGGAGGTACAAGCCCTCGGTTCCGGTGATAGTTATGGGGAACGTAAACTGTCTAACAAACAAGACAGATGAGCTGGCTGCTCTCGTGAGGAACAATCGGACATTTAGAGAGTGCAGTTTAATGTGCCTCACAGAAACCTGGCTGACTCAAAACACCCCAGACGCTAACGTGGATCTACCGGGCTTTACTACAGTGAGAGCGGACAGAGACACGAAACGCAGCGGCAAACGGAAAGGAGGAGGACTCGCGCTGTTTATTAACAACAGATGGTGCCACCATGGACATGTTACTGTGAAGGAGGCAACGTGCAGCAAAGACATCGAGCTGCTGGCGGTGGGTCTCCGTCCTTACTACATGCCCAGGGAGTTCTCTCACGCGATCGTGCTCTGCGTCTACGTTCCTCCCCGGGCACACGCCGAAACTGCGTGTGACGTCATCCACGCGACCACCTCAAGATTACAAACGCTGCACCCGGATGCTTTCATCGCCATCTCAGGGGACTTTACCCATGTTAAATTGAACTCTACACTACCGGACTTTCACCAGTTTGTAAGCTGTCCCACCAGGAAGAACAGGACAATAGACCTCCTGTATGCAAACGTGAAGGACGCCTACACCGCCACCCCGTTACCACCTCTGGGTAAGTCCGACCACAACCTGGTCCTACTAAAGCCACAGTACAAAACTATGATCCAGAGACAACCAATAACTACTCGCACCTTCAGAAAGTGGTCTCCTGAGGCAGAGGAGGCGCTCAGAGACTGTTTTGAGACCACTGACTGGAGTGCCCTACAAGAGACCCATGGTGATGACATTGAGGGGGTCACACACTGCACAACTGACTACATGAACTTCTGTATGGACATTGTGGTTCCCACTAAAACTGTGCGCTGCTTCCCGAACAACAAGCCCTGGATCACCAGCGATGTCAAGGAGATCCTTAACAGGAAGAAAAGGGCATTCAAGGAGGGAGACCAGGCAGAGCTGAAGCGGGTGCAGGGGGAACTCAAGGTCAGACTCCGAGAGGCAAAGGAGGATTACAGAAGGAAGGTAGAACAGAAGCTTCAGCAGAATAACATGAGGGAGGTCTGGGAGGGCATGAAAACCATCACAGGCTGCAAAAAGAAAAACAACAACGCAGAAGACGGGGACCCTGAGAGAGCAAACCAGCTCAACTTGTTTTTTAACAGGTTCGACAGCCCCGTCGCTGCAGCCAGTGCCTGTCCCCCCAGCACCCCTCTACACACCCCCTCCCCCCCTCTCACTCCTCCCCCCCCAGCACCCCTCCTCCCCCCCCCAGCACCCCTCCACACACCCCCTCCCCCCTCTCACTCCCCCCAACACCTCCACCAGAACAGATACAACCTCCAGTGACAATCCATCCTCCCTCCCCCCCACCATCACCAGAGACCAGGTGAGCAAGGAGCTGAAGAGACTCCGCCCCAGGAAGGCAGCAGGCCCAGACAAGGTGTGTCCCAGGATGCTAAAGGCCTGCTCTGCTGAGCTGGGGGAGCCACTTCAGCACATCTTCAACATGAGCCTGCGGCTCGGGAAGGTTCCTTTACTCTGGAAGACCTCGTGCCTCACCCCGGTCCCCAAGAAGAAGAACCCCAGTGAGCCGGGCGACTTCAGACCAATCGCTCTGACATCCCACGTTATGAAGACCTTTGAACGGCTGCTGCTCCAACACCTCAGACCCCAGGTCCAACACGCACAGGATCCCCTGCAGTTTGCATACCAGGCAAAGGTGGGCGTGGACGATGCCATCCTCTATCTTCTACACAGGGCTTACTCTCATCTGGACAAAGGGAGCAGCGTGATGAGAATCATGTTCTTTGATTTCTCAAGCGCCTTCGACACCATCCATCCCCTCCTACTGAGAGACAAGCTGACCGAGATGAGGGTGGACTCGCACCTGGTGAGGTGGATCACGGACTACCTCACAGAGAGACCACAGTACGTCAGACTGAAGGACTGCACATCTGACACTGTGGTCAGCAGCACTGGAGCACCACAGGGGACCGTGCTCTCCCCCGTCCTGTTCACCCTGTACACCTCTGACTTCCAGTATAACTCTGAGCTCTGCCACATGCAGAAATACTCGGACGACACTGCGATAGTTGCTTGTGTCAGGGATGGACAGGAGGAGGAGTACAGGAGCCTGATCGAGGACTTTGTGACGTGGTGCAGTGCCAACCATCTGCAGCTAAACACCTCCAAGACCAAGGAGATGGTGGTGGACTTCCGAAGGAAGAAACCACATCTTGAACCTGTTTCCATCGGCGGGGTCGACGTGGAGGTGGTCAGGACCTACGGGTACCTGGGGCTGCAGCTGGATGACAAGCTGGACTGGTCGCCTAACATGGACACTACCTGCAGGAAGGGACAGAGCCGTCTGTACTTCCTGAGAAGGCTGGGGTCCTTCAACATCTGCAAAAAGCTGCTGCAGATGTTCTACCAGTCTGTGGTGTCCAGCGTCCTCTTCTACGCCGTGGTGTGCTGGGGAGGAAGCTGCAAGAAGAGGGACGCAGCACGCCTGGACAGACTGGTGAGGAGGGCCGGCTCTGTGGTGGGTACAGAGCTGGACTCACTGGTGACAGTGGTAGAGAGGAGGTCTCTGGACAAAATGCTCTCCATCATGGACAACACACACCACCCTCTGCACAGCACCTTCACCGGGCAGAGGAGCATGTTCAGTGACAGACTGCTGTCACAGTCGTGCTCTACGGACAGACTCAAGAACTCTTTTGTCCCCCTATAGGCCATAAGACTGTACTACACTTCACTGTCACGGCAGGGAAGAAGCACACGGTGAACCCTGGACTCATTTTTCACTTTTTTCTCACTCCTCATCTGCACTGCTGACCTCAGAGTCAGCCTCCAGTTGGACACTTTAATGCATATTGATAGTCACCTTACTGAGCACTGGTCACTTTAAAGATAATCACCCTAATCATGTCTGGTTTCATCCTACTGTTGTGTTATGCTACATCTGTAATGGTTGACATGATCACCCTGATTAGGTCAAGTTTCACTCTATTGTCTTCAACACTTAATGCTAATCTGCCCCTCAATAGTTGGGTACTTAACGATAATTACCCTAAGCACTCCTGGTTTCACCATATTGTCTTGGACACTTAATGCAAATCACTGCTCCTTTAAGTTGGTGAGCCAATTTACATCCCTGCATTGACTGTTTAATGACTGTACTCACACCTCTGGCACTACCTCAAACACCTCTGTACATGCACATGGAACTAGTTTCTAGAAGGTCAGCACTTTGTTTCTAAGGCTCTTTAACTGTTTACAGGTCTCTTTTAACCAACACATGTTTTTCTCTCCTCACAGGTTATATACATTATGCTATATAAGTTTAAGTCTAATTGCTAATGCTAACTGCACAGGTTTAACATATAATTATGTTTATTCTTAGTCACATAGGGGCTGCTAAATCTTGTTTGGGGGATTATTGTATACAGAGGGGAGGGGGGACAGCAGGTGTGTATTGTAACTAATGTCTTGTGTCCTGCCTGTCTGTATACTGCTACTGGATGCCTTGAATTTCCCTCGGGATCAATAAAGTATCTATCTATCTATCTATCTATCTATCTATCTATCTATCTATCTATCTATCTATCTATCTATCTATCTACCTATCTATCTATCTATCTATCTATCTATCTATCTATCTATCTATCTATCTATCTATCTATCTATCTATCTATCTATCTATCTATCTATCTTAAAGGAACAGACTGATGTCATGGACACTTTAAAGGAACAGACTGATGTCATGGACTCTTTAAAGGAACAGACTGATCTGATGTCATGGACTCTTTAAAGGGACAGACTGATGTCATGGACTCTTTAAAGGGACAGACTGATGTCATGGACACTTTAAAGGGACAGACTGATGTCATGGACTCTTTAAAGGGACAGACTGATGTCATGGACTCTTTAAAGGAACAGACTGATGTCATGGACACTTTAAAGGAACAGACTGATGTCATGGACTCTTTAAAGGGACAGACTGATGTCATGGACACACAGACTGATGTCATGGACACTTTAAAGGAACAGACTGATGTCATGGACACTTTAAAGGAACAGACTGATGTCATGGACACTTTAAAGGAACAGACTGTTGTCATGGAAACACAGACTGATGTCATGGACACTTTAAAGGAACAGACTGTTGTCATGGACACACAGACTGATGTCATGGACTCTTTAAAGGAACAGACTGAAGTCATGGACACTTTAAAGGAACAGACTGTTGTCATGGACACTTTAAAGGAACAGACTGATGTCATGGACTCTTTAAAGGAACAGACTGTTGTCATGGAAACACAGACTGATGTCATGGACTCTTTAAAGGAACAGACTGTTGTCATGGACTCTTTAAAGGAACAGACTGATGTCATGGACTCTTTAAAGGAACAGACTGATGTCATGGACTCTTTAAAGGAACAGACTGATGTCATGGACTCTTTAAAGGAACAGACTGATGTCATGGACTCTTTAAAGGAACAGACTGATGTCATGGACTCTTTAAAGGAACAGACTGTTGTCATGGACTCTTTAAAGGAACAGACTGATGTCATGGACTCTTTAAAGGAACAGACTGTTGTCATGGACTCTTTAAAGGAACAGACTGATGTCATGGACTCTTTAAAGGAACAGACTGTTGTCATGGAAACACAGACTGATGTCATGGACTCTTTAAAGGAACAGACTGATGTCATGGACTCTTTAAAGGAACAGACTGATGTCATGGACACTTTAAAGGAACAGACTGTTGTCATGGAAACACAGACTGATGTCATGGACTCTTTAAAGGAACAGACTGTTGTCATGGAAACACAGACTGATGTCATGGACACTTTAAAGGAACAGACGGATGTCATGGACACTTTAAAGGAACAGACTGTTGTCATGGACACTTTAAAGGAACAGACTGATGTCATGGACTCTTTAAAGGAACAGACTGTTGTCATGGACACTTTAAAGGAACAGACTGATGTCATGGACACTTTAAAGGAACAGACTGATGTCATGGAAACACAGACTGTTGTCATGGACACTTTAAAGGAACAGACTGTTGTCATGGAAACACAGACTGATGTCATGGACACTTTAAAGGGACAGACTGATGTCATGGACACTTTAAAGGGACAGACTGATGTCATGGACACTTTAAAGGGACAGACTGATGTCATGGACACTTTAAAGGAACAGACTGAAGTCATGGACTCTTTAAAGGAACAGACTGTTGTCATGGAAACACAGACTGATGTCATGGACACTTTAAAGGGACAGACTGATGTCATGGACACTTTAAAGGGACAGACTGATGTCATGGACACTTTAAAGGGACAGACTGATGTCATGGACACTTTAAAGGAACAGACTGAAGTCATGGACTCTTTAAAGGAACAGACTGAAGTCATGGACACTTTAAAGGAACAGACTGTTGTCATGGACTCTTTAAAGGAACAGACTGATGTCATGGACTCTTTAAAGGAACAGACTGTTGTCATGGACTCTTTAAAGGAACAGACTGTTGTCATGGACACTTTAAAGGAACAGACTGATGTCATGGACTCTTTAAAGGGACAGACTGATGTCATGGAAACACAGACTGATGTCATGGAAACACAGACTGTTGTCATGGACACTTTAAAGGAACAGACTGTTGTCATGGAAACACAGACTGATGTCATGGACACTTTAAAGGGACAGACTGATGTCATGGACACACAGACTGAAGTCATGGACTCTTTAAAGGAACAGACTGATGTCATGGACACTTTAAAGGAACAGACTGATGTCATGGACACTTTAAAGGAACAGACTGATGTCATGGACTCTTTAAAGGAACAGACTGTTGTCATGGAAACACAGACTGACACAACATTTGCCTTTTTTAATTGATTGACTTGAGTTTCATAGATTTGTTTTGAAACATGCAAAGCAGCTCCTGCTGCCGTCCGTCACTGTGACACATGATTAATAACTCAAACACACATTAGGATGGTTTCACACTACAGGCAGCTTAAAGCAGAGGAACAACCATCACTGCTGGACAGGTAAGGGTTCTAGGTGATGTTCTGGAACAGGTTCTGTAGGGACTTGGGTTAGGAACCGGAGGGTCACTGGTAGATGGAGAGATGCTGAGGTGCCCTTGAGCAAGGCACCGAACCCTGAAACTGCTCTGCTGTCGCACTCTGACATCTTTCCATGAATACGTCAAAGACATCAGAAGAAATACTCAATCCGTCTTTTTTTATTCTGTTATTACTGTTGATAAAAGACACAGTGGAGACATGGACCTGTGTGTAAACACACATTTACCCTCAGAGTCATAAAGTCTTTCAAACATTTCTTTAAAAAGCTTGACTTTGTCATAAATACACGTCAGGACAGTCAGGACCGTCAGGACCGTCAGGACCGTCAGGACCGTCAGGACCGTCAGGACCGTCAGGACCGTCAGGACCGTCAGGACCGTCAGGACAGTCAGGACCGTCAGGACCGTCAGGACCGTCAGGACCGTCAGGACCGTCAGGACCGTCAGGACCGTCAGGACAGTCAGGACCGTCAGGACCGTCAGGACCGTCAGGACCGTCAGGACCGTCAGGACCGTCAGGACCGTCAGGACCGTCAGGACGCAGAAGTAGCTACGACTTTAAAAAGACTTTTCTTGAATTTCCCTCGGGATCAATAAAGTATCTATCTATCTATCTATCTATCTATCTATCTATCTATCTATCTATCTATCTATCTATCTATCTATCTATCTATCTATCTATCTATCTATCTATCTATCTATCTATCTATCTATCTATCTATCTATCTATCTATCTATCATCTATCTATCTATCTATCTATCTTTTGTTCTGTGTGTTTCAGTTTGACTGAAGGACTTCCTCTTCAAACATGAGAAATGTCTTCCAACTCTTCCTCTCACTCAAACTCCTCTCACGGTTCGTTCCTCGGTGACTGCGTGAGCGGGAACGTCATCACGACGGCGTTCTACGTCACAAGTGGCGTTCTCGTCCTGCTGCTCTCTGTCATCGTCCTCTATCTGGCTCAGCAAAGATGGAGGCAGCCTCGATCCTCGACAGCGAGCCACTCTGACGTCTTCACCTGCCACCTGGCTGTCATGGAGCTGATTGGTGCTTTAGGGCTAACCCTTTTAATTTGCAGCAACCTTCCTGGGTTCAAAGCGTTGACCCGAGTCGGCCAAAGTCTGTTAACCATTCCTCAGGCAGCGGTGCCTTTCTTTCACATCCTGACCGGTGGCGAGCGTTACCTGGCTGTTGTCCATCCCCACGCCTACATGAGACTAGGAAAAGCTCAAGGGGTCAAAATGAGAACCGTCAGTATCGGGTGTGTTTGGCTGCTCTGCTTCTTCTGGATGGTTGCTATGGGTCTGTATTATCCTCACCTTCCCACTGTCCCGTTCATCGGCATCATGGCCCTGGTCTTGGTCGTCATTTCTTTCTGCAGCCTGTCTGTTCTCTGCGTTCTGGTCCGGCCTGGACCCGGGGAGAGGAGTCCAGGCCAGGAGCAAGTTGACCAATCAAAGCAGCGAGCGTTTCTTACCATTAAAGCCATTCTAGGAGTGGTGTGGTTTTGGTTTGCTGGGATCATTGTCCTGTTTGCTGTTTACACGTCACCATCAGTCAGCCTATATGTTAAATGTTTGGCTGTGGCGTGTGAGCTTTGGGTCAGTCTGCCTAATCGATTGGTCTTACCTCTGTTGTATCTCCAGAGGGCAGCAAAGCTGTCTCTCTGTTTTCATGTTTGTAGAAAAAGATGAAGAAATCAAACCCTCAACCTTTGGATGGGACAGTTTTATGATTAACATCAGATTTTACATTTGAAAGAGAATAAAAAGAGAAGTCTTAAACTAAAGGTCTGTTATGGATACTATACTGTACTATACTGTATACTGTACACTGTACTATACTGCACTATACTGTACTATACTGTACTATACTGTATACTGTACTATACTGTACTATACTGTATACTGTATACTGTACACTGTACTGTACTATACTGTATACTGTATACTGTACTATACTGCACTATACTATACTATACTGTACTATACTGCACTATACTATACTATACTGTACTATACTGTATACTGTACTATACTGTACTATACTGTACTATACTGTATACTGTACACTGTACTATACTGCACTATACTGTACTATACTGTACTATACTGTATACTGTATACTGTACTATACTGCACTATACTGTATACTGTACACTGTACTATACTGTACTATACTGTACTATACTGTACTATACTGTATACTGTATACTGTACTATACTGTACTATACTGTACTATACTGTACTATACTGTATACTGTATACTGTATACTGTACTATACTGTACTATACTGTACTATACTGTACTATACTGTACTATACTGTATACTGTACTATACTGTACTATACTGTACTATACTGTATACTGTATACTGTATACTGTACACTGTACACTGTATACTGTACTATACTGTACTATACTGTACTATACTGTATACTGTATACTGTACTATACTGCACTATACTGTATACTGTACACTGTACTATACTGCACTATACTGTACTATACTGTACTATACTGTATACTGTACTATACTGTACTATACTGTATACTGTATACTGTACTATACTGTACTATACTGTACTATACTGTACTATACTGTATACTGTATACTGTATACTGTACTATACTGTACTATACTGTACTATACTGTACACTGTATACTGTACTATACTGTACTATACTGTACTATACTGTACTATACTGTACACTGTACTATACTGTACTATACTGTACTATACTGTACTATACAGTATACTGTACTATACTGTACACTGTACTATACTGTACACTGTACTATACTGTACTATACTGTACTATACTGTACTATACTGTACACTGTACTATACTGTACTATACTGTACTATACTGTACAATGTACACTGTACTATACTGTACTATACTGTACTATACTGTACACTGTATACTGTACTATACTGTATACTATAGTTACTATGGTAGGATGATGTCATCGCTGTCTCCCTTAGTCTCAGTCTTGGTTTGAACTTTGTGTTTTCTTTAAAGTTTAGTTGTTTGTGTTTGTTGTTGGAGGTGTGTGCACATCTGTCCTCAGGTGTACCTGCTCATCAGTCCACCTGTCCCAGCTTCAGGTGTACCTGCTCATCAGTCCACCTGTCACAGCTTCAGGTGTACCTGCTCATCAGTCCACCTGTCACAGCTTCAGGTGTACCTGCTCATCAGTCCACCTGTCTGTCACAGCTTCAGGTGTACCTGCTCATCAGTCCACCTGTCTGTCCCAGCTTCAGGTGTACCTGCTCATCAGTCCACCTGTCTGTCACAGCTTCAGGTGTACCTGCTCATCAGTCCACCTGTCTGTCACAGCTTCAGGTGTACCTGCTCATCAGTCCACCTGTCTGTCACAGCTTCAGGTGTACCAGCTCATCAGTCCACCTGTCACAGCTTCAGGTGTACCTGCTCATCAGTCCACCTGTCACAGCTTCAGGTGTACCTGCTCATCAGTCCACCTGTCACAGCTTCAGGTGTACCTGCTCATCAGTCCACCTGTCCCAGCTTCAGGTGTACCAGCTCATCAGTCCACCTGTCTGTCCCAGCTTCAGGTGTACCTGCTCATCCTGTGTGCTTCTTGTTCTTCACCAGCTGTTCACAATAAAAACACCTGTTTGACTGTCTGCCTGTCTGAGTCTGGTTCCTGAGTTTCGTCCCTACAAACATCCCTTCAGGCAGCAACCATGATGAAACATGGAAACATGGAAAGGTTGATGTTATAGAAAGCTCTCTGATCTCTCTGCACATGATGAAACATGGAAAGGTTGATGTTATAGAAAGCTCTCTGATCTCTCAGCACATGATGAAACATTGAAAGGTTGATGTTATAGAAAGCTCTCTGATCTCTCTGCACATGATGAAACATGGAAAGGTTGATGTTATAGAAAGCTCTCTGATCTCTCAGCACATGATGATGAAACATTGAAAGGTTGATGTTATAGAAAGCTCTCTGATCTCTCAGCACATGATGAAACATTGAAAGGTTGATGTTATAGAAAGCTCTCTGATCTCTCTGCACATGATGAAACATGGAAAGGTTGATGTTATAGAAAGCTCTCTGATCTCTCAGCACATGATGATGAAACATGGAAAGGTTGATGTTATAGAAAGCTCTCTGATCTCTCTGCACATGATGAAACATGGAAAGGTTGATGTTATAGAAAGCTCTCTGATCTCTCTGCACATGATGATGAAACATGGAAAGGTTGATGTTATAGAAAGCTCTCTGATCTGCACAGATGTCATGGTAAAGATAGATTTGCCTGCTGTTATGTTTCATTTCACAGCATGCAAAGAAGTCTCATGTGCACAACAAACACACGTCTGAGCTCATGTATATAAGGATCAGGGAGCACTGAGCAGCAGGAGACGAGGAGACGAGGAGACAAGGAGACAAAGAGACAAAGAGACAAGGAGACAAGGAGACAAGGAGACAAGGAGCAGACACTTCTGAGGTGGGTGTTTAAATATATGAAGACAGATAACAGCTGTGAATCAATTCAGTTCATTTATGTCAAATCTACCAGTTAGTAATAACATGACTCAGCACATACTGGACTACAGATGTGTGCACATACTGGACTACAGATATGTGCACATACTGGACTACAGATGTGTGCACATACTGGACTACAGATATGTGCACATACTGGACTACAGATATGTGCACATACTGGACTACAGATGTGTGCACATACTGGACTACAGATATGTGCACATACTGGACTACAGATATGTGCACATACTGGACTACAGATATGTGCACATACTGGACTACAGATGTGTGCACATACTGGACTACAGATATGTGCACATACTGGACTACAGATATGTGCACATACTGGACTACAGATATGTGCACATACTGGACTACAGATATGTGCACATACTGGACTACAGATGTGTGCACATACTGGACTACAGATATGTGCACATACTGGACTACAGATGTGTGCACATACTGGACTACAGATATGTGCACATACTGGACTACAGATATGTGCACATACTGGACTACAGATATGTGCACATACTGGACTACAGATGTGTGCACATACTGGACTACAGATATGTGCACATACTGGACTACAGATATGTGCACATACTGGACTACAGATATGTGCACATACTGGACTACAGATGTGTGCACATACTGGACTACAGATATGTGCACATACATGTAAATATTCCTGAACATGGAGACACATCCTAAATGGATGCAAGCTGTGATGTCATCAGTGTTTATAGTGTCAGTCTGCTCACTGAGGCTTCAGGGCGAGTCGTCACCAACACATGTTAAAGTGTTCTTGAAGGTTCTGTAGAGACAACCACACGATGATGATCCTCCTGTTTCTCTCAGTCTGGAGATGAAAACATGAGTCCTGTCAAACAGCTGACGTTTGAATATTCAACCTGCTGAAACAGGAGAAGGATGAAGGGCGAGGCGATACGCTGCAGCATGCTACAGTAAGGTACAATACACATTACTGTCCCTGCAGGGGGCGCTGGAGTCCCCCGTGTGTCCCTGCAGGGGACACTTACATCCCTGTGTGTCCCTGCAGGGGGCGCTGGAGTCCCCCGTGTGTTCCTGCAGGGGGCGCTGGAGTCCCCCGTGTGTCCCTGCAGGGGGCGCTGGAGTCCCCCGTGTGTCCCTGTAGGGGGCGCTGGAGTCCCCCGTGTGTCCCTGCAGGGGGCGCTGGAGTCCCCCGTGTGTCCCTGCAGGGGGCGCTGGAGTCCCCCTGTGTTCCTGCAGGGGGCGCTGGAGTCCCCCGTGTGTGGAGTGCGGGGTCACTGAGTCTGTAGTCCAGCTCATAGAAACTGTTTTCATCTCACTGCGTCCGCTCTTCCTCCTCAGATCTTCATCTGCATCATCACAATGGAAGTCAACTCCACCATCGCTGATTTCCCAGTTGAGACTTCAAACCAGTCCAACCAGTCCAACCAGTCCTCCCCTGTTCAGGATTGTGGCTGGTCCAGTCTTGACGTGTTGATCCTCACGTCCTTCTACATCACCAACATGCTCGTCCTCAGCCCTCTCTCTGCCGTCGTCTTGTACCTGGGCTTCAAGCGTTGGAGGACGCAGCCGTCCAAGTCGGCCTCGGCTGTGGACGTCTTCGCCTACCACATGGTTTTGATGGAGCTGGTCGTAGTGGTGGGCTCTGCCGTCTTCTGTGTTGGGTTACTGGCTGAGCTGGCTGACATGAGGACATTAGGCTATCAGATCTTCTCCTGCATGTGGTGTGTCAAAATGAACTTTCATTCCCTGACCTGTGTGGAGCGCTACCTGGCTGTGGTTCACCCCTTCAGCTACCTGCAGCTGAAGAGCGGCGGCGGCGGCGTCCGGATCAGGAACATCAGCGTGGCGTGCGTTTGGCTGCTGAGCTTGTTGTGGGCGTGTTTAGCAGCACTAACCAGCGTAGCAGTTTACAGCGCCATGTATTTGTTGTTCGTGGCGTTGACTTTAGCTGTGGTGTGTTTCTGCAGCCTCTCCGTCCTGCGTGCTCTCAGGCGCCCGGGTCCAGGAGACGCTGCAGGGGACGGGATGAGACTAAAGGCTTTCCACACCATCATCACCATCACAGGAGTGCTGCTGTTCTGCTTCGGAGGGATGCTGCTGTGTGACGCTCTGGAGGCCTCACACATGCTGGACACACACGTTGGCTGTGCAGTGATGACGTCTGCAGTCTGGTTCTCTCTGCCGGCCAGTCTGGTCTTACCTCTGCTGGTTCTGCACCGGGGACGGACTCTGTCCTGCTGTCAACGTCCAGTCTGGTCTTACCTCTGCTGGTTCTGCACCGGGGACGGACTCTGTCCTGCTGTCAACGTCCAACTGACTCCAGCTGAATCTGAGTCAAAGTGTTGATAGTTTGAATGCCATTAATCACAGGAGCAGGAGCTCCACACACACACACACACACACACACACACACACACACACACACACACACACACACACACACACACACACACACACACACACACACACACACACACACACACACACTTGAGCTGTTTGCTAATATCTTATGATGCTGTTTAAAGGGGTTGCTCACATGTTGCCCAGTAGATGATGCAATGTTGCTCGGGCATTAGCCATGTTTGGTTTCTATGTCAGCTTTAATTCCACTCTTTGCATTTTTGATCTTTCTTGTTTATTCCATGTTCAGCTTTAAAGCTGGTCATGTGAAGAGGTTTAATAAGACATGAATGATGTTCATGTGTCTGTTTGAAGAACAGGCAACAAACTGTCTCGAAGTTTCTACAGAATCAATAAACTATTAAACACATCATGTAACTTTGCAGGTTTCTGAATCTCAGACTTGTCTTTGTTGAAGTTTGACTGATTGTTGATTCATAATGTTCCTCTGATAGTTTCATCTGATAGTCATGTTGTGTCATCATGTGTCACTTCACATTATGTGCAAACAACAATGTCACAGATTTCCTGATGATGCAACTTCTTCCATTTTTAATTGACAGAAACTGTAAAAAAAACTTCAATAAGATGTTCAACAATTTAAAGTTTATTTATTGACATCAATTCAAATGGAACCCTGAAATAAGCTACTAATATAATATATAATATATATAATATATAATATAATATATAATATATATAATATATATAATATATATATATAATATATAATATATAATATATAATATATATAATATATATAATATATAATATATATAATATATAAATAATATATAATATATATAATATATAATATATAATATATATAATATATAATATATAATATATATAATATATATAATATATAATATATATATAATATATAATATATAATATATATAATATATAATATATATAATATATAATATATATAATATATAATATATATAATATATAATATATAATATATATAATATAATATATAATATATATAATATATAATATATAATATATAAAATATAATATAATATAATATATATAATATATAATATATATAATATATATAATATATATATAATATAATATAAGCTACAAATACATAGAACCAAAACAATCCAAATAAAAACAGAATAAATCATCTGACTCAATACAACAAATAGCAGAAACAGACAAAGTGACCACATGTGACTTATTTGACCAGCACATGATGTTTTATACATTTAGTAGATGTGAGACATTACACGGGATAAACGACCACCATCAACCAGCACGCCGTGGACCTCATCAAGTTACTGGACTTGAAAAGTCCTTCTATGACGATGTCAAACACGCAGACGTCTTCTGATTGGTGGGAAATTGTGTCAGTTTCAAGTCGGTTTGCCGAATGTTGCTAACGTTAGCAGCACTAGCTACCTTTAGCCCTCCTCATGCCAGTGCTTTGCTTGGATCAAGTAGTTCTTTGACATTTTAACCAGCCTCCAAACACCTTCTCCAATGTAATGTTCTGGTCTACCTGCAGACAGTCTGACAGGAGCCAGTCCAGATACAGGCTGCATTATAGTTTTACTGAGTAGTAATTCTAGGAAGTGAGGATGATGATTTCATCCCTTCAGGCCTGATCCTAAGGTCACCTGAAGGTCGGCCGCTCCTTTGGCCTGACCACGAGTCCATCTGGGAAAAACCCGAAGCAGACGGCAGTGGAGCGCGCTGCGTGTGCACACGAGCGAACAGATGGATTGGAGAAACGTGAAGCTCTGCTCCGAGACGAGGAGGGTAAAGATGAGTTTAATTTAAAGCAACATGGAGGAGTGCTGCGACGGACAGCTGATTCTGTGCTCACACCTTAACCTGCTGCTGCTCGCTGCCTACAACATCCCAGCTGTCCCAACTTGTGTAAAAACAGCAGAGGGAGAACCAGACTGCTTGGAACAGACAACCAGATCCCAAAATCCATCAGTACACACTGAACTTCAAGACTGATGGACTTCAAACTGTAGAAGCCAAAAGTAATGAGAATCCCAGCAAACCTCAGCAGCACCACGGCAGTAATCAGCAGAATGAGAAAGAACGCTCTCTTCTTTGATTGGCTGACTCCCGTCTTGTCGACGCCCTCAGACCCAGGCCCAGGATGAGTCAGAACAAAAAGAACTGAAAGGCTACAGAAGCTTATAAGAATCAGAGTGATCCCAAACAAGCTGATCAGTGGAACCATAGGAACCTCATACATGTTAGATTTAGTGAGGCCGATCCATCCGAAGCAGAGCAGCCAAACACACGCAATGCTGACCTTTCTGATCCTGACCCCGCCCCTTTCCCGCAGGCGTATGTAGATGACTGGGTAGACAACAGCCACATAGCGCTCTACACAGGTCAAGCAGTGAAACAGGGTTTGTCCCGGGAAAATAACGCTGAATATCAAAGTTCCCGATTTGATCAGTGTCAGACTGCTGAAGTAAAAACCTAAAGTGTAAAGAAAAGATCCCGAGACACCGAGAATCTCGACAGCAACGATGTGGTAGGTCAGGATGTCAGAGTGGCTCGCCGTCTGCTGCCTCCACCGCCGGTAACCGATGTAAAGGACGAAGACGTACAGAGGGAGGAGGAGGAGGACGTTGGTGAAGGTATAAAGAGAATATAAGACAACACTGGCCAAGTACTGTAAGCACTGTATGTTGAAAGATGAAATGGTAGAGTTGGAGAGGAGGAGGGGGGCCAGGCCGAGGGGAGCCGGGCCGAGGGGAGCCGGGCCCAGGGGAGCCGGGCCGAGGGGAGCCGGGCCGAGGGGAGCCGGGCCGAGGGGAGCCGGGCCGAGGGGAGCCGGGCCGAGGGGAGCCGGGCCGAGGGGAGCCGGGCCAAGGCTCACGTTCAGAGTGTGGGAGGAGCTGAACAACATTTCCTGTCAAAGAAAAATAGAATAAAAAAGAAGTCTGAGAACTAAAATGACAAAGGAGGGAAACACCAAGTGACTGGAAGCATCAACACACCAATCACACATAGACACCAGCATCTAGTCATTACAGGTCACCAAGTCACCTGAAGGTGCCTCAAGCTTGTTTTAGACCAGTACAGGCGACACCTCGGGGGAATCCTCGTCTTCCACATTAACACACTGGGAAACAAACGAATGTAATAAAAGGATATATGAACTGTCAGCAGCTTTGACCCAGCGGGCGTTACTGAGCGGAACCAGTGTGTGTGTGTGTGTGTGTGTGTGTGTGTGTGTGTGTGTCATTGATGGTCATTTCATGAAGGTCTCTGGGGAGCAGAGAGCTGATTTCATGTTTCTAAGAGGTTTCCTTTCTTTATTTCTTTTTTAGTCTAAACTGTACGATTTACAAACTTCAGCACGTCTGACCACGTACCACACATTTTCACTTGGTATGTTTTTATGTACCATCTGTGCTTTATGTCATGTGACTCACCATGCAATCAAATCCACCTACAGGTACAGATAAAGTCCCCTGAAGGCTGTCTAGCGTTGGCCCGTTGATCCCTGACTGACCTTCAGCCGAGACTGGCCTTCAAGACGTACCGGATCAGGAGTTCAGATCGAGCTTCGTCCAATCAGCTGCAGGACATCTTGTGACTGTCAGAACATGAAGCTTCATCCATCAGCTGCAGGACATCTTGTGACTGTCAGAACATGAAGCTTCGTCCATCAGCTGCAGGACGTCTTGTGACTGTCAGAACATGAAGCTTCGTCCATCAGCTGCAGGACATCTTGTGACTGTCAGAACATGAAGCTTCGTCCATCAGCTGCAGGACATCTTGTGACTGTCAGAACATGAAGCTTCGTCCATCAGCTGCAGGACGTCTTGTGACTGTCAGAACATGAAGCTTCGTCCATCAGCTGCAGGACATCTTGTGACTGTCAGAACATGAAGCTTCATCCATCAGCTGCAGGACATCTTGTGACTGTCAGAACATGAAGCTTCATCCATCAGCTGCAGGACATCTTGTGACTGTCAGAACATGAAGCTGAAGTCGGCACGTCAGGAACAGGTGGAAACTAGTTTTTTGCATTTTACAAAACCAACAATGAACACCTGGATAAATCTGACATGTGCTCCCATGACCCGGAGAAAAATGATCTTTCCATGCAAATCTCCTTTGCTGGATCACATTTGTTGAACTTGAGTTTTCCGTAGATGCTGGATCACACTCAGTCCTTCACTCTGTCCAGGTCAGCCTGTCTCTAGACCTCCATGTCTTTAGGTCCCTGGCTCATGGGTGGGTGATGTCCTCATTTATCTGAGAGGTTACAAGTTGCCACTTCCTGTCAGCTCGAGGTCCACATCGAGGAGACACAGATGAGTCCACCGTGGCAGGGTGGATGTCTCAGCATAACTTCAGCATCACTCCTCAGTAAATGAAGACATGAAGAAGATTCAGGAGACGCAAACTCCATTCAAACACTAATAATCAATACTAACTACCTACAACACCCAATCAACAAAGTGCTGTAAATATGTGTCTCTAACAGGAAGTCCTCGGTGTTATAATCGAGTCCTTCCTAAACCATCAAGTCTCCCAGTGTAATCTCCTTACCCCCCTTCATCCTGGTCCAGAGGTCTCTCGGTTTTCCTGCTCTGTGTAGAAACTGCAGAGGGAAAACTACCCGACACCAGCATCACACATCCACGCTCTGTATCCATGGATACCACAATCCCACTAAACCTCAAAATCAGTGTGACCATTATGGCCAAGACGGTATGCAGAGCTTTCCGCTTTGATTGGTCAATCTGCTCCTTAGCCCCACCCACCTTCCCAAGCCCGAGGCCAACCAGAGCGTGCAGAACAGACCGGCTGCAGAAAGAGACAAGGATCCCGGTGAAGGCCAAACACAGAAAGGAAAAGGTGGGGAAATCAGGAACAAGCCAATAACCCAAAGCACAGCAGCAAGGTCAAAGCAATGCTGATGTTTGGGGCCGTGACCCCCCTGGACTTTCTCAGAGCTCTGGACGTGATGGGGGGACAAACAGCGAGGTAGCGCTCCACACAGGTCACACAGTGAAAACACGTCTGTGCAGGGCAACAAAAACCAACCACAAACATCAGTGGAGTAAATGTGAACATGACGAGATAGAAGAGCTTCAAACACCAACGAGCTCCGGTGGTCAAGTACAAGATGAACACTTGGTAGTGGCTCGTGGTTAAGGAGCGCTGTCGTCTCCATCGATGGACGCCTGTCCAGAGGACGGAGACAAAGAGCGGGACCAGGAAGAAGACGTAGATGTAGATGGTGTAGAAGATGAAGCTAACTGTGCTAACAGAGCATTCATAGTTCAGAGAGTCTGAGGACAGCAGGGAGCGGTTGGATGAGTTGTTGTCCCGCATGTCTCATTGATTGACGATTTTATCATCACTTACAAATTTAGTTTTAGTGCATCGTAAAAATAAACCCTAACTAAACGCACCTGTGTGTCCATCACACCTGGACCTGGACTTTCTATAGAGAACTCTCCAGCTCAGCCAATAAAACACCAGCACTGTGATCGGCCTGTCAATGACCCTTAACACCATTGGTTGATTTGGCTCGTCTGTTGGGCGTCACATAAACCTGGGACTGACCTGGACTATGATTGTCCAGGGTCCAGACTAACCCTACCTGACCTGGACTATCATTGTCCAGGGTCCAGACTAACCCTACCTGACCTGGACTATGATTGTCCAGGGTCCAGACTAACCCTACCTGACCTGGACTATGATTGTCCAGGGTCCAGACTAACCCTACCTGACCTGGACTATGATTGTCCAGGGTCCAGACTAACCCTACCTGACCTGGACTGTGATTGTCCAGGGTCCAGACTAACCCTACCTGACCTGGACTATGATTGTCCAGGGTCCAGACTAACCCTACCTGACCTGGACTGTGATTGTCCAGGGTCCAGACTAACCCTACCTGACCTGGACTGTGATTGTCCAGGGTCCAGACTAACCCTACCTGACCTGGACTGTGATTGTCCAGGGTCCAGACTAACCCTACCTGACCTGGACTATCATTGTCCAGGGTCCAGACTAACCCTACCTGACCTGGACTATCATTGTCCAGGGTCCAGACTAACCCTACCTGACCTGGACTATGACCTGAGCTCTGAGTATTAAAAGAGACCCACCTGGTGTGTGTGGTGTCCAGCTCGTCTTTACACAGCAGGAAAATCTGAAGCTTGTTTGCATGATGCCAAACCACCAATGAAGAGCCGGTTAACCCTTTCATGTTACATGTTGGATGAGCCAATCAGAAGGCAGGGGCTGTCCTGGAAGACCCTCTGCCCCCCTGCAGAGTTTAGACTTAGACCGGGAGGAGGGTCAGCCCTAACAGACACACACACACACACACACATATACAGACACACACACACACACACACACACACACACACACACACACACACACACACACACACACCCCAGCAGGTGGCAGTCTGCTGTCACTGAAACCCATAGAGGAAGAAGACAGGCGGAACTCTTCTATGACGAGTTTCCGGTCGGACTGTTTTTATGGATGGACCAGTGCACCTTGACCCTGTGTGCCGAGCTCCTCTCTTTATAATCATTTCAAAAATTGATAAAAGATGTCTGCCTTCAAACATGCACTCCGGCACGCGCCGCCGTCTGTCAGGTGGTCGTCGCGCGGCACGTGCGCAGAAAGACGCCTCAATGTGTCGTTAGACTTCGGGATGGTTCGGCTCAGCTCGTCACCGAGTTCCAGGGGGTTCACGAGCTCAGCCAGGACCACACCTGTCCGGATCGGCTGTGCTTCCGGGTTCTGGGGCGACACAGCCACCTCAGGTAAGAGCTGAGCTAACAGTTAGCTTTATGCTAAAACACACCTGTCAACAGGTGTGTCTGTAAATATCCTCCCCACCTGTTCAAGCTACCCACAAACAATCACTGCAACACCTGATAACTGCTCACATCTGGCAAACCCAGGGGCGTCCAAAACGGGGGGGGGAGGGGGGGCCTTCTCTGGTCCAGCAGAGAAGTCCAGCCCTTCTCTGGTCCAATCAGATCCAGAGCATTCAGGAGCAGAATCTAAAGTTAGAAGGAGGACATACTGGCTGCTGCATTGTTGTCAGAGGCTCAATCTCAGTTCCCTTATTTGCACCGAGTGTCCTCCGAGTTGTCTCCTCCACCTGCGTCTAAGCCCCGCCCACCAGAGATGCACGGAGGAAACGAAGCCGAGGAGAGAGGACCGAGGAAATCAGCTTTAAGACACATGAGACGTCGTTTCCTCGACAGCGTCACATGACGCCACATCAGCTGATCACGTTCAGCTGTCAATCAACTGTACACATAATAATGTGTTTAAATGTCCCACGCTCCGTTTAGCCTCTTTTTAATCTCCCTCTTTTCTCCCCTATTAAACTGAAGTCTGATCCTGTGCAGCGTCCAATCACTGAGTGATATACGAGAAGGGGGCGTGTCTGTCAGTGAAAAGACTTCCGTGAAGTCAGCTCTCGTGTCTCCTCGGTCATCGCTCCTCGGATCAGCCTCCTCTCTCCTCCATCCTCTCTCCTCCGTTCACTATAAGAGCTTTGATCCTCAACATGGCGGCTTTGGAACTACTTCCTGTTCGGCCGAGGACCGAGGACCGAGGAGACTGCAAATAAGAGACTTGAGATCCACCCAGAGAAGCTTCAACACAACATGTTTCCTTCATGATCACACAGGAAGAGAGCAGCTCACTGATTGGTCCTTTCAACGAACTAATACTGTGTGTGTGTGTGTGTGTGTGTGTGTGTGTGTGTGTGTGTGTGTGTGTGTGTGTGTGTGTGTGTGTGTGTGTGTGTGTGTGTGTGTGTGTTCAGTGCCTCAGTTGGTCTACAGTGGGAAACTGGACTTCCTGGTCTTTGACTACCTCAGTGAGATCACCATGTCTCTGCTCACCGCCGCCAAGACCAAGCAGCCCGTGAGTCTGACATTTCTGTGAAACGGTTAGACGGCACTCTGTGAGCCTGCAGGGGGCGCTGTGGGCTCTAATGTAATGTGTGTGTGTAGTGTGTGCTGTGAGCCTGCAGGGGGCGCTGTGGGCTCTAATGTAATGTGTGTGTAGTGTGAGCCTGCAGGGGGCGCTGTGGGCTCTAATGTAATGTGTGTGTGTAGTGTGAGCCTGCAGGGGGCGCTGTGGGCTCTAATGTAATGTGTGTGTGTAGTGTGAGCCTGCAGGGGGCGCTGTGGGCTCTAATGTAATGTGTGTGTGTGTGTGTAGTGTGAGCCTGCAGGGGGCGCTGTGGGCTCTAATGTAATGTGTGTGTAGTGTGTGCTGTGAGCCTGCAGGGGGCGCTGTGGGCTCTAATGTAATGTGTGTGTAGTGTGAGCCTGCAGGGGGCGCTGTGGGCTCTAATGTAATGTGTGTGTAGTGTGAGCCTGCAGGGGGCGCTGTGGGCTCTAATGTAATGTGTGTGTGTAGTGTGAGCCTGCAGGGGGCGCTGTGGGCTCTAATGTAATGTGTGTGTAGTGTGAGCCTGCAGGGGGCGCTGTGGGCTCTAATGTAATGTGTGTGTAGTGTGAGCCTGCAGGGGGCGCTGTGGGCTCTAATGTAATGTGTGTGTGTAGTGTGAGCCTGCAGGGGGCGCTGTGGGCTCTAATGTAATGTGTGTGTGTAGTGTGTGCTGTGAGCCTGCAGGGGGCGCTGTGGGCTCTAATGTAATGTGTGTGTAGTGTGAGCCTGCAGGGGGCGCTGTGGGCTCTAATGTAATGTGTGTGTGTAGTGTGTGCTGTGAGCCTGCAGGGGGCGCTGTGGGCTCTAATGTAATGTGTGTGTAGTGTGTGCTGTGAGCCTGCAGGGGGCGCTGTGGGCTCTAATGTAATGTGTGTGTAGTGTGTGCTGTGAGCCTGCAGGGGGCGCTGTGGGCTCTAATGTAATGTGTGTGTAGTGTGTGCTGTGAGCCTGCAGGGGGCGCTGTGGGCTCTAATGTAATGTGTGTGTGTAGTGTGAGCCTGCAGGGGGCGCTGTGGGCTCTAATGTAATGTGTGTGTGTACTGTGAGCCTGCAGGGGGCGCTGTGGGCTCTAATGTAATGTGTAGTGTGTGCTGTGAGCCTGCAGGGGGCGCTGTGGGCTCTAATGTAATGTGTGTGTAGTGTGAGCCTGCAGGGGGCGCTGTGGGCTCTAATGTAATGTGTGTGTGTAGTGTGTGCTGTGAGCCTGCAGGGGGCGCTGTGGGCTCTAATGTAATGTGTAGTGTGTGCTGTGAGCCTGCAGGGGGCGCTGTAACCAGTCTGTCCTCTTGTAGACTCTGGGGT
>NC_136710.1:195160-202660 GCF_947650265.1 Symphodus melops | reverse complement strand
ATACTTCCTGTCTCTCCTCCTCCTCCTCCTCCTCTTCCTCATCATGTCTCATACTTCCTGTCTCTCCTCCTCCTCCTCCTCCTCATGTCTCATACTTCCTGTCTCTCCTCCTCCTCCTCCTCCTCATGTCTCATACTTCCTGTCTCTCCTCCTCCTCCTCCTCCTTCTCCTCATGTCTCATACTTCCTGTCTCTCCTCCTCCTCCTCCTCCTCCTCATCATGTCTCATACTTCCTGTCTCTCCTCCTCCTCCTCCTCCTCATGTCTCATACTTCCTGTCTCTCCTCCTCCTCCTGGTTCCTCCTCCTCATGTCTCATCCTTCCTGTCTCTCCTCCTCCTCCTGGTTCCTCCTCCTCATGTCTCATCCTTCCTGTCTCTCCTCCTCCTCCTGGTTCCTCCTCCTCATGTCTCATCCTTCCTGTCTCTCCTCCTCCTCCTGGTTCCTCCTCCTCATGTCTCATCCTTCCTGTCTCTCCTCCTCCTCCTGGTTCCTCCTCCTCATGTCTCATCCTTCCTGTCTCTCCTCCTCCTCCTGGTTCCTCCTCCTCATGTCTCATCCTTCCTGTCTCTCCTCCTCCCCCTCCTCCTCCTCATGTCTCATACTTCCTGTCTCTCCTCCTCCTCCTCCTCCTCCTCCTCCTCCTCATGTCTCATACTTCCTGTCTCTCCTCCTCCTCCTCCTCCTCCTCCTCATGTCTCATACTTCCTGTCTCTCCTCCTCCTCCTCCTCCTCATGTCTCATCCTTCCTGTCTCTCCTCCTCCTGGTTCCTCCTCCTCATGTCTCATACTTGCTGTCTCTCCTCCTCCTGGTTCCTCCTCCTCATGTCTCATACTTCCTGTCTCTCCTCCTCCTCCTGGTTCCTCCTCCTCCTCATGTCTCATCCTTCCTGTCTCTCCTCCTCCTCCTGGTTCCTCCTCCTCATGTCTCATACTTCCTGTCTCTCCTCCTCCTCCTGGTTCCTCCTCCTCATGTCTCATACTTCCTGTCTCTCCTGGTTTCAGACTCGTCCTTCCTGAGTGGACTGTCCTGTGACTCCCCCAGCAGTCTGTCTCCCCCGCTCTCCATCCCTCCTCCGGCTTCCACCAGTCCTGGTTTACTGACCTGTGGTGGCAGAGCCTTTGCCTCGTGCCTCCCAGCACCTCCTCCACCGCCGTCCCCTTTCCCCCTCTCGCCCCTGTCCCCCCTGTCCCCCCTCTCATCTATGTCTGCACTAAGTCCCCCCAACTCCCAGACCCAGAGGCTCTACATCAGCCCCCCGTCGCTTTTCTACTGACGGTGAGACTCAGCAACCACAAAGACCAAAGGGGGGTGCAGAGGGTCTGGAGTCCAGACTTCACACTCAGACCAAAGAGGGGTGCAGAGGGTCTGGAGTCCAGACTTCACACTCAGACCAAAGGGGGGTGCAGAGGGTCTGGAGTATAGACTTCATACTCAGACCAAAGGGGGGTGCAGAGGGTCTGGAGTCCAGACTTCACACTCAGACCAAAGAGGGGTGCAGAGGGTCTGGAGTCCAGACTTCACACTCAGACCAAAGGGGGGTGCAGAGGGTCTGGAGTCCAGACTTCACACTCAGACCAAAGGGGGGTGCAGAGGGTCTGGAGTCCAGACTTCACACTCAGACCAAAGGGGGGTGCAGAGGGTCTGGAGTCCAGACTTCACAGTCAGACCAAAGGGAAGTGCAGAGGGTCTGGAGTCCAGACTTCATAGTCAGACCAAAGGGGGGTGCAGAGGGTCCGGAGTCCAGACTTCACACTCAGACCAAAGGGGGGTGCAGAGGGTCTGGAGTATAGACTTCATACTCAGACCAAAGGGGGGTGCAGAGGGTCTGGAGTCCAGACTTCACACTCAGACCAAAGGGGGGTGCAGAGGGTCTGGAGTCCAGACTTCACACTCAGACCAAAGGGGGGTGCAGAGGGTCTGGAGTCCAGACTTCACACTCAGACCAAAGGGGGGTGCAGAGGGTCTGGAGTCCAGACTTCATACTCAGACCAAAGGGGGGTGCAGAGGGTCTGGAGTCCAGACTTCACACTCAGACCAAAGGGGGGTGCAGAGGGTCTGGAGTCCAGACTTCATACTCAGACCAAAGGGGGGTGCAGAGGGTCTGGAGTCCAGACTTCACACTCAGACCAAAGGGGGGTGCAGAGGGTCTTTGTGTCGCCTCCTCTGATTGGTCACATGTTATCTGCTGTGTGTTGTTGTTGCAGGAGGACTGTGAGATCCAGCAGGGCTATCCCAGGACATGGAGGAGGACACGGAGGATTGGGGGGACAAGGAGGAGGAGGAGCAGGAGAAAGAGGAGGAGCAGTTGGAGGAGAAGGAGAAAAAAGAGGAGTAGCAGGAGTGTTTTTGTCCTGACTGTCGGAGCTGATGGTTCATGTGTTTGAAATGTTCTCTGGAGGGAGGTGCTCTGCGTCTCCTCTCTTTACCCATAATGCCACAGTGATGACATCATCCCGCCTTCATGTCTTCAGCTTTTTTTACTTAGTTTTAACCTTCATTAAAAAGCTGCTCCATGAGGTCAGCGGATCCGTCTGAAACATGAGTCAGCAGAAAGTCTCTGCTCCTCATGTTGGACCATGAAGACAGCTCAGAGTTGGTCCAACAGGGGGACACGTCCCCGCTCTTCAGGAAGGGTCCCAGCTGGAAGACAAAGTCCAGATCCACAGCAGCACGCTGTCAAGGTCACGTGCACCCTGCAGAGGTCGACGTGTCCTCAGACAGACCTGCTGTCGTCTCCAGCTCGGCCCCCTTTAGTCCAACAGCCTTCATTTGTTTATCAGAGGAGGCGAGGAGCGGAGAGGAAGTGCCCATTTTATTTTGAAAAGCTGTTGAGAAGGTTTTCAGCTGGTTAGCGTTGAGCACCAATCAGACGGCTGGTTGTGTCTCAGTCCTTCACGTTGTTCTATGAAGTGTTACTGGTTCGTGTTCGGTCCGTTGGTGTTTGTTGAGCGTCCGTCAGCAGCACGCCGAGTTTTTAATCCCATCCTCCAAATTCAAAACATTATTTATTATCAGCCACAGGAAGCTCACACAGGCCACGCCCTCTTTACGGAAAACAACCAATGAAGACTTTGATTACAAGAAGTGAACTCAGCTTTTAATTTGTAAAAAAAACAAAAACTCTTATTTTGAAAGGTTTTCTGCTGTTCTTGAGTGTTTGGGAATAAAAACTCTGAAAATGTCGACACATTCAAAGATGTCCAGCTTTTCTTTTGTCTCCGAGTTGAGACCCTGGGGGGGGGGTCTGAACCAGCAGGGCCCGTGGGGGGGGGTCTGAACCAGCAGGGCCCGCGGGGGGGGTCTGAACCAGCAGGGCCCGCGGGGGGGTCTGAACCAGCAGGGCCCTCGGGGGCATGTATGTATATATTATATAAGATAATGGCGTCATAGTTGAGGGATGTCTGAAATGTCTCAGAGTAAATTATGAGCTGTGGGACGAGACGGATAAAGACAGATCATAGTTCAGCAGAAACATCAGCTGTGTCCTTCCTCGATGATGAAGAGACTGACATGCTGCTCCTGTTGGACCGACACCTGTCTTTGAGAGTTTGGTTTAGCAGACAGAGCAGAGACTGCAGAGGACACGTCTCTACCTGCAGGGGACACGTCTGTATCTGCAGAGGACACGTCTCTACCTGCAGGGGACACGTCTCTACCTGCAGGGGACACATCTCTACCTGCAGGGGACACGTCTCTACCTGCAGGGGACACGTCTGTACCTGCAGAGGACACGTCTCTACCTGCAGGGGACACGTCTGTATCTGCAGAGGACACGTCTCTACCTGCAGGGGACACGTCTCTACCTGCAGGGGACACATCTCTACCTGCAGGGGACACGTCTCTACCTGCAGGGGACACGTCTGTACCTGCAGAGGACACGTCTCTACCTGCAGGGGACACATCTCTACCTGCAGGGGACACGTCTCTACCTGCAGGGGACACATCTCTACCTGCAGGGGACACGTCTCTACCTGCAGGGGACACGTCTCTACCTGCAGGGGACACGTCTGTATCTGCAGAGGACACGTCTGTACCTGCAGAGGACACATCTCTACCTGCAGGGGACACGTCTCTACCTGCAGGGGACACGTCTCTACCTGCAGGGGACACGTCTGTATCTGCAGAGGACACGTCTCTACCTGCAGGGGACACGTCTCTACCTGCAGGGGACACGTCTCTACCTGCAGGGGACACGTCTCTACCTGCATGTCGTCCCATGAACGTGTTCAGAGATCATAGAACCAGGTTAAAGTGCGTCTGTCACGCTGCAGTTTAAGCTCCTCCCCCTCCTCTAACCACCTCCTGTGGTTAAAGGGGAGAAAGATGGAAGATGAGCACAAGCCTCCCGATATGAAGGTAATAAACCCGTCTGCTTCCTGACAACACAGATACACTTCAGAGGAGTCTTCTGGAACGCTCTTTCTCTCTTTCCCTCCTGTCATTGGTCCAACAAACACTTCCCTCCCGTCATTGGTCCAACAAACGCTTCCCTCCTGTCATTGGTCCAACAAACACTTCCCTCCTGTCATTGGTCCAACAAACACGTCCCTCCTGTCATTGGTCCAACAAACGCTTCCCTCCTGTCATTGGTCCAACAAACACTTCCCTTCTGTCATTGGTCCAACAAAGACGTCCCTCCTGTCATTGGTCCAACAAACACTTCCCTTCTGTCATTGGTCCAACAAACACTTCCCTCCTGTCATTGGTCCAACAAACACGTCCCTCCTGTCATTGGTCCAACAAAGACGTCCCTCCTGTCATTGGTCCAACAAACACTTCCCTCCTGTCATTGGTCCAACAAACACTTCCCTTCTGTCATTGGTCCAACAAACACTTCCCTCCTGTCATTGGTCCAACAAACACTTCCCTTCTGTCATTGGTCCAACAAACACTTCCCTCCTGTCATTGGTCCAACAAACACTTCCCTCCTGTCATTGGTCCAACAAACACTTCCCTCCCGTCATTGGTCCAACAAACACTTCCCTCCCGTCATTGGTCCAACAAACACTTCCCTCCTGTCATTGGTCCAACAAACACTTCCCTCCTGTCATTGGTCCAACAAACACTTCCCTCCTGTCATTGGTCCAACAAACACTTCCCTCCCTGGATCCTTCTCCACCTTTCTAAACTCTCAGAGTCGCATGTTTATCTTTGGTGTCTGTCAAACAGAGATAAAGAGTGTTTACTGCTTTATGGAGGCAGATCTGAGAGCTGCTGATAAATTCTCCATGACTCTGAGTTTAGTGACCAAAGGAGGATTCATCTGACTCTCCTCTAGACCAGGGTTTCTTAACCTTTTTGACCTTGGGGCCCAACATTTTCAGGGCAAGGTCGTCTGGGGCCCAATCGAGTGAATGGTTCTGATTTAACTTTTGCGGTCATTTTTATTTAATAGCTATTTGTGTCACTATGTTGTAATAATGAATCCTGTTCTTCATTTGTATGTTTTTTAATCAATATATGAACCTATACATTGGCTAATTATGCATAGAACCTTGCACAAGTTAAGATCATTTAATTAATTTTGCTCATATAAAACCATGTTTTAGTGCATGTTTGTCAAATAAGTAACACAATATAAACTTAGCAACAAAAGCAATAAAATGAGGTGCTCAATGAAGTTCGGTAGATTTGTTGAAATTAAAATGAGCATTCTGTTTTGTGTAGCGCTTGGTTAAGAAACCCTGCTCTAGATCATCTCGCAGGTTGACAGCAACGCTTGATCGGCTTGTCAGGAAAAGTTTTGGGCGTAATCTTTTCAAAAGAGTCATTTCAGACTTCGAACAGTGCTGAACACAAACACAGCCTGACAGCAGCTGTGTGGGAACCACAGCTTCAATACCAAAAACACAGTCTGACACTACAAGATCATGACCAGACCTCCTGCTGGACCTGCTCTGATTGGTGGGAAAGCTGCCTGGAAGCTGTCAAAATAAAAGCATGAGATAAATTTCAGTGAGGAAACAAGGACAGGGAGGGTCAGTGACGCTCACAGAGAGACAGATTATGGAGATTTACAGGAACACACAGCACAAACAGAACCCAGAGGTTAAAGGTCAGGGACTGAATCAACTGAGGGGAAACATGCAGGCACGCCCCCTAATTCTACTTCACTTGAAGCCATAAGAATGTAAACAGGTGAGCTGTATAAACATTCAGTCCAGACAGGTGAAGAGAGAGATGAGCTCCAGAGACACAAACTGTTTTTATACCAGACTGTAAACATGTTTAACTTACCATAGAGCTCTATGGAGACTGACTCACTGCAGGAGACAGACTCTAGTGGACACTGGAGGAACTGCAGCTGTAAAGATGGACATTTTAACATAGAGCTCTATGGAGACTGAGTCACTGCAGGAGACAGACTCTAGTGGACACTGGAGGAACTGCAGCTGTAAAGATGGACACTTTAACATAGAGCTCTATGGAGACTGACTCACTGCAGGAGACAGATTCTAGTGGACACTGGAGGAACTGCAGCTGTAAAGATGGACATTTTAACATAGAGCTCTATGGAGACTCTAGTTGCTGTAAGGGTTAGGGTTAGCCTGCAGCAGCCTGTAAGGGTTAGGGTTAGCCTGCAGCAGCCTGTCAGGGTTAGGGTTAGCCTGCAGCAGCCTGTCAGGGTTAGGGTTATCCTGCAGCAGCCTGTAAGGGTTAGGGTTAGCCTGCAGTAGCCTGTCAGGGTTAGGGTTAGCCTGCAGCAGCCTGTAAGGGTTAGGGTTAGCCTGCAGTAGCCTGTCAGGGTTAGGGTTAGCCCGCAGCAGCCTGTCAGGGTTAGGGTTAGCCTGCAGCCGCCTGTCAGGGTTAGGGTTAGCCTGCAGCAGCCTGTAAGGGTTAGGGTTAGCCTGCAGCAGCCTGTAAGGGTTAGGGTTAGCCCGCAGCAGCCTGTCAGGGTTAGGGTTAGCCTGCAGCAGCCTGTAAGGGTTAGGGTTAGCCTGCAGCAGCCTGTAAGGGTTAGGGTTAGCCTGCAGCAGCCTGTAAGGGTTAGGGTTAGCCTGCAGCAGCCTGTAAGGGTTAGGGTTAGCCTGCAGCAGCCTGTCAGGGTTAGGGTTAGCCTGCAGCAGCCTGGAAGGAAACACTTCAGGGTAAAGTTGGAAATGTTTGACGCTCACATGTAGCTCCCTCTGAATAGTTCAAAGAAGAGTTTTGTGCATGCTAGAATAAAGTTTAATTAGAGGAAGAGCTCATTACGGTGAAACATTAACATTTCCTGACAGTGTCACATCTCAGTGTAGACAACCTAACCCTTTCAATTTGTCTTCTCATCTTTTTCACTTCTGACAAGCGTCAATATCACAGAATGTTTGATGTACGAGCTTCAAGCTGTCAGAGACTTGTGATCAATTATTAAACCATCCCCTCATGTACATGAGAAACATGCTTTTGTAATTAATCTAAATCAGATCCTCTTTGAGTTTTTCTTTCTAACCAGACATTTAATTGAACAGGCTCACGAAGCTTTGAGCCCCAAACCCAGTCCTTCTTTGTTCTTCAC
>NC_136710.1:172660-190160 GCF_947650265.1 Symphodus melops | reverse complement strand
TGGGTGATGTCACTGAGATGACGCCCATGCATTCTACATTCGGAGGTGTGTGATCGAGTTCTTCTTCTGCCACGCTGACAGGAACCTTTATCTGACTTATGTCTGTGGCCTTTCTCCCTGAACAGGAAGTAGATCAACAGGAAGCCACGCAGGACACAGATGAGGGACGACACATCACAAAAGTCGGGTCAGCCGGGTCATGTTGGAGGTCAAACCTGTGACCTTGAGCAATACAACCTCAGAGCGACCTGTCCTTCTGTAAAACGACAGAAGGACAGGCGGTCTTTGTCTCCATGGTAACCGTTATCTGGAGTGACCCTCTGTCCGCTCGGCCGCAGTGACGGCGCAGAGGGAAAATGTCACTGCGTGATAGAAAGATACGCTCAGCTCTTAGTGTGTCTCTGCTGTCCTCAGAAGATCGACAGGATCATTTCGTCACGTCGTTATCTTGAAAGTTCCTCCAGCGAGGGATCAGATCAGTCGAATGAAATCAGCTTATAATGATTGATTTCAAGCTCCGTCACATATGGACCAAACGTCTGATCCATAAATCCCCTGATGATCCCAAACATCAGTCCCTCCTCCACAGCGTTCCTCTGTCACGTTACAGGACAGTAAAAGTTGTTGGTCACCTCCTCCACGTTTCCAGCATCGACCCATCAACCTTCAGTAAACATCTTCTGGAGGCTCGACGCTCCCATGAAGCGCTCACAGCGACATGACCATTGATGAGAAGGCAGTGAAATGTGTTTGGCGCTCGTTCCTGCTGCTCATAAAACAACAGACCACATCAACAAGGACTTCTCTGACTTCTCTGATTGATCGATGCTAATGATGAGTTTCTACTAAAGTGGGTCAAGGCTCTGTGTTTGGACCAATTCTTTCACATTATGATGACGCTTCCTCTCTAACGCTGGTCTCTGAGGAACGTTCAAGAAAAACTGCAACAGATCCAAATGAAAACCTGACACGAGGCCATTGTTGTGATCTGAAAGATAAACGTAACAGTCACTGACAAAAACATGTTGATGAGGCGGTGTTATTGTACAGACAGGAACATGGTCTTCAGGAGTCCTCTCTTCATGATGGGACTACAGACCCAGTCTGTTCCCTGAAAGTTTCTATTTTTTCATTGTTGTGATCTGAAAGACAAACGTGACATAGTCACAGATACAAACCTGTATGTACTCTTCTCATCTCATGTTCCCACCTCCTCTCACCCCTTGTTCTCCTGATGATGTGATTTTGGAACAGTGCAGACTGTTCTGAAATGCCAACGTCCTTTTGACATTTCAGACAGTGGTAAAAGATAACCTTTAGCGTGGGTACGAGGCGGTCGAGGCTTATGACTAACCCCAGTTTAGAGCCGCTCCTAATGTACGAGGGAAAAGCGTGTGATGTCACAGACAGAAGACGACAGGGGATTGGTGCTACATCATGCTACATCAGTCCTTCACCTATCAGCAGAGAGTCACGTTAGCTAACATGCTACATCAGTCCTTCACCTATCAGCAGAGAGTCACGTTAGCTAACATGCTACATCAGTCCTTCACCTATTAGCAGAGAGTCACGTTAGCTAACATGCTACATCAGTCCTTCACCTATCAGCAAAGAGTCACGTTAGCTAACATGCTACATCAGTCCTTCACCTATCAGCAAAGAGTCACGTTAGCTAACATGCTACATCAGTCCTTCACCTATCAGCAGAGTGTCACGTTAGCTAACATGCTACATCAGTCCTTCATCTATCAGCAGAGTCATGTTAGCTAACATGCTACATCAGTCCTTCACCTATCAGAAGAGAGTCACGTTAGCTAACATGCTACATCAGTCCTTCACCTATCAGCAGAGTCACGTTAGCTAACATGCTCAGAGGTGTAACAGAGAGAGAGGTGTAACAGAGAGAGAGGTGTAACAGAGAGAGAGGTGTAACAGAGAGAGAGGTGTAAGAGAGAGAGAGGGGAGAGAGAGAGAGAGAGAGAGAGAGAGGTGTAACAGAGAGAGAGAGGTTTCCTATAGACACTGTTGAGATCTTCCTCTGGGGGTCCCTCAGGACTTTGTCCTCGGCCTGACTGTTTCAGACTCTTCAGTATTTGTCAGATCCCACGCCAGAATGCGTTCCTTAAAACAAACTGTGGCGTGCAGTGTGGCGTGCAGTGTGGCGTGCATGCCCTCTGTGAAACTCTTGCTGATTTGAGGCGTCTTGATGCAGCTTTTTGGAAACACGTGGACGAGCGTGTGAAGTTGTTGGATGCAGAACAACAAAGTGTTTGATGTTAGTTTAGAGCTGAACGTCTCGTCCTGCTTTAATGTTCATTCTCTTTCATTTCTCTTTGGCACCATGTTCAGACCTGACCTTCAGACCTGACCTTCAGACCTGACCTTCAGGGATTCCTTCTCTCTTCTTTGTTTCCTTACAGCACATCTATAGACTGGTGTAGTTTTCAGTCCTTAAACCAGGAAGTGAGTTAGCATGTTAGCTCCACGGGTTCTAACCTCTAAAAGTCTAAATGTGGATTTTGAATGTGTTTGTGTTTAGACTGAAATAAGGTCTGTGGTTAACACAAGCTGAAGAGATGTTGATGTTTTGTTAGAGGAGATAAACTACGTTAGCTAAGACCCCACTTGTGACTTTTAAAGTTTTTACGTGAACTTTAAACAGCGGTTGCTAACGAGTAGCTAACTGAAACTACAGTGGTTGTCATGGAGACGTTAAACGTCATCACTCCGGGAACTCTCTCCCTAATCCTCCTTACAGCCTCTAGTCATGTTTTTCACTGTTCCTGTAAATATTAATAAACAACTTATTAAGCTAACGTTTAGCTAGCTTGTCAAATCCGCTGATTAGATCGATGAAGCATAACGGTCGTGACGTCATCATAAACCGACCGTGGTGTAGTTAGCTTGTAGCATAACGTTAGCTTTTTACTTCTCTGGGCTGCATTAACTCTTCAAACTTCATATAAATGATGTTCATCTGTAAAGATTATCAGCTGAACTAAACAGCATCAGAAACATGTTTTTGACACACAGATTATTTTCTGCAATCATCCAAAATCCAAAGCAAAAATCCCAGAGGAGAATTTACGTAGGAACCACCGGCGCCATTTTTTCAGGTTGGCCTACAAAAATACGCCATTACTATACCAGTCTATTATCCTCACTGCCTTGTGGGCGTGTCCTTGAAGGAGCTGTCGGGGTGGGCGTGTCCAAAACTTTGCCCCATGTTTTGTTCTGATATGTCGTCGTAAATCGTAACGTGACAAGATCAGCAGATCTCCTTTAAGGAAATCATCAACATAAGAATGTAGGCATCTCCTCTCCTCTCCTCCTCTCCTCTCCTCCTCTCCTCTCTTCCTCTCCTCCTCTCTCCTCTCCTCTCCTCCTCTCCTCCTCTCTCCTCTCCTCCTCTCTCCTCTCCTCCTCTCCTCTCTTCCTCTCCTCCTCTCTCCTCTCCTCTCCTCCTCTCCTCTCCTCTCCTCTCCTCCTCTCCTCTCCTCCTCTCCTCCTCTCCTCCTCTCCTCCTCTCCTCTCCTCTCCTCCTTTCCTCCTCTCCTCCTTTCCTCCTCTCCTCTCCTCCTTTCCTCTCTCCTCCTCTCCTCCTCTCCTCTCCTCCTTTCCTCTCTCCTCCTCTCCTCTCCTCTCCTCTCCTCTCCTCTTTACTCTCCTCCTCTCCTCTCTTCCTCTCCTCCTCTCTCCTCTCCTCCTCTCCTCCTCTCCTCCTCTCCTCCCGGTCTTCAAAGGGAGCTGCTCTCCTCCTCTCCTCCTCTCCTCCTCTCCTCCCGGTCTTCAAAGGGAGCTGCTCTCCTCCTCTCCTCCTCTCCTCCTGGTCTTCAAAGGGAGCTGCTCTCCTCCTCTCCTCTCCTCCTCTCCTCCTCTCCTCCTCTCCTCCCGGTCTTCAAAGGGAGCTGCTCTCCTCCTCTCCTCCTCTCCTCCTCTCCTCCCGGTCTTCAAAGGGAGCTGCTCTCCTCCTCTCCTCCTCTCCTCTCCTCCTCTCCTCCCGGTCTTCAAAGGGAGCTGCTCTCCTCCTCTCCTCTCCTCCTCTCCTCCTCTCCTCCTCTCCTCCCGGTCTTCAAAGGGAGCTGCTCTCCTCCTCTCCTCCTCTCCTCCTCTCCTCCCGGTCTTCAAAGGGAGCTGCTCTCCTCCTCTCCTCCTCTCCTCCTCTCCTCCCGGTCTTCAAAGGGAGCTGCTCTCTGACCGTCTTTAAACCATTTCACTCAGGTTTGATGGATAATTGGTTCCTTGGATTTGATGACTTTGACTTCGGCTGTTTATATCAAAGAAATCAGAGGTTTGTTTTTCATTTGTATGATAACAGCAGAAACCTTTGTGCAACTTCAGGCTGTTAAACAGGAGTCGTGTTCTTCTCTTTCAAAATAAGATGAATATATTAGTCACTACACATTTCAGTCCTTTTCCTTCAAAATAAAACTGACTTACGTAGGAACCTTCAAAATACAAACACACACACACACACACACACACACACACACACACACACACACACGTGAATCAGTGAACTAAATCTCTCTATGCTCCCTCACTCGATCGATTATTTCCTCACAGAAGCTTCCAGACTGAATCAGATCGGACTCAATGAATAAACTGCAGAACAAATGACATGATGAAGAGTTTAAACAACGCTGACTCATCATCGGAACATTGGAGGTCATGAGGGTTTATGAACGCCATCAGAGAAAACACAGCTGACCTTTTCAGACAGTGACGGGGACAGTCGAAGATAAGTCGCTCAAAGATGACGTGTAAAAACTTTCTGAAGGTGAGACGACGAGAACATCCAGGAGACCATTAGACTCTCCAGGGGTCAGGGAAGCTGAGGACCATTCTCCAACGTTCTCCAACGTTCTCCAACCCTCTCCAATGTTCTCCAACCCTCTCCAACGCTTTCCAACGTTCTCCAACGCTTTCCAACGCTTTCCAATGCTTTCCAACGTTCTCTAACATTCTCTAACCCTCTCCAATACTTTGTAACGTTTTCCAACGTTCTCCAACGTTCTCCAACGCTTTCCAACGTTCTCCAATGTTCTCCAACCCTCTCCAACACTTTCCAATGCTTTCCAATGTTCTCAGACGTTTTATAATGCTTTCCAATGTTCTCAAACGCTTTCCAACGTTCTCCAATGCTTTCCAACGTTCTCCAACCCTCTCCATCGCTTTCCAACGTTCTCCAACGCTTTCCAACGTTCTCCAACCCTCTCCAACCCTTTCCAACGTTCTCTAACATTCTCTAACCCTCTCCAATACTTTGTAACGTTTTCCAACGTTCTCCAACCCTTTCCAACGTTCTCTAACGTTCTCCAACCCTTTCCAACGCTTTCCAACGCTTTCCAACCCTCTCCAACCCTTTCCAACGTTCTCTAACGTTCTCTAACCCTCTCCAATGCTTTGTAACGTTCTCCAACGTTCTCCAACGTTCTCTAACCCTCTCCAATGCTTTGTAACGTTCTCCAACGTTCTCCAACGTTCTCTAACCCTCTCCAATACTTTGTAACGTTTTCCAACGTTCTCCAACGTTCTCCAACGCTTTCCAACGTTCTCCAATGTTCTCCAACCCTCTCCAACACTTTCCAATGCTTTCCAATGTTCTCAGACGTTTTATAATGCTTTCCAATGTTCTCAAACGCTTTCCAACGTTCTCCAACCCTCTCCATCGCTTTCCAACGTTCTCCAACGCTTTCCAACGTTCTCCAACCCTCTCCAACCCTTTCCAACGTTCTCTAACGTTCTCTAACCCTCTCCAATGCTTTGTAACGTTTTCCAACGTTCTCCAACGTTCTCCAACGTTCTCCAACGCTTTCCAACGCTCCTTCTTGATATTTATCAGTTGAGAGATTGAAGCTCCTCCTTATCTTCACCTGTAGAGCAGCTTGATTGAACATGATTGATCTGATACTGGTGTCAGTCGAAACACTTCTTTCAGCTGCCGTTTCTGTCAGGCCCTCCCTCCCCACATTCTCTTTCTTGTGATTGGCCAGCTCTCTGGAAGCCTTCCTGTGGGGCAGAACGCTGCAGGGCTGCCAGGAGAGGGCTGGTCTCCAGGTCTGGGAGAAGAGACTGTATTTCAGTCTATGTAGTCTATGTAGCCCTAACCCACTCACGGAGAGGATTGAAGCCTTCTGCTGACATTCTTGGTTTCATATCGGGGAACTATGGCGTGATTTACAGAACACGCCGTTTAGCGCTGGGATTACAACAACTAACCCTAACCTCCTGATCTGAAACTTTGCTCATGTTTAGTTTGACCTAACGTTGTGACACTGTATGAGAGTTTAAAATGGGAGGAGCAGGATCTTTTTACATATTTACTCAATTCCACACTCTTATCTCTTCTCGATTGTCTGTCTGCACTTTGAATGTTTCCATCATACATGTCCTTCTTTTCTCCTCGACTCGATGGATCCTCTGTTTCTGTCCCCGTTTTCTTCACGCGAGCTCTTCTGAAGCTCTGCAGCTCGTTACGTGTGTGATGATGATCTTATCCCCCTGGGAGGAGCAGAAGCCGCCTCAGCACTCCAGTCTGGGAAAAGTGCCTTCATTAGAGAGGATTTGAAAAGAAATGAGATGCAATGATTACACAGTCCAGTAAAGAAGGTGTTGTGTTGGCTGAATCTTCCATGATGCACATTATGGAAATCACTGCAGTCCCTGATGAACGACATAAAGACTCAGTGTGGGACCTGACTGATCCCATGCTTTATGATAAATGTCTTCTCCTTCTTTACTGCCTTTAAATGTTCCCAGAAGTTGGTTTCAGATTCATAATAAATACAGAAATGGAACTCCTCTCCGGATTCGCTGAGCGTCACACGGTCTTTGCCAAAAATGCGGATATTAAAAGTCAGCACGTCTTTAGAGGCTTTTTTTTAATGAACTCTGGAATCAGTTTTCTTACCACAGCACTTTGAAGTTTGTGTGGCCTTGGTAATTGATAACAACATTAGGCCTTTTTCATGGACAGAGAGGGGGGTCTCATGAGTCCAATCATGCACGTAGAGACTGTGTGCCCTGACCACTAAAACACAAGGAAGACCAGATTCTACTGGACTCTTCAGACAGGAGGACTCTGAACAAACTGGTATCCATAATGGATAATCCTGATCACCCTCTGCACCACCTACTGGACAGCCAGCAGAGCAGCTTCTCTAACAGACTGTCCACATGGACAGATACAGGAAGTCTGTCCGACTGAAAGACACAGCACTGACCTGTCCTCATGATCACCTCTGTCTCTGCTGCTGCTCATCTTAAGTTTATTATCCCTCCACTAAAGATCACTTCATCGGTCTGTCTCCTCATCATTATAGTTTCACATGTTTAACACTTAATGCTAATCTGCTCCTCAATAGTTGGGTACTTTAATGATAATCACCCTAATCACTCCTGGTTTCACCTTATTGTTTTGGACACTTAATGCTAATCACTGCTCCTTTATGTTGCTGAGCACTTTAATGGCCCAGTCTGCATCTCTGCATTGACTGATTATTGACTGTACTCACACCTCTGGCACTACCTCAAACACCTCTGTACATGCACATGGAACTAGTTTCTAGAAGGTCAGCACTTTGTTTCTAAGGCTCTTTAACTGTTTACAGGTCTCTTTTAACCAGCACATGTTTTTCTCTCCTCACAGGTTATGTACATTATACTATATAAGTTTAAGTCTAATGCTAATGCTAACTGCACAGGTTATGTACATTATACTATATAAGTTTAAGTCTAATGCTAATGCTAACTGCACAGGTTATGTACATTATACTATATAAGTTTAAGTCTAATGCTAATGCTAACTGCACAGGTTATGTACATTATGCTATATAAGTTTAAGTCTAATGCTAATGCTAACTGCACAGGTTATGTACATTATACTATATAAGTTTTAAGTCTAATGCTAATGCTAACTGCACAGGTTTAACCTGTAATTATGTTTACTCTTAGTCACATAGGGGCTGCTAAATCTTGTTTGGGGGATTTGTATACAGAGGGGGGGGGGGGGACAGCGGGTGTGTATTGTAACTAATGTCTTGTGTCCTGCCTGTCTGTATACTGCTACTGGATGCCTTGAATTTCCCTCGGGATCAATAATGTATCTATCTATCTGTCTGTCTGTCCGTCCGTCCGTCCGTCCGTCCGTCCGCTCCGCTCCATCTCCTTTACCTTCTCCCGTTGCTTTCTTCTTTCTCTCTGACATTTGCATGCTGTTCTCTCCTCCCCCTTTCAGAGATTCACCTGGAAAGTTTCCTTCGAGTTAAGTGACTGAAATTCACCACCAGGGCAACATAGTTACAATAGAAGAGCAAACATCATGTCATGCAGTGTTTCTCATATTAAAAGGAGCTCAGTTATTTATTCTGAGATGTCCCCAACAACCAATCAAAGGCAAGTTTTAAAACAAATGTTGAGGCTTTGTGGGGGGGCTGGTGGTCAGTTTGAAGGTAGGGTCTTTGAACCCTGGGCCTGGGGTGGTCCGGGGTCTAGTGGGTTTATGTTTGTTCCATTGAGGAACAAGTATTGCTTTCAGGAGCTGTTTGTACTTTGAGATTCCAAATACAAATCAAATGACTTGGTTCTGACAGGATTCTGGTTCTGATGTCTTTGAAGGGGATTTTACAGATGAAGGAAGATGACCGGAGTTGTTGTTTCATTAGACTAATGAGACGTATCCCTGGCTCATCATTCCCACCCACCTGGTGAAACGTGAGACTGAAGAGCTGCTCTTCATCTGAGAGGCTGACCTTCATGAATGTGCTGCCTTGAATAAATCAACCTATGACAATCAGGGCCAGACATAGTGAGCACGAAGCTGACAATCAGTGCGGAAAAAATAACAAGACAAAAGAATGCTAACAGCTAGCGGCACCTGTCCGCCACCCCCCGAATTTTACATTTCTTAAAGTATTCATAAAATGAAAAAAAAAAAGTGAGAAAATCATCAACAAATGAGCCCTGTTTTTATTTAACATAGAGCTCTATGGAGACTGACTCACTGCAGGAGACAGACTCTAGTGGACACTGGAGGAACTGCAGCTGTAAAGTTGGACATTTTAACATAGAGCTCTATGGAGACTGACTCACTGCAGGAGACAGACTCTACTGGACACTGGAGGAACTGCAGCTGTAAAGTTGGACATTTTAACATAGAGCTCTATGGAGACTGACTCACTGCAGGAGACAGACTCTAGTGGACACTGGAGGAACTGCAGCTGTAAAGTTGGACATTTTAACATAGAGCTCTATGGAGACTGACTCACTGCAGGAGACAGACTCTAGTGGACACTGGAGGAACTGCAGCTGTAAAGTTGGACATTTTAACATAGAGCTCTATGGAGACTGACTCACTGCAGGAGACAGACTCTAGTGGACACTGGAGGAACTGCAGCTGTAAAGTTGGACATTTTAACATAGAGCTCTATGGAGACTGACTCACTGCAGGAAGAGGTGAAGAAGAGGAGCATCAGGCTCCTCTCTGCAGGAGGAGGAGGTGAAGAAGAGGAGCATCAGGCTCCTCTCTGCAGGAGGAGGAGGTGAAGAAGAGGAGGAGCCTGTAATATACAGCAACAGAAAGGTCAGAAAACGGGGGACGGATGCTGTGCTAGCATCAGGTTCTTCTGGAAGACAAAGAAGGACTCTTGATGGAGGATTATTAGATCAGAGGAGCCACACCTTGTTCTCTTAATGCTCCAGAATATGATGCTGAGCTTCCTGCTCAGATGTGTCAGTAAAGTGAGGTGACGGGTCCACAAAGCGTTACGCTCCAACCTCCAGTTCAGTCGAAACAAAGGGAGAAGAGGGCCGGGGCCTGGACTCAAACTGACTAAATGTTCCAGGTGAAGTGAAGCTTCGTGTGTAAACAGCAGAAAATGTTCTGGAAACTAACTGTGAACGAGCGAGCGGGGGGGGGGGGGGGGGTGACCAACAGTTCCATCCCAGAGTGAAGCTGCTTCCTACTCCTGTCCACCAAAGACCTGGATCCTCAGGAGGACGTGCTGTGATGGATGGTTCAGCAGAATGTAGTTTGTGTTGGTCAGTCTGAGTGTGTCAGGAAGGTCGGACTCTGTAAAGGGCAGATCCTGTAAGTTAACAATATTATGTATAGCCTTGTTTTTAAAGGAGCATTGTGTAGTGTTTAAAAGGGGTACTGAAGTGTGAACACTACAGAGAGCTGTCTCCCCCCCCCCTCTCTCTCTCTCTCTCGAGTCACTCAGGTCACCATGTGGTGGACACTGAAGCTAGAAGGAGGACATACTGGCTGCTGCATGTTTCCTTCATGAACACAGAGGAAGAGAGCGTCATCAGTGATCGGAGCTCAGACTGAAACAGTAAACTGAATAGAGACAAGAACAGATTACACATGAACAGTGTTTATCGAGCCCACACACACACCTCTGCACACAGACGCTTTCATGTCCTTCTTCTGTTGATGTGGGAGAGATGGGATTAATCTGTGCAGCACAGCGTCTCTCAGCATGGAAGCAGTTTGCAGATTTAAAGAGTCTTTAGGCAGATGGAAGATTCATTTCTCGATATTCAATTCAAAGTGTCGTAAATGAACGAAGTGTCAAGATGTAAGTACAAAGTTACATTTCAAAATGACAAAGAACTACACTCCCCACAATCAAAGAGCGTCACAGTGACATCTCTGATTGGTGGAGCTCACTGTTATCATGGCAACGTTTCCCACCCCTCTGTGTTGTATGCAAATGAATAGTTTTGCTAACAGGCTAGCTGGTAAGTTAGCTTACAGTGCTAACAAGCTTGTTCTGCTTTAGTGTAGTTTAAATCTTCTACAACACAAAGTGCAACACTTTTATAAAAGTATAAATACGATGACAATGACTTAAGTTATATTCAGGAAGAAGGATCCTTTGCAATGGATTGTGGGACGTGTAGTCTCTTGATGCAGGGAGAAAATAATGCACACAGTATTTTCTTATTTCATGTTTTTACACTGAATCAGATGTCCCATAAGCACGAGTGTTGGGGCAGCTGGTTGTCATAGTAACAGGTCTCTTGATATGAAGATTTTCACAAACATCAGTATGTCTACTTAGAGTTTGACTTGTTGAGCGAGCCGCAGAACCAGTGGGCGGTTGGGGAAATGTAATTTCTTCCACTCGCGTTACTTTAGATTCAGGAGGGAAGAAATCTGTGATGTTCCTCCAAACAACATGCAGAGAGACGGAGCACAAACACACATGAAGACATGCAGCGGAGGACACAGCGTGGACAGGGACGAAGCTTCGTAATAAGACAGCAACACGTCCATTAACCATGAAACCACTCAACCTTCAGTGTCTGCAGGAAGAGACTTTTCAAAGACAGGAAGTGGCGTTACATGAAGAGATGTCTGAGGACCTGAGAGAGGACCTGAGAGAGGAAGACATTTCAGATGTGACTTTGAGTCGCTGTCTCAATTGTCTTTATAACGGTGCATGCTTCTTTATGTTGCATCATCAGATTTGTGTTTGATGCATGCTGATCTGTTGCCTCCCTACAGACCAATCAGGACGCAGATCGGTCGCCCGTCTCTGCCAAACACCATAAGAGGCATTAAAGACTGTGTGTGTGTGTGTGTGTGTGTGTGTGTGTGTGTGTGTGTGTGTGTGTGTGTGTGTGTGTGTGTGTGTGTGTGTGTGTGTGTGTGTGTGTGTGTGTGTGTACGTGTGTGTGTGTACGTGTGTGTGTGTACGTGTGTGTGTACGTGTGTGTGTACGTGTGTGTACGTGTGTGTGTGTACGTGTGTGTGTGTGTGTGTGTACGTGTGTGTGTGTACGTGTGTGTGTGTACGTGTGTGTGTGTACGTGTGTGTGTGTGTGTGTGTGTGTGTGTGTGTGTGTGTGTGTGTACGTGTGTACGTGTGTGTGTGTACGTGTGTGTGTGTGTGTGTGTGTGTGTGTGTGTGTGTGTGTGTGTGTGTGTGTGTACGTGTGTGTGTGTACGTGTGTGTGTGTGTGTACGTGTGTGTGTGTACGTGTGTGTGTGTACGTGTGTGTGTGTGTGTGTGTGTGTGTGTGTGTGTGTGTGTGTGTGTGTGTGTGTGTGTGTGTGTGTGGGCCTCTCTTATCTCCCTGTTTCAGCCCTAACAACATGGTGCTGTAAGAGGTAGATTAATGAGTGATATGAAGGAGAGTGCTGACACATCTCTAATGGAGGAGCACTGAGACATTTGATTGGTTTGCATCTCTTCCCTCTCTGCACTCTGCAGCCAATCACGATGTAACAGAAATGGCCAAACGGAAGGGACCAATGTGCACGCTTCAGATTTACAGAGACCCCACATGTGATGGAGAGTTGTAAACATGGAGGACAGATGAACTGGAGAGGACACAGACCCTTCTTTACTCATCGTCTCTCAGATTCGTCTTTATCGACCCGCCTGTTATTAAAGGTCACAGCCTGTCATGGCGGCACGGCCATTAGCTGCTCCATTACACAGTCCTTCTGCTGTGCTTCCCTCCCGGTGTTCAGGACAGTCAAAACACCACTGAGATGAACTCCACATCACTCAGCCAACAGAAGAAGAAGAGACACTGTGAGCGCTGGATCTGAGTGAGAAGACCAGGAGGAGGGCAATCCAAGACCAGGAGGAGGGCAGTCCAAGACCAGGAGGAGGGCAGTCCAAGACCAGGAGGAGGGCAGTCCAAGACCAGGAGGAGGGCAGTCCAAGACCAGGAGGAGGGCAGTCCAAGACCAGGAGGAGGGCAGTCCAAGACCAGGAGGAGGGCAGTCCAAGACCAGGAGGAGGGCAGTCCAAGGTTATAAAAAACACGCAGCTCACTACCACACTGTTCATTATAACACTGTTCATTATAACACTGTTCATTATAACACTGTTCATTATAACACTGCTTCATGCTGTTAGCTGTGTAGCTGTTAGCTGTGTAGCTGTTAGCTGTGTAGCTGTTAGCTGTGTAGCTGTGTAGCTGTGTAGCTGTTAGCTGTGTAGCTGTTAGCTGTGTAGCTGTTAGCTGTGTAGCTGTTAGCTGTGTAGCTGTTAGCTGTGTAGCTGTTAGCCTACAGGCTGTACTTGCTGTGTATAAACACGTGTATATACTGTTAGAGGACGTCTCACAGTAAACTGTATATTCACTGCTCACAGATTATCTGATGGAGCTCCTTCAGGGAATGTGGGTCAGGAAGCGTTTGTTCATCCTGCTGAGGAGGAGAACACTCTTTAAACTGAGAGCTCTGAATCATGAACACACCTCAGACTGAAGTGGGCTCATGAGGACTCCTGCAGCTTGAGATTTGGTCTTGTATGAATCTGGGTCTTGGTTCCCTCAGGGACCCTCTGATCTATGGATCTAACAGGAGCAGAACTTTTCCCTCCTCGTCTTTGAAATCCAAACCTGAACTCTGCTCGTCCTCAGAGAGCAGGTTCCTGGCACGGATCCTGGTCCTCATAAAGAGTCCAAGCCCAGAAACTCCTTCTCCACCTACACTAGCTCACCACCCACCAGAAGTCCAAAGGCATGCTGGGTAATCTTTGGCTGTCATGAACCTGACTGAAAGGAGAGTTTGAAGAATGATCCGGTCTAAGAACCTGCACACACACACACAAACACACACACAGACAGACACACACACACACACACACACACACACACACACACACACACACAGACACACACACACACACACACACACACACACACACGTGTATCCTTTATGGATGGTGAAGCAGTAATCCTGTGTTTGAGTTCAGCGTCTCTCTCTCTCTCTCTCTCTCTCTCTCTCTCTCTCCTTCTGTCCGTGCTGCGTTCAATGTCTCAAGCACACAATGGGATTAGGGGCGTGTCCAGCAGCACACAATGGGATTAGGGGCGTGTCCAGCAGCACACAATGGGATTAGGGGCGTGTCCAGCAGCACACAAGGGGATTAGGGGCGTGTCCAGCAGCACACAAGGGGATTAGGGGCGTGTCCAGCAGCACACAAGGGGATTAGGGGCGTGTCCAGCAGCACACAAGGGGATTAGGGGCGTGTCCACAAAGAGGTTTGAAAACGATGTCATCGGTGTCAGCTGTGTTTCCCTTTAAGAGCCGATCTTTCTAATTATCACAAACATACTGGTTCCACCTGGTGGTCCCATGTGGTTCAGTATAGTCCGGTAAACTGGACCAAAGAGGGAGCTCTTGATTCACCACTGAGTGTTTGTTCCAGCGAGCACTCATGTTTCAGGTGATCCAACAAGGCTCCAAACAAACCAACAGAACCGCTCAACTCAGAGCCACTGTCCTACCTGGAAGCCACAAGAGAGACCCACCTGGTCCGAACCTGGCTCAAGGGCACATGGGAAGGACTGAAGATGGAGTCATGAATCTGTGGCATGATGATCAAACACAGACAGACGTGTGGGATGAGTCCATGTGGCAGAGAGCGAGCTCGGGCCCAGCTGCTCTGAACTGGACCCGCCCCTCTGAGGAGACACAACCAATCAGTGCCATCTCTGTCGTCTCTTCCTCTCGTCTTCCTGTTCCCCAGACGGTCCAATAGGGATCAAGGTGCGCCCTCAGAGTGGTCATGGTCTTTGTTGCAGCGAGACTGAACTTCAGTTCCTCCTCTGCTGAATCCAACTGGGCTTTCAGCCGAGCAGGAACCTCCGCTGGGCAAAACCTGCAGTTCCTCGACTGTCCACTAGAGGCTGGCTGCAGGAAGTCACATCCACAAACAGGATGGAGTGAAGGGCCAGACCTGTAGGAGAACTGTAGGGGGTCCAGGAAGGGGTCCAGGAAGGGGTCCAGGAGGGGGTCTGTGATGTCTCTGAAAGCACCTCAAAAGATGACGGGTCTGAAGTTATCAAGTCCTGTGGTCCTTGGATTTTTGGGGACAAGGATGATGGTGCAGGACTTGAATCAGGTCTCCAGTGAGGTGTTAGACTGGAGACAGCACAGTGCTTCAAGGTGGAGGGACAGACACAGTCTGGTCCAGCTGCTTTGGGGGGGCACACTGTTTTAGTCTCAGAGAGTTTCTTCCCTGGTTCAGGAGAATAAAAAAACAGGATAACCACAAAATCTGCTTCAGTAATAGAGCAGAGAAATAATGAGGCCTCGGTGTGAGTACAAAGGAGAGAGAGAGACTTGCTGTTAGCACACACTGAAATGTCAATAGCTTAGAGTCAGCTTCGTGTTCACATCTGAAGCCTCTTTGAGAAACTTCTTTTTGCTCCCTCCTTCCTTCAGTGGAACCTGAAGGAGAGCAGGAAGCCGTGTGCAGCATTCGGCTTCTTCATCCCGTCTTCTCCTCCACATCTGAAGATATTCACAAAGTCCTGCAGATGTCTGGAGTGAGCGTTTATTTGTTCTCCTCTGAATGTAATCCCCCGTCCTTCCCTTATGCACATCTTACATCTAATGTCCTACATGTGTCTGACAAATCAGACAGACCAATCAGCTGTCACCGCACGCTGAGTAAGCCTCTTTTCCTCGCCGCCTCTGGAACATAAAGCCGTACATGCATCCAACCACACATTTACATTTAATCCAGGTTTTCTGCTCGGCAGCAGAAATGAATCTTTTTCATGAAGAACATTTCCATCTGTCCCACGCCTCGACCTCGCAGAGAAGTGTGTGACCTCGCAGAGAAGTGTGCGACCTCGCAGAGAAGTGTGTGACCTCGCAGAGAAGTGTGTGACCTCGCAGAGAAGTGTGTGACCTCGCAGAGAAGTGTGTGACCTCGCAGAGAAGTGTGTGACCTCGCAGAGATGTGTGTGACCTCGCAGAGAAGTGTGTGACCTCGCAGAGAAGTGTGTGACCTCGCAGAGAAGTGTGTGACCTCACAGAGAAGTGTGTGACCTCACAGAGAAGTGTGTGACCTCACAGAGAAGTGTGCAACCTCACAGAGAAGTGTGTGACCTTGCAGAGAAGTGTGTGACCTTGCAGAGAAGTGTGTGACCTTGCAGAGAAGTGTGTGACCTCGCAGAGATGTGTGTGACCTCACAGAGAAGTGTGTGACCTCACAGAGAAGTGTGTGACCTCACAGAGAAGTGTGTGACCTTGCAGAGAAGTGTGTGACCTTGCAGAGAAGTGTGTGACCTTGCAGAGAAGTGTGTGACCTTGCAGAGATGTGTGTTACTAGCTATTGTGCTGATGAATAAAAGGTATTTGTCCTTAGCGGCGTCTCACCAGAAACAGCACTCCGATATATTTCACTGATTTCTCTGACTGATGAACACAAAGCCGTGAGCAGTCCATCATTACTTCGGATGGCGAGGCCGTGAGCTGCAGAATCATCTGTCCGTGCAAACATTCATCTGCAGGCGCCGTGAGTAAGCAGGCAAGTGGCTGAAGCTGACAAACATGCAGTGTGTATTTTATAAGCGCCTTCTTCTGCCGTATGGCTCGATTTGTGCAGCAGAGGAAATTAATCTGCTCTCTGCATTTACATTTGTCATTATTCTGCGTCTTTCCATGCAGTGAACATTTCAACTGTTTATAAGCCAAGATTCAGAGTTTATAAAGCAGCCAGTTTTCTGCACTTGCTCAGACTGAACAGATCCACGACCGAGTGCGAGATCTTCAGTCAGCTCAGTGCACGACTTGGATCCAGAACAAGCAGAAACCTCAAGTGTTAAAAACATGAAGCTGATCCTGAAGAGTGTAACATCCTGCAGTACCTGGAGTGTCCACTAGAGGCTGGCTGCAGTACCTGGAGTGTCCACTAGAGGCTGGCTGCAGTACCTGGAGTGTCCACTAGAGGCTGGCTGCAGTACCTGGAGTGTCCACTAGAGGCTGGCTGCAGTACCTGGAGTGTCCACTAGAGGCTGGCTGCAGTACCTGCAGTGTCCACTAGAGGCTGGCTGCAGTACCTGGAGTGTCCACTAGAGGCTGGCTGCAGTACCTGGAGTGTCCACTAGAGGCTGGCTGCAGTACCTGGAGTGTCCACTAGAGGCTGGCTGCAGTTCCTGGAGTGTCCACTAGAGGCTGGCTGCAGTTCCTGGAGTGTCCACTAGAGGCTGGCTGCAGTTCCTGGAGTGTCCACTAGAGGCTGGCTGCAGTTCCTGGAGTGTCCACTAGAGGCTGGCTGCAGTACCTGGAGTGTCCACTAGAGGCTGGCTGCAGTACCTGGAGTGTCCACTAGAGGCTGGCTGCAGTTCCTGGAGTGTCCACTAGAGGCTGGCTGCAGTTCCTGGAGTGTCCACTAGAGGCTGGCTGCAGTACCTGGAGTGTCCACTAGAGGCTGGCTGCAGTTCCTGGAGTGTCCACTAGAGGCTGGCTGCAGTTCCTGGAGTGTCCACTAGAGGCTGGCTGCAGTACCTGGAGTGTCCACTAGAGGCTGGCTGCAGCAGCACAGGAAGTCACATACACACCCATTCAAACAGCCTGTTTTTACAGCAGACATGAACATGTTTACAGCCTGCTTCAACAAACCAAACAGGTGTGATTAGCTCATGTCTCCATCCACACACACTGTACGGGGGGGGTGTACACACACACACACACACACACACACACACACACACACACACACACACACACTGTACGG
>NC_136710.1:112660-167660 GCF_947650265.1 Symphodus melops | reverse complement strand
TATACTGGGACAGGAAGAAGACTGGGACAGGAAGTAGACTGGGACAGGAAGTATACTGGGATAGGAAGACGACTGGGACAGGAAGAAGACTGGGACAGGAAGTATACTGGGATAGGAAGACGACTGGGATAGGAAGACGACTGGGACAGGAAGTAGAATGGGACAGGAAGTATACTGGGACAGGAAGAAGACTGGGACAGAAAGTAGACTGGGACAGGAAGAAGACTGGGACAGGAAGTATACTGGGACAGGAAGTAGACTGGGACAGGAAGTATACTGGGATAGGAAGTAGAATGGGAACAGGAAGTAGAATGGGACAGGAAGTAGACTGGGACAGGAAGTAGACTGGGATAGGAAGTAGAATGGGACAGAAGTAGACTGGGACAGGAAGTATACTGGGATAGGAAGTAGAAATGGGACAGGAAGTAGACTGGGACAGGAAGTAGACTGGGACAGGAAGTAGACTGGGATAGGAAGTAGAATGGAACATGAAGTAGACTGGGACAGGAAGTATACTGGGATAGGAAGTAGAATGGGACAGGAAGTAGAATGGGACAGGAAGTAGACTGGGACAGGAAGTAGACTGGGACAGGAAGAAGGGCAGGAGGTTCATAGTGGTTGTTGACACAAACCAGAGGATGACATCACCATGACGATTGCATCGATCCTGAATATGCACACACACACACACACACACACACACACACACACACACACACACCCCACACACACACACACACACACACACAGAACACACACACACATAGAGAGAACCACACACACACATACACACACAGAGAGAACACACACACACATGACACACAGAGACACACACACACACACACACACACACACACAGAGAACACACACACACATACAAAGCACACACACACACACACACACACAAGACACACATAGAGCATCATCACACACACAGCACACAAACAGAAGCAACACAGCACAAACACATAGAGCACACACACACACACACACACACACACACACACACACACACAGGAACACACACATAGCACACAGCACGCGCACAACAAACAAACACACACACACACACTCGTCTCCTTTCCTTCTCCTCCTCTTTTCTTGCTTCCCATCCTTGCACGTGTCGCCTTCTACCTTGAACACACATCCCCCTCCCCCCTCCCGACTCCCCCCCCCCCCCCTCTCTCTCCCCCCTCCCCCTCCCCCCCTCCCTCAACCCTCAGCCCCCCCCCACTCTCCCCCCGTAGGGGAGGCACTCTCCTCCCTTAATCCCGCTCTTATTTTTACGCGCGGTGCGTAAAATGCTTCACTCCGTGTTGGAGTGCAGAGCGCGAGGACGGAGAGGGAGAGAGAGAGAGAGACAGAGAGAGAGAGAGACAGAGAGACAGAGAGAGAGAGAGACAGAGAGAGAGAGAGACAGAGAGAGAGACAGAGAGAGAGACAGACAGAGAGAGACAGAGAGAGAGACAGAGAGAGAGAGAATGCTGAAGTCAAAGCTGTTTCTTTACAGCTGTTTAGAAAGCTGCTCGCCTCTTTGCACACGGACTGTTTGACCGCCTGTTTCTCTTCTTTGGATGTCTTTTAGAGGAATTCTGCGACGTGTTTCCTCCCGACAGGAAGAAGAGAGTCTGGCACCCTGAGAAGCCGAGAGAGAGAGAGGGAGGCAGGAGGAGGAGAGGAGGAGGATCGTTCAGTAAGAGGGAGGCAGGAGGAGAGGAGGGATCGTTCAGTAAGAGGGAGAGAGGGAGGCAGGAGGAGCGGAGGGATCGTTCAGTAAGAGAGAGGCAGGAGGAGGAGGGATCGTTCAGTAAGAGAGAGGCAGGAGGAGGAGGAGCGTTCAGTAAGAGAGAGGCAGGAGGAGGAGGAGCGTTCAGTAAGAGAGAGGCAGGAGGAGGAGGAGCGTTCAGTAAGAGGGAGGCAGGAGGAGGAGAGGGATCGTTCAGTAAGAGGGAGGCAGGAGGAGCGGAGGAGGAGGATCGTTCAGTAAGAGGGAGGCAGGAGGAGGAGGATCGTTCAGTAAGAGGGAGGCAGGAGGAGGAGAGGGATCGTTCAGTAAGAGGGAGGCAGGAGGAGGAGAGGGATCGTGAGGATGCAGAAGATTGGGATCTCTGAAGAGCCGCTTTGATTCACTCCTTTTAATATCAACGTGTCAGTCTCAGTCCAGAGTCTGAGCGGAGCCATCTGGGATCTGTGAGAGCCTGCAGGGACAGGGACTCCGTGCTGACCGACCCGGAGGCCCCCCGAGGGACCGAGAGGTCAGTGTGCCAGTCCTCCACGTGCACACGCACGCTCACACATTCACTGTCAGTCACACAGCTTCATTCTATGAGCCTGTTCTCAGATAGACACACTCAGTCAGGGAACCGGACTCTCTCAGGTCCAGGTCCACGAGCAGGTTAGGGGACTCATCGGCTGACTCTCTCAGGTCCAGGTCCACGAGCAGGTCAGGGGACTCATCGGCTGACTCTCTCAGGTTCTGGTCCACGAGCAGGTCAGGGGACTCATCGGCTGACTCTCTCAGGTTCTGGTCCACCGAGCAGGTCAGGGGACTCATCGGCTGACTCTCTCAGGTTCTGGTCCACGAGCAGGTCAGGGGGACTCATCGGCTGACTCTCTCAGGTTCTGGTCCATGAGCAGGTCAGGGAACTCATCGGCTGACTCTCTCAGGTTCTGGTCCACGAGCAGGTTAGGGGACTCATCGGCTGACTCTCTCAGGGTTCTGGTCCACGAGCAGGTCAGGGAACTCATCGGGCTGACTCTCTCAGGTTCTGGTCCACGAGCAGGTCAGGGGACTCATCGGCTGACTCTCTCAGGTTCTGGTCCACGAGCAGGTCAGGGGACTCATCGGCTGACTCTCTCAGGTTCTGGTCCATGAGCAGGTCAGGGGACTCATCGGCTGACTCTCTCAGGTTCTGGTCCACGAGCAGGTCAGGGGACTCATCGGCTGACTCTCTCAGGTTCTGGGTCCACGAGCAGGTTAGGGGACTCATCGGCTGACTCTCTCAGGTTCTGGTCCACGAGCAGGTCAGGGGACTCATCGGCTGACTCTCTCAGGTTCTGGTCCACGAGCAGGTTAGGGAACTCATCGGCTGACTCTCTCAGGTTCTGGTCCACGAGCAGGTTAGGGGACTCATCGGCTGACTCTCTCAGGTTCTGGTCCACGAGCAGGTCAGGGGACTCATCGGCTGACTCTCTCAGGTTCTGGTCCACGAGCAGGTTAGGGGACTCATCGGCTGACTCTCTCAGGTTCTGGTCCACGAGCAGGTTAGGGGACTCAGGCATACAGGGGAACCAAAAAACACAGAAGACAGAGACACATTAAAAACTCACTTTGAACATTTAAATATTTGTTTATTTTTCACACAATCTGTCAGAACACAACACACACACACACACACACACACACACACACACACACACACACACACCACACACACACACACACACACACACACACGATCGACTCTGATATGACAGCTGATTATTGTTCATGCAGAAGTAACAGACTGTTTACAAGATGAGATCAATCAATCAGAACCAGACTCATGTAGAACAGGCAGAAACCTGGATCAGAACCAGACTCATGTAGAACAGGCAGAAACCTGATCAGAACCAGACTCATGTAGAACAGGCAGAAACCTGATCAGAACCAGACTCATGTAGAACAGGCAGAAACCTGGATCAGAACCAGACTCATGTAGAACAGGCAGAAACCTGGATCAGAACCAGACTCATGTAGAACAGGCAGAAACCTTTGGATCAGAACCAGACTCATGTAGAACAGGCAGAAACCTGGATCAGAACCAGACTCATGTAGAACAGGCAGAAACCTGGATCAGAACCAGACTCATGTAGAACAGACAGAAACCTGGATCAGAACCAGACTCATGTAGAACAGGCAGAAAACCTGGATCAGAACCAGACTCATGTAGAACAGACAGAAACCTGGATCAGAACCAGACTCATGTAGAACAGACAGAAACCTGGATCAGAACCAGACTCATGTAGAACAGACAGAAACCTGGATCAGAACCAGACTCATGTAGAACAGGCAGAAACCTGGATCAGAACCAGACTCATGTAGAACAGGCAGAAACCTGGATCAGAACCAGACTCATGTAGAACAGGCAGAAACCTGGATCAGAACCAGACTCATGTAGAACAGGCAGAAACCTGGATCAGAACCAGACTCATGTAGAACAGGCAGAAACCTGGATCAGACCCAGACTCATGTAGAACAGACAGAAACCTGGATCAGAACCAGACTCATGTAGAACAGACAGAAACTGGATCAGGGAAGGATGCTCCCCTCCCCTCATGCCTCTCTTTCTATGTTTCACTGTCCTCAAACTGTCCACACCATGTGTCCTTCATGTCACTTTTTCTCTTAGCACACACACACACACACACACAACACACACACACACACACACACACACACACACACACACACACACACACACGTGCTGGGAGGCATGTTGGACTGAGGTGTCCTTTCTGGTTTGGGCCTTCTGGAGTCTGTTGAGGTTTCATGGGATTAGAAACGAGTCCTGCTGGGATTTAAAGAAACACAGACAGAAAAAAAACCTTAAAGTTTCTTTGGTACAAAATCCAGCTGTGAGACTTTTACTGACTCGCTGAAAAAGAGACCTGTTCTAACTGACGCTGTTCTAACTGACCTGTTCTAACTGACCTGTTCTGACCGACCTGTTCTGACGACCTGTCTAACTGACCTGTTCTGACTGACCTGTTCTAACTGACTGTTCTAACTGACCTGTTCTAACTGACCTGTTCTTACTGACCTGTTCTACTGACCTGTTCTAACTGACCTGTTCTAACTGACCTGTTCTTGACTGACCTGTTCTAACTGACCTGTTCTAACTGACCTGTTCTAACTGACCTGTTCTTACTGACCTGTTCTAACTGACCTGTTCTAACTGACCTGTTCTAACTGACCTGTTCTGACTGACCTGTTCTAACTGACCTGTTCTTACTGACCTGTTCTAACTGACCTGTTCTAACTGACCTGTTCTAACTGACCTGTTCTAACTGACCTGTTATGACTGACCTGTTCTGACTGACCTGTTCTAACTGACCTGTTCTAACTGACCTGTCTAACTGACCTGTTCTAACTGACCTGTTCTAACTGACCTGTTCTAACTGACCTGTTCTGACTGACCTGTTCTAACTGACCTGTTCTAACTGACCTGTTCTTACTGACCTGTTCTAACTGACCTGTTCTAACTGACCTGTTTCTAACTGACCTGTTCTGACTGACCTGTTCTAACTGACCTGTTATGACTGACCTGTTCTAACTGACCTGTTCTGACTGACCTGTTCTAACTGACCTTTTCTAACTGACCTGTTCTAACTGACCTGTTCTGACTGACTTGTTCTGACTGACCTGTTCTAACTGACCTGTTCTAACTGACCTGTTCTAACTGACCTGTTCTGACTGACCTGTTCTAACTGACCTGTTCTAACTGACCTGTTCTTACTGACCTGTTCTAACTGACCTGTTCTAACTGACCTGTTCTGACTGACCTGTTCTAACTGACCTGTTCTAACTGACCTGTTCTAACTGACCTGTTATGACTGACCTGTTCTAACTGACCTGTTCTGACTGACCTGTTCTAACTGACCTGTTCTAACTGAGCTGTTCTAACTGACCTGTTCTAACTGACTTGTTCTGACTGACCTGTTCTAACTGACCTGTTCTGACTGACCTGTTCTAACTGACCTGTTCTGACTGACCTGTTCTGACTGACCTGTTCTGACTGACCTGTTCTAACTGACTTGTTCTGACTGACCTGTTCTGACTGACCTGTTCTAACTGACCTGTTCTAACTGACCTGTTCTGACTGACCTGTTCTAACTGACCTGTTCTGACTGACCTGTTCTAACTGACCTGTTCTAACTGACCTGTTCTAACTGACTTGTTCTGACTGACCTGTTCTAACTGACTTGTTCTGACTGACCTGTTCTAACTGACCTGTTCTGACTGACCTGTTCTGACTGACCTGTTCTAACTGACCTGTTCTAACTGACCTGTTCTGACTGACCTGTTCTAACTGACCTGTTCTAACTGACCTGTTCTGACTGACCTGTTCTAACTGACCTGTTCTGACTGACCTGTTCTAACTGACCTGTTCTAACTGACCTGTTCTTACTGACCTGTTCTAACTGACCTGTTCTAACTGACCTGTTCTGACTGACCTGTTCTAACTGACCTGTTCTAACTGACCTGTTCTAACTGACCTGTTATGACTGACCTGTTCTAACTGACCTGTTCTGACTGACCTGTTCTAACTGACCTGTTCTAACTGACCTGTTCTAACTGACCTGTTCTAACTGACTTGTTCTGACTGACCTGTTCTAACTGACCTGTTCTGACTGACCTGTTCTAACTGACCTGTTCTGACTGACCTGTTCTGACTGACCTGTTCTAACTGACCTGTTCTGACTGACCTGTTCTAACTGACCTGTTCTGACTGACCTGTTCTAACTGACCTGTTCTAACTGACTTGTTCTGACTGACCTGTTCTAACTGACTTGTTCTGACTGACCTGTTCTAACTGACCTGTTCTGACTGACCTGTTCTGACTGACCTGTTCTAACTGACCTGTTCTGACTGACCTGTTCTGACTGACCTGTTCTAACTGACCTGTTCTGACTGACCTGTTCTAACTGACCTGTTCTAACTGACCTGTTCTAACTGACCTGTTCTGACTGACCTGTTCTAACTGACCTGTTCTGACTGACCTGTTCTAACTGACCTGTTCTAACTGACCTGTTCTAACTGACCTGTTCTAACTGACCTGTTCTGACTGACCTGTTCTAACTGACCTGTTCTGACTGACCTGTTCTAACTGACTTGTTCTGACTGACCTGTTCTAACTGACCTGTTCTGACTGACCTGTTCTGACTGACCTGTTCTAACTGACCTGTTCTAACTGACCTGTTCTGACTGACCTGTTCTAACTGACCTGTTCTAACTGACCTGTTCTAACTGACCTGTTCTGACTGACCTGTTCTAACTGACCTGTTCTGACTGACCTGTTCTAACTGACCTGTTCTAACTGACCTGTTCTGACTGACCTGTTCTAACTGACCTGTTCTAACTGACCTGTTCTAACTGACCTGTTCTGACTGACCTGTTCTGACTGACTTGTTCTGACTGACCTGTTCGGTCGTTCATTCAGGAGTATAGAATAGTATAGAATCGAATAGATTAGAATAGAATAGAATAGAATAGTATAGAATAGAATAGAATAGAATAGATTAGAATAGAATAGAATAGAATAGTATAGAATAGAATAGAATAGTATAGAATAGAATAGAATAGAATAGAATAGAATAGTATAGAATAGAATAGAATAGTATAGAATAGAATAGAATAGAATCGAATAGAATAGAATAGAATAGAATAGCATAGAATCGAATAGAATAGAATAGCATAGAATCGAATCGAATCGAATAGAATAGAATAGAATTGAATAGAATAGAATCGAATAGATTAGAATAGAATAGAATAGCATAGAATCGAATAGAATAGAATAGTATAGAAGTCTCACAGGAGTTTTTCTAAGAACAGACTGAAGTGTTCTTCGAGTTAAAGAACACATGTTGATATATTGAAACAGGAAGTGTCATTTAGTGACACAGTGGAAGAAAGACGAGCAGAGTATAGAGCTGTGGTTCTAGAGCATGCAGGAGAGTCTACCTGGATCAGTGTCATTCCAGCTTGAAGCTTTGCTCTTCCACTTGTTGATGGTTGAACTTTTCAGCCCAACATGTTCGATATTCTCGACAGTGAGAAGCTCGAGAGCGGCGTCGCTCATACTGACGTGCACAGCCAGCGTTAGAGAGGACGCCCGGAGGACAAGCGGCCTAATACAGATCTATATGTGTCGATCTATCTATCTATCTCTATCTTGTTCACACTGATTCTTTGATCTGGTCTTCAACAGGTTGTTAAAATAAGCTGGATGTTGTTTTTAACTTTTCATCGTGCGTGTTTCCTGCAGACAGATCAAAGAAGCTGACGAGTGACTTTTGAAGAAAGAGGATTTCTCTGCTTCACGCAGCTCCGTCTCTCTTTTCACTCTGGCTGTGTCGACTAATCCTGCGAACATTAGACATGCTCTCATGTTTACTGGCATCCTCTCCCAAACTCCCTCCTGCTCTCTAATGCACTCTCTCTCTCTCCATTTAGCTTCACATCACCATGCACTGATTTATTCATCACTCCATTTTCTCACTTCCCTGACATTTGCAGCACCTCTATTTTCGTCCTTGTTCCTGGGAGCTCATAAAGCCCAGCGAGGCACAGAGGAAACATGCTCCACTGAAGGCTCCGTGTGAGGAGAGCAGCAGCGCCACACTTCAGCTGTTTACAAACTTCTTTATATTTCCATCTCTCATTATCTTCTCAGACCAACATTCCTCATAGCTAGGCTTAGTTAGTGCTCGATCCTACCTCTGTAGTAAAGGCTCAAAATGCCCAAAAGAAATCTTTAAAAAGTCTACGTTTAAACTTCAAGCCAATGACTGCAGTTCCTTGAGTGTCCACTAGAGGCTTGCTCTGAAAGCCAACAGATCGATTCAGGTCCCAGTTTAAAATTAAACTATGTGGCTCTCTAAAGCTTATGTGTTATTATTATTATAACTAGTTCTGAGACTTGATTAAAAAACTCAGGGCTTTCTGATTAATTAATCAAAATTAATCGCATTTTAAGTGCATCACAATATTTGGCTGAAAAAGCAGCACTTCTCAGTCTAAATGGATTTTGGTGGATGAATGAATGCAGTGTTACTTCTCAGTTTCATGAAGCTGTTGGATTTTGTTTGAAATAGTTTTTCTGCTCAGCAGCTGGAAAGTTGGCTCACATGTTGTTATCTGTAACGTATTTTCTAACCTCTCATCTTCTACCACTAACAGTGATCTACAGTCCAGAGCCTGACAGTTTATCAGATGTTCAATTACTAAGTTTGGTCCTGAAGTCATTTGGTCGAGTTACAAACAGTTCTGTGCTGTTTTTAAGGCAAACTGTGATATAATTAACGCGTTGAAGCCCCACCCCTAATTATAACTTATCCTTTCTGGTTATGTAGAGGATTAGAGTTTTGGATGAATAAGGGGCGGGGCTTAGTTGAAGCTTGATGTTGGACTTGGTGAGGTGGAGTCAGCACCTTTCACTGTTGGGCTCCGTAACAAGGCTTCAGAGGCAGACGGGTGATTGGACTGAGACTCCGTCTGTTTGATACGCTGTGGAAGAGTTCTGAGAAACCCTGTTGGAAAGTTTGCTGAGCTGATAGACTGGACTGGGTGTTGGTAATCTATGTTCTTCCTCTTGTCCGAGGTCGGCTCGCGGTGGCAGCTGAAGGTCAACCCAGACTTTCCTCTGAGTAACATTTTTCAGCTCCTCCTCCTGGAGATTCTGAGACATATAATCCCAGCAGGCTCTGGGTCTACACCAAAGAGAGGATTCTACTGATTGGCCCCCTGCTGGCCGGCATAGGATGCTATACTCGTGCTTCATGAAGCGTGCTCACTTCACAAACAGGTGGACATCAAACTCTGGATGTCTCCATCTATCTGTCAGCGCTGTGTACCCGCCTGCTCGGGCAGGAAGTGTACCGTTAAAAACTGACCACAACAGAAAGCTGAGAGTCCTGACAGGTAACAGCTGTTTGTGGTTCCACCAATCAACTTCTCCCTGCAGGGATCCTTTCTGTAATGATGTCACACACTCAGAATGACAAGCGGAGCCTGTCTGGGACAAAAACCACAATGATCTGTACTGGAACACACCAACAGCCACTGGATAAAACCCTAACCCTTTAAAGACAGATATATCAAATGTAATAAACCTTCAAGAAAAGGCTTCATAACCCTGGACATCTTTTAAACAACTTCACAAAAAACTACCACAAAAGATGCTGAACAACACAAGTTCAAATAGCAGCCTGGTTGAGTCTTTGTCCTGGACCACAGATTCCAGTTCCTTTAGGTTCAAGTTGTGAAGAAGAATGAACCAAGCCGAGACGTTTCAGAAGCTGCTGTTTGGAAGACGACCTCCCAGCAGGAGTGTTTTCCTCTTCGTGTTTTAGAGGCCATGAGAAATGAAGTGGAGGTGGTGCTGTCTGTCTGTAATCACCGGTCTGACTCTAATCCTCGCACTGCAACGCTCCGAGTGCCGAGTCCCCAATCAGAAGAAGCCTTTGACTAACTGAGTCCAGTCTGGACACATTTACAGCCAGAGATGTGAAGTCTGGAAGGGAACTGAAGCAGAATGGTAAACTGCCTTTTTGAGAACAGAAACTCAGAAAACAGAAAAAGTCATTTGTTCATGACATATGGGGGAGGTGCATCCCATCAGGACTGAGCCATGTAGAAATAACAACAGGAAGAAGAATCAGTTTTAATGTCCAGCTATGTTTAACACACAAGGACTTTAACTTCAGTAGACTGAGCTCTCTGTACAATGTAAAAAATATAAACAAGTAATTAAAGACTAAAATGTAGAAGACTAAGTAAGATAATAGTGCAGTGGTGAGCAATGTGAAAGTAAGAAGCAAAAGAAGTTTAAAAAGGCTCGTCTAAAAAAAGTGTTCATAACAGAAGCTCTGATTGGACAACTGAAGTCTGGGAGCTTTTGTTGTGAAGCATGCTCCCATCTTGTTTTCCATCGAGAGCCCTAACCCTAAAGTTATGTATAACAGGTAGCCAGTGGGGACCGATGACTTGGACTATTATCTATTTTTGCCTGATGCTAGAACACAATGCAGAGAAAAAAAGAAGCAGGACAGGAAGTCAGACAGCGATACATTAAAACATCCCGTTTATATTCATCTTCGTTTGGACAGTTCAGTAAATATACCTGTTTGTTTATGTGTTGATAAGGATTACATAGAGTTTTAGCCAACATCGTATAATCTCACACGGTCCGGGTGAATCTGTTTAATTCCTTTGTCTCGGCACTCCAGCTGATCAGCTGTGCTCTCCGTGCAGCGGATGGAGAACACGGACGGAAGAGGATGCACGGAGCGGACACGCAATGCACACTGATCTGGTGGAATTGAGGGGTAAGAGTGTGTACCAGTAAATCTGAGTTGTGTGGGGAGCGTGGATTAATTAATAATCAGCAGAGAAATGTCATGTTTCAAAGTTTAATGTGCAGCTGGGATCTGTAAAACACAGGAGGCTGCTGCTCCACTTCCTGTTTCACCACTCAGAACTTCTGTTGGTTTTATATTCCCGGCCTTCCACATCTTTAACGAGGACACAACGAACAGTTCTTCTGAATAAATCAAACAGTTTTGAGGTGTAATGTAAATATCCCCCCCCCCCATTTTCTCATCTTTGTCTGAATGATTAAAACATGGAGGGAGAGTGAGCTGCTCAGGCTCCATGTTTTCATGGTGTTGCTCTCCGACAGATTCACCATAACGAGCTTGCAGAGTCATCCTCACGGTGAAACAGTTTTGTGGTTTTATTTTGACATTTAGATTTAGATTTATGAGACACTTGGATGGATGATGATGTGGAAGGGGGGTTTCTATTTCTGTGTTAGATGAATGAGGAGAACATTGTCAAACAGACTTGTGGATCATCTTAGATTTATTTAGCTATGGTCAAATTACATCACAGACAATTGCTCAAACATGCTGGACCTAGATCTCACAATAGTTGACAATATGCTTGATGACCAGAACCTTGCAATCACTACGAACATGCTGACCAGGACTCTGCAGTCATTGGCAAAGTATTCTTCTTAACACTGTTCCTTATATTCTGCTAGAAAGATGGCTAACAAAGAAGACAGTTGGCTGTAAACCAAATATAGCTTTGCTGTTGTAATGAGATCTCTGACACACCTTAAATAAATACTCTCACATGGTTGATACAATTAAAAGATAAATCCACAAATTCATCAAGATGAATCAATCCATAAACATACATACTGTCATGATGGATAGAGAGATGGATAGATGATGGATGGATGCAGTGATGGATGGATGATAGATGGCTGAATGATGGATGGCTGGCTGGAAGGATGGAGGATGGATGGATGATTGGGTGGATGGACATATGGATGGATGGAGTGATGGAGGATGGATGATTGTTGGATGGAGTGATGGATGTTGGATGGAGTGATGGATGATTGTTGGATGGAGGATGGATGATTGTTGGATGGAGGATGGATGTTGGATGGAGTGATGGAGGATGGATGATTGTTGGATGGAGGATGGATGATTGTTGGATGGAGGATGGATGATTGTTGGATGGAGTGATGGAGTGATGGATGTTGGATGGAGTGATGGAGGATGGATGATTGTTGGATGGAGTGATGGATGATTGTTGGATGGAGTGATGGATGTTGGATGGAGTGATGGATGTTGGATGGAGTGATGGAGGATGGATGATTGTTGGATGGAGGGATGGATGTTGGATGGAGTGATGGATGTTGGATAGAGTGATGGATGTTGGATGGAGTGATGGAGGATGGATGATTGTTGGATGGAGGATGGATGTTGGATAGAGTGATGGAGGATGGATGATTGTTGGATGGAGGATGGATGATTGTTGGATGGAGGGATGGATGTTGGATGGAGTGATGGATGTTGGATAGAGTGATGGAGGATGGATGATTGTTGGATGGAGTGATGGATGATTGTTGGATGGAGTGATGGATGTTGGATGGAGTGATGGATGTTGGATGGAGTGATGGAGGATGGATGATTGTTGGATGGAGGATGGATGTTGGATAGAGTGATGGAGGATGGATGATTGTTGGATGGAGGGATGGATGTTGGATGGAGTGATGGATGTTGGATAGAGTGATGGATGTTGGATGGAGTGATGGAGGATGGATGATTGTTGGATGGAGGATGGATGATTGTTGGATGGAGGATGGATGATTGTTGGATGGAGGATGGATGATTGTTGGATGGAGGATGGATGATTGTTGGATGGAGGATGGATGATTGTTGGATGGAGGATGGATGATTGTTGGATTGAGTGATGGATGATTGTTGGATGGAGTGATGGATGATTGTTGGATGGAGGGATGGATGTTGGATGGAGTGATGGATGTTGGATAGAGTGATGGATGTTGGATGGAGTGATGGAGGATGGATGATTGTTGGATGGAGGATGGATGATTGTTGGATTGAGTGATGGATGATTGTTGGATGGAGTGATGGATGATTGTTGGATGGAGTGATGGATGATTGTTGGATTGAGTGATGGATGATTGTTGGATGGAGTGATGGATGATTGTTGGATTGAGTGATGGATGATTGTTGGATGGAGTGATGGATGATTGTTGGATGGAGTGATGGATGATTGTTGGATGGAGTGATGGATGTTGGATGGAGTGATGGATGATTGTTGGATGGAGTGATGGATGTTGGATAGAGTGATGGATGTTGGATGGAGTGATGGAGGATGGATGATTGTTGGATGGAGGATGGATGATTGTTGGATGGAGGATGGATGATTGTTGGATGGAGGATGGAGGATGGATGATTGTTGGATGGAGGATGGATGATTGTTGGATGGAGGATGGAGGATGGATGATTGTTGGATGGAGTGATGGATGATTGTTGGATGGAGGATGGAGGATGGATGATTGTTGGATGGAGTGATGGATGATTGTTGGATTGAGTGATGGATGATTGTTGGATGGAGTGATGGATGATTGTTGGATGGAGTGATGGATGATTGTTGGATGGAGTGATGGATGTTGGATGGAGTGATGGATGATTGTTGGATGGAGTGATGGATGTTGGATAGAGTGATGGATGTTGGATGGAGTGATGGAGGATGGATGATTGTTGGATGGAGGATGGATGATTGTTGGATGGAGGATGGATGATTGTTGGATGGAGGATGGAGGATGGATGATTGTTGGATGGAGGATGGAGGATGGATGATTGTTGGATGGAGGATGGATGATTGTTGGATGGAGTGTTGGATGGAGTGTTGGATGGAGTGATGGAGGATGGACATGGACATCTTCAGGGTCCATGTTTGTGTGTTTAGACCTCACCACTCGGTGGAAGGAACAGTATGAGACCATGCAATCACCAACTACGGGCCTGGAAACTACAGCTTCTTTTGATGGTGCATGTTCAGTTTCCCTGATTGTTTTTGCATCCTTACTGAGACGTCTTCAATCAAAACGGAAGATGAATAATTGTTATAAAATATGTCTTGAACTTCACCGGCCTAATAAAGGTTAAATAAAGTGTCAGCTCAGTGTTGATGTTTCCCACTGTGACTGCTTTGTTATCCCTTTCTTTAAACATGTTGCCTAAATGACACCAGAGCTCTTTTTAGACTGAGGACTCGCCATCACTTTCATGTTTTTCTCATTTCAGCTGAAATGATGAAAGAGCTTACATCTCTGTATGTTTTTCGTCTTTCATCAGTGCTGTGCTGAACTGAAGGGCAGTGAAGTCTGGCCTCGGGTCCAGCAGTCTGAGAGACCCCGCTCTGGTGTGATCTCATTAAAGCTGCTTTTAATGAGCAGATCTCTGAGCTGGTTCTCCTGCTTCACTGTTGCACTGATTCTCTCTCTAAACTCAGATGACAAAAGGTGAATTAGAGAGAGTGATGGCGGATGGATGGATGTTGGATGGAGGATGGATGATTGTTGGATGGAGTGATGGAGGATGGATGATTGTTTGATGGAGTGATGGAGGATGGATGATTGTTGGATGGAGTGATGGATGTTGGATGGAGTGATGGATGTTGGATGAGTGATGGATGTTGGATGAGTGATGGATGGATGATTGTTGGATAGAGTGATGGAGGATGGATGATTGTTGGATGGAGGATGGATGATTGTTGGATGGAGTGATGGATGTTGGATGAGTGATGGATGTTGGATGAGTGATGGATGGATGATTGTTGGATAGAGTGATGGAGGATGGATGATTGTTGGATGGAGGATGGATGATTGTTGGATGGAGTGATGGATGTTGGATGGAGTGATGGATGTTGGATGAGTGATGGAGGATGGATGATTGTTGGATGGAGTGATGGAGGATGGAGGGAGTGATGATGGATGGATGATTGTTGGAGGGAGTGATGGATGTTGGATGGAGTGATGGATGTTGGATGAGTGATAGAGGATGGATGATTGTTTGATGGAGGATGGATGATTGTTGGATGGAGTGATGGATGTTGGAGGGAGTGATGATGTATGGATGATTGTTGGAGGGAGTGATGGATGTTGGATGGAGTGATGGATGTTGGATGGAGTGATGGATGTTGGATGGAGTGATGGATGTTGGAGGGAGTGATGGATGTTGGAGGGAGTGATGGATGTTGGAGGGAGTGATGAATGTTGGATGGAGTGATGGATGTTGGAGGGAGTGATGGATGTTGGATGGAGTGATGGATGTTGGATGGAGTGATGGATGTTGGAGGGAGTGATGGATGTTGGAGGGAGTGATGGATGTTGGATGGAGTGATGGATGTTGGAGGGAGTGATGGATGTTGGAGGGAGTGATGGATGTTGGAGGGAGTGATGGATGTTGGAGGGAGTGATGGAGGATGGATGGATGTTGGAGGGAGTGATGGAGGATGGATGGATGTTGGATGGAGTGATGATGGATGGATGATTGATGGATGGAGTGATGGATGTTGGAGGGAGTGATGGATGTTGGAGGGAGTGATGGAGGATGGATGGATGTTGGATGGAGTGATGATGGATGGATGGATGGAGTGATGATGGATGGATGATTGTTGGATGGAGTGATGGAGGATGGATGGAGTGATGGAGGATGGATGGAGTGATGATGGATGGATGATTGTTGGATGGAGTGATGGAGGATGGATGGAGTGATGGAGGATGGATGGAGTGATGGAGGATGGATGGAGTGATGGAGGATGGATGGAGTGATGATGGATGGATGATTGTTGGATGGAGTGATGATGGATGGAGTGATGATGGATGGATGATTGTTGGATGGAGTGATGGAGGATGGATGATTGTTGGATGGAGTGATGGAGGATGGATGGAGTGATGGAGGATGGATGATTGTTGGATGGAGTGATGGAGGATGGATGATTGTTGGATGGAGTGATGGAGGATGGATGGATGTTGGATGGAGTGAAGGAGGATGGATGGATGTTGGATGGAGTGAAGGAGGATGGATGGATGTTGGATAGAGTGATGGATGATTGTTGGATGGAGTGATGGAGGATGGATGGATGTTGGATGGAGTGAAGGAGGATGGATGATTGTTGGATGGAGTGATGGAGGATGGATGGAGTGATGGAGGATGGATGGATGTTGGATAGAGACATTGACTCTCTCACCTACATGACCTTGGACACCGGGCTCTGCTCCTGATTGGTCCATGGAGGCGTCTGGGTGTTAAATAGAAAACTGTGCAGTGACCAGCGTCTCGACGAGGGCATCAATCAGAGACTGACCTTGAATGTGATTGTGTCCTGGATTCTGGAGTCTGCTCATTTCACACTGGCTGCTAAAAGAAATTGGCCCTTCCCCCGTGTGATCTGACTTCCTGTGTTGTAACGCTTTGGGCTGCAGGATGACAGAGCTGTTGTCGCCTTCGTCTGACTCTTTTCTCCTTGCTCCAGTTCCTCTTCCACCACACTGCAGACGGACAAATCAGGCACGTTTGATACGGCGCTGCGGGCTGAAGCTTCTGCTGAGGTCCAGAGCTGAGCGCTCACTGAGACTCTGAACAGCTCAGCACAGGGGAATGTTAAGCCTTATTGTTGTGTACATTTAGGAAAATGCAACCATATCCACATAAAAACATTTCACACTGTATGTTTTTTTAATAATCCACTAAAGTAGAAAGCACAATTTCACACAACTGAACAGCAGTTTGAGATAAGTGAATGTCCTCAACAGGACAAAGTCCCTGTAATGAACTTCTCATGAGTCATTCTGGATTGTAATAAAAGCTCAAAGAAAAAGGACGCAAAGCCAACGTGACGTCACCAAGCGTTAAAATCAGTCCAAAAAACAGCTCATTTCCTCGACTGGACTTTTGAGGCTAGGCTAACCCTAACCCTGCAAAAACTAAAGAAACCCCAAAAGTCTAATTTACAGCGGAAATCAACATGCTTACAGCCTGCTTGGTTATTTCTGAATTGGAGAAGACTTTAGGGCTTTTTTTGGTAACACATCCATGTTCTTCCTCTTATCCGAGGTCCAGCTCCTCCTCGAGGATTCAGGCGCTCTCGGGCCAAATTAGATATATAATCCCTCCAGTGGACTCTGGGTGGACTCCTGGGTCTCCTCCCAGTTCAGCCTCTGATAGGTCACATGGTTTGTTGATGATCACTTGAGTGGTTATAGGTGCGAGTAGGGAGCGCATTTAGAGAAGAAGGAGGATATGCATTGAAAGGTCTGCTTCCTGGTTGGTGGTTCAAACACGGTTTGCTCCGCCCCATGGCAGACCTTGTTTTCCAAATACTGAAGAAGGCGGATGAAAAGTGATCATTAAGTGATGAGGGAAACCTTTACAGGACTAATGAATGAAGGAAGGCTCATTGTGTTTGTATGCTGAGGATCTGCCATGGAGTCGTGTGTGGTACTCTTCATGGTGTGGGGATGACTCTACCATTCGTTTCTTTATGGTGAATTGACTTTGGATTTACAGTCCTGTGCAGAAACCACACACTGAGTAACCTTTGGTATTTCTGAATGGTCTTTGTTTGGAGCCACGTCTGTGAAGCAGCGCTGAGTGGTTGGAGCTCTGGAATCAGTGAGATGTCTGTTCGATTTACAGCTGAGACTGCACAGCCTGTCCTCTGCAGAGTCAATAAGACAGCTAATTAGATCAATCAATTCAGCACTGAATCAACAAGTCGTTTGGTCAGTTCATTAGTCACTGAACCGAGGGATGTTTGTCTTCAGCCTCTCAGTCCCATTAGAGCACCAGTGGGCCATGAGTACAAAAAGGCTTGTATAATACACCATGTGACTTTATTGTCACGGTTGGTCATGTGACTCACTGAGAGCGCTTGTAGCTTCACTCAGTCTCATGCTGATCCTCATAAATTCTCCATAAAGATGATCCATAAGATTCAAATGTGGCTTCATGAAGTCTAGTGCTGATCCTTGGTGCATCTGTTGTATATGTCCGACAGTGAAGGGCTCAAAGATCAGAAAACAAGCCCCAGTAAAACCATTGAACCTGCTGCTTTGGGACTGGTGGAGCAGAAAAAGACTCTCTCCCTGAGTCTGAACTCATCCTGATCACTCTCATCACCTTTGTGCCCAGCTCTAAACCCTCGCTTTGTTCTCAAAACGTTCAAACTGAAAGGCTGCTAGAAAAAGGATCTGTGCTCCGAACGGCCTCAAAAGAAAGCAGCAAAAAGGAGAAGCTGGATTAACCTCGTCTTCAGACGGGATCACACACGTCTGACAACCATTTCACTCGCTTTGCTCTGCCTGGATTAAACCATCAGTGTCAGTGTGTTTCCAGGTCAGGACTTTCATGGATTCCATTAATTGTTATCAGCTCGAACAAATAATCAATTGTCCCGCTCAGAGATCCAACGAGAAGTCTTCAGCAGAACGGCGATAAACCGAAGGTGTGCTTTTTGACTCTGCTACTACAACACAATAACACTCAGAGTCTCTCGTTTGTCTCGGAGGGGATTGGCCTATTTTTAATCCCTAAAAAGATCTGATCAAGTTGAGATAATAAAGAAAAGGGATTGATTATTGATGGGATATTTATTCTGCTTGTACCTTAACCTGAGAACTGGACCTGCAGCATGACGCCTCATGTTGGGATGATGTTTGTACCCTGACCAGAGAAAGAAGACTCTTCCTGTCTCTGCAGTGAAAAGGAGGTTCAGGACAAACGTCTCCATGACAGATCTTTAAGTCTTAACGAGGACATGACATGCACGCTGTGTCTCTGTTTACAGAAGTTCATGTGTCACAGAGAATGCATAGATGGGGTGTTTGTCTTTAAACATGGCTGTTTATGTGAAGAGCAGCAGTCATTCTGTGCAGGCGGGAACAGCTGTCAGCTTTTTGACAAAGCAGGCTGCTTAATTAGTAAATCCATCATCACAGCATGAAGTGAGATAAGCAGCGTGATGCTACTCAGCTGTTTGAAGCTCCCATCACTGGTTAGCAGCATCACCTCATTAAGGACAAAGACAAGCAGGAGACACTTCTACTGACACCTGTGTCCTGTTAGTCTCACCTGTGTCCTGTTAGTCTCACCTGTGTCCTGTTAGTCTCACCTGTGTCCTGTTAGTCTCACCTGTGTCCTGTTAGTCTCACCTGTGTCCTGTTAGTCTCACCTGTGTCCTGTTAGTCTCACCTGTGTCCTGTTAGTCTCACCTGTGTCCTGTTAGCCTCACCTGTGTCCTGTTAGCCTCACCTGTGTCCTGTTAGCCTCACCTGTGTCCTGTTAGTCTCACCTGTGTCCTGTTAGTCTCACCTGTGTCCTGTTAGTCTCACCTGTGTCCTGTTAGTCTCACCTGTGTCCTGTTAGTCTCACCTGTGTCCTGTTAGTCTCACCTGTGTCCTGTTAGTCTCACCTGTGTCCTGTTAGTCTCACCTGTCTCACCTGTGTCCTGTTAGTCTCACCTGTGTCCTGTTAGTCTCACCTGTGTCCTGTTAGTCTCACCTGTGTCCTGTTAGTCTCACCTGTCTCACCTGTGTCCTGTTAGTCTCACCTGTGTCCTGTTAGTCTCACCTGTGTCCTGTCCAATTCTCTGTAGCCTTTAAGATCGAGTGTTGTGATATAGCAACCCTCGTCTCTCGTCCTTGAGTCTCTTTGTCCACCTCCTCTGCTCACCTGTTGTCTTTCTGGATGCTTTTTTAACTGAACACATGTCAATGCACCATGATGACTCATGACGGAGAACTCATGGCGCCCTGTCTTCTCTGTTTCTCCGTTGTCCCGCAGGCTATGTGTGTAAGACGGCATCCTTTGGTAACATGCCCCTGCTAGCCGGACACATATGAACGGACATGGACGCACTAAACGCCACACGGGACGACTTTCTGCCAGACGATGACCCCGGCCAACTTGTGTACCAGGACTACAAACAGATAGCCGGTCCAGATCCACCAGCATTGCCAACGCTGGTGTTTGAGGGGGTGAATTTTCAAGAGGACCCGATCACACTTCTGAGTGTTCAGGTAGATACAGTCAGCCTGGCATGTGTGAGGGAGTCTCTGACATCTGGGGGCTTTCAGACCAAACTGACGTTTAGGATAAACGGAGCCTGTCTGGGGATAAATCGGCTTTCATGCATTTCATTGGACTCTTTTAACCCCAAAGATTGAACTGCAGAGTTTACGGAGGATTGACATGCTGACAGAATGACATGAGAGGTTAAATACTGGTCAGTCAGACAGTCAGACCCTTAAGAAGGTGGAAAAACACATCAAACAACTTTAACATCCAAAAGGATAAATTCCCTTTGTTTAAAACCTTTTCATGTAATCTCCATCGCCCCCTACAGTTCACAAGGCGGATTGCACTAACATTAGTTATAATGTGTATGCCCTATTAAAGGCAGGAGCTCCATCCATATGGACTTGGGTAAGGGATTGGAGGGTTGCCGATTCAAGTCCTGTTGTGGACCAAAATATGGAAGTTGGAGCTGGAGAGGTGCCATGTCACTTCCCAAGTACTGCTGAGGTACCCTTAAGCAAGGCCCTGAACTCCCACCAGCTGGTCCTAGCCCCTCCCTCTCTGACAGCTCTCCACTAAAACATGTCTTATCCATAACATGGTGCAGTGTCTCAGCTGTGTTGCTCTCGTCTGCAGGTCGTGTTGATTCTGGCCTACAGCACCATCATCGTGCTGGGGGTTCTGGGTAATTCTCTGGTCATATATGTCATCTACCGCTTCAAGACGCTTCGCACCGTCACCAACTTTTTCATCGCCAACCTGGCTGTTGGTATGCTTACACACACACACACACACACACACACACACTCACACAGACAAACAGGCACACAGACACATGTGTGTGTGTGCACTCTGTAGGTCATCTGTGGTGATGACTCAAACATCTGTCAGCTGTTATATTCAATCTGTCTCTGATGCCTGTCGTCTCTTTGAGAAAGACGGAGAGATGAAATCAAACATTGATCGTTTGACATTTTCTGGCAAGAAAAAACAACAACAGCGAGTCATTGTTCTCTGGTTTCAGACTCGTGGTGTCGTTAGTCTTCTAGAGACATCAGAGGAACAAGAGGACAGTAACCAGGATTAAGTGTCCAAGTAAATCCCTTCCCAGGTCGTCAAATACGGACTGACTGATGTCCCCTAACACCGGCAAAAAAAAGACATCTTCTTAGTATATGTTTCAAGGTACCCTGTAGCAGCTCGCTAGCGTATTTCAAGGTACCCTGTAGCAGCTCGCTAACGTATTTCAAGGTACCCTGCAGCAGCTCGCTAACATGTTTCAAGGTACCCTGTAGCAGCTCGCTAACGTATTTCAAGGTACCCTGCAGCAGCTCGCTAACATATTTCAAGGTACCCTGTAGCAGCTCGCTAACATATTTCAAGGTACCCTGTAGCAGCTCGCTAACGTATTTCAAGGTACCCTGTAGCAGCTCGCTAACATGTTTCAAGGTACCCTGTAGCAGCTCGCTAACATATTTCAAGGTACCCTGTAGCAGCTCGCTAACATATTTCAAGGTACCCTGCAGCAGCTCGCTAACATATTTCAAGGTACCCTGTAGCAGCTCGCTAACATATTTCAAGGTACCCTGTAGCAGCTCGCTAACATATTTCAAGGTACCCTGTAGCAGCTCGCTAACATGTTTCAAGGTACCCTGTAGCAGCTCGCTAACATATTTCAAGGTACCCTGTAGCAGCTCGCTAACATATTTCAAGGTACCCTGTAGCAGCTCGCTAACATATTTCAAGGTACCCTGTAGCAGCTCGCTAACATATTTCAAGGTACCCTGTAGCAGCTCGCTAACATATTTCAAGGTACCCTGTAGCAGCTCGCTAACATATTTCAAGGTACCCTGCAGCAGCTTGTTAACATATTTCAAGGTACCCTGCAGCAGCTCGCTAACATATTTCAAGGTACCCTGCAGCAGCTTGTTAACATATTTCAAGGTACCCTGCAGCAGCTCGCTAACATATTTCAAGGTACCCTGCAGCAGCTCGCTAACATATTTCAAGGTACCCTGCAGCAGCTCGCTAACATATTTCAAGGTACCCTTCAGCAGCTCGCTAACATATTTCAAGGTACCCTACAGCAGCTCGCTAAAGTATTTCAAGGTACCCTGCAGCAGCTCGCTAACATATTTCAAGGTACCCTGCAGCAGCTCGCTAAAGTATTTCAAGGTACCCTGCAGCAGCTCGCTAACATATTTCAAGGTACCCTGCAGCAGCTCGCTAACATATTTCAAGGTACCCTGCAGCAGCTCGCTAACATATTTCAAGGTACCCTGTAGCAGCTCGTTAACATATTTCAAGGTACCCTGTAGCAGCTCGCTAAAGTATTTCAAGGTACCCTGCAGCAGCTCGCTAACATATTTCAAGGTACCCTGTAGCAGCTCGCTAACATATTTCAAGGTACCCTGTAGCAGTACCCTGTAGCAGCTCGTTAACATATTTCAAGGTACCTTGTAGCAGCTCGCTAACATATTTCAAGGTACCCTGTAGCAGCTTGTTAACATATTTCAAGGTACCCTGTAGCAGCTTGTTAACATATTTCAAGGTACCCTGTAGCAGCTCGCTAACATATTTCAAGGTACCCTGTAGCAGCTCGTAACATGTTTCAAGGTACCCTGTAGCAGCTCGCTAACATATTTCAAGGTACCCTGTAGCAGCTTGTTAACATATTTCAAGGTACCCTGTAGCAGCTCGTAGCATGTTTCAAGGTACCCTGTAGCAGCTCGCTAACATATTTCAAGGTACCCTGTAGCAGCTCGCTAACATATTTCAAGGTACCCTGTAGCAGCTTGTTAACATATTTCAAGGTACCCTGTAGCAGCTCGCTAACATATTTCAAGGTACCCTGTAGCAGCTCGCTAACATATTTCAAGGTACCCTGTAGCAGCTCGCTAACATATTTCAAGGTACCCTGTAGCAGCTCGTTAACATATTTCAAGGTACCCTGTAGCAGCTCGCTAACATATTTCAAGGTACCCTGTAGCAGCTCGTTAATATATTTCAAGGTACCCTGTAGCAGCTCGTTAACATATTTCAAGGTACCCTGTAGCAGCTCGTTAACATATTTCAAGGTACCCTGTAGCAGCTCGCTAACATATTTCAAGGTACCCTGTAGCAGCTTGTTAACATATTTCAAGGTACCCTGTAGCAGCTCGTAACATGTTTCAAGGTACCCTGTAGCAGCTCGCTAACATGTTTCAAGGTACCCTGTAGCAGCTCGTTAACATATTTCAAGGTACCTTGTAGCAGCTCGCTAACATATTTCAAGGTACCCTGTAGCAGCTCGCTAACATATTTCAAGGTATTTTAGGCGGCACATTAACTAGAATATTCACATATAAACTTTGTCCTTTTGTCTGCTAGTGGAGGTTCACCTAATGGGCCACGTTTGAGTGAAGTTTAAAAGCCAACCAGGTAACGTGCAGAAGAGAAACTTTAAGTATGACCTTGTTGCTTCCTGTTAGCTGCATACACATCCTAAAGTTCATGCAGCTTAGAGAGATTTAAGGGGGAGAAGAAGAAGTACAAAGAAGGACAAACTTTATGTCGATGTTTTCTCTTAAGTTGTTTTCTGGTTTTTACTAATGTCCCCTTGAACTGTGCCACAGCTTTCATCACATGTTGACCCGTGTGACATGTGTCTGTTCCATTATTTGTCACCGTGCATGAGGACCAGACGAGTTTTCCCCTCGGGCACGTGTCTGTGTGTGGGGTGCTAAAGCAGAACACAAGGAATGCAGAAGTCATTTATCATAAGCAATCCAGGTTTGCTAATGAGAAGAGTTTGAATCCAGCAAGGCAATGCAGAGTCCATCAGTATGAACTCATCCATTCACACACTGATGGTAGAGGCTGCTGCAGAGTCCATCAGTATGAACTCATCCATTCATACACTGATGGTAGAGGCTGCTGCAGAGTCCATCAGTATGAACTCATCCATTCATACACTGATGGTAGAGGCTGCTGCAGAGTCCATCAGTATGAACTCATCCATTCACACACTGATGGTAGAGGCTGCTGCAGAGTCCATCAGTATGAACTCATCCATTCATACACTGATGGTAGAGGCTGCTGCAGAGTCCATCAGTATTAACTCATCCATTCATACACATTCACACACTGATGGTAGAGGCTGCTGCAGAGTAAAGAGTCCATCAGTATTAACTCATCCATTCATACACATTCACACACTGATGGTAGAGGCTGCTGCAGAGTCCATCAGTATGAACTCATCCATTCATACACATTCACACACTGATGGTAGAGGCTGCTGAGTAACGAGTCCATCATTAATTCATATACATTTACATGCCACTGACAAAGCAGCTGATCAATTAGAAGTTAAGTGTCCTGATCAAGGACACATCAGACATGTAGCTGCAGGGGCTGGAGATCGAACCCTGCCCCTCCGGTTGAGAGACTGAGCCACAGCCGCCCCAATTCTAAAATCAGCTATTGATACCGAGGCTGCATGTTGTCCCCCCACCCTCTCAACCCGTCCTCTCTCTCTTCAGCGGTCCGCTCCAGCTGAATGTCAATCCTGTCCTCTATCCTTTCATTTTCTACCTCTCTCTTTTTCTCTCTGTGTTTTTGGAAACCAACTGAGACAAGTCAGGGTAATACACATGAACGAGATCCTGCACACATCTGATTTTTATCTAAGTTGATTTGGCATGATGCCCTTATTCCAGATTAAATATCCCGATCTGACATGGTTCAGAGGGTCGCAGACTTGCCCGCTCCAGTCCCCGCCGGGCTCTCCTGTCCCAGACAGACTGTCACGTCTCATCAGAGGTCTAATAGATGTTCTGATCGCTGCAGCTGCACCTGCTGCCCAGCATTCCCTTACACATTGACCAATAGCTGATCGATCAAACACAGCAGGACTGGGCCTGCAGATAACACAGATCAGAAAATCCACCTTGTCCTTACAGACTGAAGGGGGCAGCAGTAGCTCAATCCCAAGAGACGTGAGAATCAGAAGAACTTGGTGTGGAGACGTCTCAGAGTCCCTTTATATTTTAATATTCAGAAGTAGCAGTCCCACTTTTTCCCTAAACTGTGATGATCAGAGCGTGAGGAAGTCAAACAGAAGTAAACATGATGAGTGTGACTGAGCGCTCCGTGTTCTCGTCTGCAGCTGACCTGCTGGTCAACACGCTGTGCCTCCCCTTCACCCTCGTCTACACGCTGCAGGGAGAGTGGAAGTTCGGCAGCACCCTCTGTTTCCTGCTGCCTTACGCCCAGGGGCTTACCGTCCACGTCTCCACGGTAACACTCAACGTCATCGCCCTGGACCGCCACAGGTAGGTAGATTAAATACTATGTGTTGGCTCCAAAGGGTTTACCTGGATATGGTTCCTGATAGAGGTGTGCAGACACTTCAGTGTTTGGATAGATAATGAGAAGTGGGTGTGGCTCAGGGCTGGACTGAGACAAACAAATTAATCGGCCTGGTCATTTTTTGTCCCAAAAGACCTGACAGGCAGAGACGAGACTGTTTCCTAGATCAATTGAGAGCAGGAAGACATAACTGTTGTATTTTAAGCACAGCTAGCAAAGGGGCTCAATGCCAACATAGGTCTTTGCAACAGGCTATAGCAACAACACCTAAGACCGCTTACTACGCTTATCGCTAATGTGCACCCACACACACATTATACATACATGCAGCCTTTCTGCATGAATGGGTGGGCCTCAGCCCTCAGTACTATTTCTAACTGTGTAGGCAAATTAGTCACCAGCACACTCTTCTGATCCATGAAGAAAAGAAATCTCAAAAAAAAAAACTTCACCGATAAAATGAGACGCTTGAATTCCGATGTAATAATGGTCTGCTTTGGAAACTGTCCTCAACTGTGTCTGACGTGATTAAACAAGGTCAAAGGTCAGCTGGTTTCAACCTGTGGGATCGCTGTGTACTGACGTCCCACACTCTGTCACACTCTGTGTGTGTGTGTGTGTATATACACACACTCTCCACTGCAGCCTGTGAGTGGGCCTCAAATCTGAAGTTTATGTTCCAAAGCACCAAACAGGAACTTCATCTGTGAACACATTGGGTCCTTTGAGACGACTCTGACGCTCGCTACAGTCTGCTCAGTCTTTTCGCTCCACCTGTCCAGGTATCGCAGGCTGATTTCAGCTCACTTATTAAATATGATGTTTCTAGCAAAGGAATCCTGACAAATGAATGTTTAAACTCCAGATCTGAGCCCCTGAGGTCTGTTGTGTGCTGCACACTGGAACGTTTATAAAGCTCTCAGACTTCACAGAATCCAGGAAACCTTTCAAACATGGTCGCCACTAACATCCACTTGGTCTGCTCGCTCTCATTGGCTGTCGCAGGTATTCTGTCAGAGGCAGCTTTGGTATTTATGAATCTGAATTAGGACGGCTCCGACTCGATCAGGAGCAGTAAAGTCATCATAGTGACACCACATGCTGGAGGATCCTTTGGACAAAGAAATCGGTTGTGACCAGCCGTAAATCAGGCCACGCCCCCAGACCGAAGACCAGATCACTGTGATTCATAACCAGCTGCAGGAGACAGTTCAGTAACTTGTGTTTTCATGTCAGATAACATGTTCATCAACACATATCCAGATTAACACCGCAAGCTAGTCAGAAGGTTAGCTTCTTTAAAAAAACAGAAATCATGTTTAGTGACGTGTCAGAGTTTTACATGGACCATGAAGAAGGACCCATGTTGCTCCTGTCTTGATGCTTTCACTCAGCTTTCTCTCAGTCCTTTCTGGCTCATATTATCTATTTGATTTGCATGAAATTGAAAAGGTGCTTCAGCCACAGTTTGAGTCTTTATGTTGTCTCTCTTCCAGGACTCTATAAAGATCTGCTACAGATCCTTGTCTGACCTTTATCAGACCCTGAAGGTGGACTCAGGTGTGTGTCGCTGTGTTTCAGGTGTATCGTGTACCACCTGGAGACCAGGATGCGTAAAGACGTGTGTTTTGGGGTCATAGCTCTGACCTGGGTGCTTAGCGCTGTGCTCGCCAGCCCTCTGGCTATCTTCAGAGAATACCGCTCCTTTACCTTGGAGCCTGGACACACGATCCAGGTACACACACACACACACACACACACTCACACAGCTGTGACTCTCAGATCAGGACCCTCGCCTCTCTCCTTAGCTGCCTCTTTAATCTGTTGGCTCCCCTCCATCGCTACCTTTCCCTTTTCTCCTCTCCATCTCTTTCCTCTCTCCTTCCCTGAATCTGCCCCCCTCCCTCCCTCTCTCTCTTTAATCCTTTTTTCATTTTAACTTTAACGCTGTCATCATTTTTTTCTTACATATTTCGCTCTACCTTTCAATTTTTCACTCCCCTCTTCATCTGTTTCTAAATTCATCAAAACTTAGGTTGACAAAAATCGAGGCCGTGGACATAAACAACAGAAGTGTGAAACATGAAAGATTGAATGAGTAGAAAAAAGGCATTACATAGCTTGGTCTATACATCCTTACAAACTGTCTTTGATTCTAATTATGGGAACTAATTCAACATATAAATGGGGATTTGTCTCTGCTTCCTCTGACCCTATTTGAAAGTAGTCGTATGAATGTTCTGCCCAGACTACGATAACTAGCTCAGACAGATCCCAAACCTGTTATATAGCACACACACACACACACACACACACACACACACACACACACACACACACACACACACACACACACACACACACACACACACACCTGCTTAATGTTAACAAAAAAGATGTGCTCGGTGCTTCTGCAGTTCCTGCCTTTACTAAATACACCTGCAGTAGCATCAGCCGACAGAGACCACTATGAAACTCAGCAGACTGGACAGAGACCACTATGACACTCAACAGACTGGACAGAGACCACTATGAAACTCAGCAGACTGGACAGAGACCACTATGAAACTCAGCAGACTGGACAGAGACCACTATGAAACTCAGCAGACTGGACAGAGACCACTCTGAAACTCAGCAGACTGGACAGAGACCACTATGAAACTCAGCAGACTGGACAGAGACCACTATGAAACTCAGCAGACTGGACAGAGACCACTATGAAACTCAGCAGACTGGACAGAGACCTCTATGACACTCAGCAGACTGGACAGAGACCAATCTGAAACTCAGCAGACTGGACAGAGACCAATCTGAAACTCAGCAGACTGGACAGAGACCACTATGAAACTCAGCAGACTGGACAGAGACCTCTATGACACTCAGCAGACTGGACAGAGACCACTATGAAACTCAGCAGACTGGACAGAGACCAATCTGAAACTCAACAGACTGGACAGAGACCACTATGACACTCAACAGACTGGACAGAGACCACTATGAAACTCAGCAGAATGGACAGAGACCTCTATGAAACTCAGCAGACTGGACAGAGACCACTATGAAACTCAGCAGACTGGACAGAGACCACTATGAAACTCAACAGACTGGACAGAGACCACTATGACACTCAACAGACTGGACAGAGACCACTATGACACTCAGCAGACTGGACAGAGACCACTCTGAAACTCAGCAGACTGGACAGAGACCACTATGAAACTCAGCAGACTGGACAGAGACCATTATGAAACTCAGCAGACTGGACAGAGACCACTATGACACTCAACAGACTGGACAGAGACCACTATGAAACTCAGCAGAATGGACAGAGACCTCTATGAAACTCAGCAGACTGGACAGAGACCACTATGAAACTCAGCAGAATGGACAGAGACCTCTATGAAACTCAGCAGACTGGACAGAGACCACTATGACACTCAGCAGACTGGACAGAGACCACTATGAAACTCAGCAGACTGGACAGAGACCACTCTGAAACTCAACAGACTGGACAGAGACCACTATGACACTCAGCAGACTGGACAGAGACCATTATGAAACTCAGCAGACTGGACAGAGACCATTATGAAACTCAGCAGACTGGACAGAGACCACTATGACACTCAACAGACTGGACAGAGACCACTATGAAACTCAGCAGAATGGACAGAGACCTCTATGAAACTCAGCAGACTGGACAGAGACCACTATGAAACTCAGCAGAATGGACAGAGACCTCTATGAAACTCAGCAGACTGGACAGAGACCACTATGACACTCAGCAGACTGGACAGAGACCACTATGAAACTCAGCAGACTGGACAGAGACCACTATGACACTCAGCAGACTGGACAGAGACCACTCTGAAACTCAACAGACTGGACAGAGACCACTATGAAACTCAGCAGACTGGACAGAGACCACTATGAAACTCAGCAGACTGGACAGAGACCACTATGACACTCAGCAGACTGGACAGAGACCACTATGAAACTCAGCAGACTGGACAGAGACCACTATGACACTCAGCAGACTGGACAGAGACCACTCTGAAACTCAACAGACTGGACAGAGACCACTATGAAACTCAGCAGACTGGACAGAGACCACTATGAAACTCAGCAGACTGGACAGAGACCACTATGAAACTCAGCAGAATGGACAGAGACCTCTATGAAACTCAGCAGACTGGACAGAGACCACTATGACACTCAGCAGACTGGACAGAGACCACTATGAAACTCAGCAGACTGGACAGAGACCACTATGACACTCAGCAGACTGGACAGAGACCACTCTGAAACTCAACAGACTGGACAGAGACCACTATGAAACTCAGCAGACTGGACAGAGACCACTATGAAACTCAGCAGACTGGACAGAGACCACTATGACACTCAGCAGACTGGACAGAGACCACTATGAAACTCAGCAGACTGGACAGAGACCACTATGACACTCAGCAGACTGGACAGAGACCACTCTGAAACTCAACAGACTGGACAGAGACCACTATGAAACTCAGCAGACTGGACAGAGACCACTATGAAACTCAGCAGACTGGACAGAGACCACTATGACACTCAACAGACTGGACTCTGAAAATCAGAAGAAAAATCAGCACACTTGGTTAGAAACTGGAACACGTGGAGGGAGTTGAAATGGGAAATAGAACCCCAGAAATAACATCCAAATGTTCCAGGCACGCCCCAGCTCCTGTGACTAATCATACCAACATTTTCTGGTCATGTCTGAAACCGAGTGTGTTCTGGGTAGAAGTATTTGATGCACTGAAAGAGGTCTTCCAAAAGGTCATTCCACAAGACCCCCTGGTGGCATCACTGGGAGTAACACCAGAGGGCCAAAAGGTACCAGTTAAATGTTGTTTTCTCAACGGCCCTGAATGCATCACCAAGCGCTGGCTTAAAGCAGATCCTCCTACTTACAATCTATGGATCCAGGAAGTTTGGGACATCAACCAAATGAAACAAATGAAATTTCCATTTCCAACCAGATGGAGCGCTGTAGTGGCTGTACTGGCTGTACTGGCTGTACTGGCTGTACTGGTGTTTGCTGTGTGCACAGACCAGCATCCTGGGCCGGACTTTGCACCTGGACTTTGACACAGGATTCTTTGGAGTGGATTAGAAGTATTTTTTTTATGAAGACAAAATGTATTATTCTCATTTCTCCTCTACTTTTAGGAACATGTATGTTTGTGTGTGTATGTATAAATATTTTACATATTGTACTGTTGATGGAAGAATGTTTTAGTCAGACTATGAAATTATTCTGACCTCCTTTTCTCTCTGTCTCGTCTGAAGGGCTGCACAGAGAAGTGGCCTGGTAAAAACACTGACGGCACCGTCTACAGCATCTCCATGTTGATCCTGCAGTACTTTTTACCCCTGTCCATCATCTCCTTCGCCTACGCCCGCATCTGGTCCAAACTGCGTGGACACGTCAGCCCAGCAGAGAATGGCGGCAGCAGCAGCGCAGGCTCAGAGCGACACCGCCGTCGGCGTAAAACCACCAAGATGTTGGTGACCATGGTGGTAGTGTTTGCTGTCAGCTGGTTGCCCTTCCACGCCTTCCAGTTGGCCACAGACATCGACAGCACAGTACTGGACATGCGTGACTACCGCCTGCTCTACACCATCTTCCACGTGGTCGCCATGTGCTCCACTTTCGCCAACCCACTGCTGTATGGCTGGATGAACCGCAACTACCGAGCAGCCTTTCTCGCCGTCTTCAAGTGTCATAAGGGAGGGGCGAGAAGTGGACGACTGGATAGCATCCACCCAGTTGGAGCAGGAGGAGGAGGAGGAGGGAGGGCAAAGAAGATAGTGCTTGAAACCCAAGATGTGGTTTCCATCCGGCTGAATGCCACTGACGTGTGAGAGCCAGAGGGAGGCGGGAACAAGGAGGGCGACGGATTTAACAGAGGATGGATGAAATTAAATGGATGTGGAGCTGACGGGACGAGAAAGGAATAGAAAATCATTGTGAGGAAATCTTTTGTTCTTGAGAGGACAAACAACGAGAGAGAGACAGAGATTCCACATGGAGCCAGAAACAGACGGGAGATCAAGATCAAAGAAATGATTGAACAAGGCAACAGCAGGATTACAGAGTTTTTAGGAGCCTGAAATAGTGTACAAGCCTCAGAAGGGCCAGGATTACAAGAAGCAAAATGACTTGAGAGAAGGAGCTTCACCAATGACTCACAGCTTCCTGAACCTATCCAGATGAATTTCCTGTGGGGGCGCGGTGGACTGCAGAACTTTAAAGACCACTTTGGAGTGCGTTTTGTTTTTTGATGAAGACTCATGATTTACCAAAGAGGAAGAAGACGTGGTTTTGATTTCAGTCATTTGACATTTGATTGGACAATGCTGAACATTGATTGATGACTGAATTGGGCTGTACGCCCTCCTTACTCCAGGTGAAGGATTTAGCTCGTACGTTAATCCCACCGTGGCTTGAAGTGGCCGAAAGGACCACGTCATGGTTTGTTTACAACAAAAGAAAAGAGAGGATTTTTTGCATGTTCCCTAAAAACTTCAAATGTTGGTTTGAAGAAAAAGGACAGATTGTGTTGTAGGAGGACGAGGATGCATGATGCAAGCTTTGTGAAATCGCTAACTTTGTTCTGTAATACAAATGTGTGTTCAATGTGCTTTTTATAGAGGAATGTAAAACATGATGACTGAGGGGACCAAAGGTCAGAGGGAGGTGTTAAAGGTTTAACTGATTTGACTGAACAGCGTCAGGAAAAAGGAAAAGGGGCAGTGGAGAAATAAACACCAAAAGGATCAGAGGGAGGAGAGACATGTGGGACAATGAGGTCATAGAAGAAAGACATCCAGGACACAGACAAGCTATTAAATGATTATCTGATTCTACCTTTGTGTTCTCAAATGTTCCCTTGTTGCTTCATTTTTCCATGTTGTCATCAAAGCCAGCTTTTAATATAAGACCCTCCGAAGTCAAGATTAGTTCCCATAGATCATCTTTTCAATGTCCTCTTTTTTCTCACAATCTGGTGCCTACATTTCCCACAATGCCACACAGCCACAGACAGGTCGGTCAAAGGTCGAGGTTTGGAGAGCTAGCTTGAGTTGATGTAGCCGGGAGCTTGCAGAGGTCTCTTAGTTCATAGTTTAATTTTTGATCCCAAACCAACATTGAATCAAGTGACATCACTTAAGGATCAGATTTCACACATCAACCAATACCTGGTCACGAAGAAAGGTGACGGCCAATCACAGCAAGGTTCATTAAGGGCTTCTGATGTCACCACTCATAACGGTCTGAACATCGTGCCTTACACTCTTGATTCTTGGCTGAGGGTCTGCACACTCAAGAGATGTGTGTGTGACAGCAGATATCCTGTTCACATGGCAGCAGATATCCTGTTCACATGGCAGCAGATATCCTGTTCACATGGCAGCAGATATCCTGTTCACATGACAGCAGATATCCTGTTTATTACATGACAGCAGATATCCTGTTTATTACATTACAGCAGATATCCTGTTCACATGACAGCAGATATCCTGTTCACATGACAGCAGATATCCTGTTCACATGACAGCAGATATCCTGTTCACATGGCAGCAGATATCCTGTTCACATGACAGCAGATATCCTGTTTACATGGCAGCAGATATCCTGTCTACATGGCAGCAGATATCCTGTTTACATGGCAGCAGATATCCTGTTTACATGGCAGCAGATATCCTGTTCACATGACAGCAGATATCCTGTTTACATGACAGCAGATATCCTGTTTATTACATGACAGCAGATATCCTGTTCACATGACAGCAGATATCCTGTTCACATGACAGCAGATATCCTGTTCACATGACAGCAGATATCCTGTTCACATGACAGCAGATATCCTGTTCACATGACAGCAGATATCCTGTTTACATGACAGCAGATATCCTGTTTACATGGCAGCAGATATCCTGTTTACATGGCAGCAGATATCCTGTTTATTACATGACAGCAGATATCCTGTTTACATGACAGCAGATATCCTGTTCACATGACAGCAGATATCCTGTTTACATGACAGCAGATATCCTGTTCACATGACAGCAGATATCCTGTTTACATGGCAGCAGATATCCTGTTCACATGACAGCAGATATCCTGTTCACATGACAGCAGATATCCTGTTCACATGACAGCAGATATCCTGTTCACATGACAGCAGATATCCTGTTCACATGACAGCAGATATCCTGTTCACATGACAGCAGATATCCTGTTCACATGACAGCAGATATCCTGTTCACATGACAGCAGATATCCTGTTTACATGACAGCAGGTATCCTGTTCACATGACAGCAGATATCCTGTTCACATGACAGCAGATATCCTGTTCAAGTAAACAGAGCAGAGACAAAGGACAGCTTTAGAAATAAATCGGACACCGGTGAAAGAGTGGATCAGACTATCGGCAGAGAAAATCCATCATTTATTCTGGACTCAGCCTCCCTCTCTCTCATCTCTTCCTCTTTTAATCCCTCCATCCTCTCTCTCTCTCTCTCTCTCTCTCTCTCTCTCTCTCTCTCTCTGAGTTGCATCACTGACTCGCTCAATCCCCAATCCCCAAATCCCTCCCACTGAACCACCCCAGCTGTTTCTCTCCGTCCTCGTTTGAGCTCTGTCCTCTCCCTGTTCGACGTGGAGTCGTACTTTAGGGACAAACTGACGATAATGATGAGAGGAGTCTGTTCTCTTTGGTCTGACAGCTGCTGAAATCATGTTTCCCCCTCATGTGTGATCAAGCCTCAGACACCGCCACCACACTCAGAGGAAAGGTTGTAAGACGAGGGCGAGGAAGTGTGAGGGTAAACCATAATGTGCTTTAGTTTGATGTTCTGGGTTTATGTATTTGTCTTTATGTCAAGATTATTCTTTGAAACAGAGATTCTTAAAAATACTGACGTCACCTCTGCAAGCCCAAACATATCCCATGATGCAGTTCATCAAGATGAACAGTTTATCAGAACACGCAAACGCTTGGATAAAAACCCTCAAACCAATGGCTTCAGTGATGTTCAATCAAACATCACCTGCATCTTAAAGTTTCACTTCTGTGCCCTTTAAGATTTTCATTAAAGAGGTTTTTGGGGTTCTGTAGCGCTGTAAGAATCAGAATATATCCCCTTTGTCCTGGGGGGGAAGGGGTTAAAACAAAATAATCCTCAGTCCTGAAAAGCTTTTAGTGTGTGCACCGTCTTCCTGTTTGAATAACAACAAAGACAGTGGTCCAAGAAGCTTTTAGATTAAACTCAAAACAAAAGGCATGAAGCGTGCTCAAAGTCCCAGGATGCATCTGGTGGGCGGATCACTAAGTCTGAGCTGAACACAGAGTGGCTGTAACCGGGCCAGACCACACAAAGATCTGGACCCCTGAAGTCACTCATTCTATTCTGTAGAGAAGTCCACTCATTGTGCCCCACAATGCACTGTAAACCATGGTATGCAAACTATCTCTTGCAAAGCAATATTTCCCATCATGCACTGCAGTTCAAAGATTTTTATGGGGGAGTAGTGTCCGACATGTTTTTGTCACTACACAGAGGGTGTGAGTTCAGACACAGCCTGAGCAAACAGAAGGTGCTCGTGTGAACCAGGATCCCTAACCCTCTACTCGCTCCAAGGTTTGCACGACTCTGAGGAAACCAGGTGGCCTCCAAGAACCTCCAAATCCACCGTGTGTGAGTTTGAAGAGGGTAAAGAAGCAGATGTCTGGCTCCTCATTGGTCCTACTTTTTGTCGAGGTTATGGTGAGAGGATGAGAAGCTGCACGACTTTCCTCAAATGAATGTAAACTGTTTTGTAAGTTTGCTGTGATGTTGTATAATGTATTATCCATGTGTAACTCAGCACATGATGTTGGCGTGTGCTCAACAACAGACCTACTAATATCAAACGCCTCACGACTTTTTCTTATTCAGCGTTTTTACTCTGGATTTTTAGGAACAGTTCACTCATGTTAGCTTGTAGCCTTGTGTTAGCATTCCAACTCAAGAGTTTAAAATCTATTTAGAAAGATGTTATATGATATTCTTTATTAGGTTATGTATGTTAATATGAACTTACCACTGACAGAGTGAGTTCTTATTGTCACTCTTTACAGACGACGCACTGCTCTATAATGAAGGCTTATAAACTGGGGGATAAAGGTGACCTCCCATTCTGACAGTTGATTATATTTCATAGGATGATGGTTGGCATGACAGAACAGTTAGACTGTGATACTTTAGGAGCCAGCGGGCGTGATCGTTCGTTTGTGTTCACGTTAGACAATACAGAAGAAAAGTTCAGGTACCGACATGAAACAGGAAACAAGTCCTGAGTCCAAGTCGTGCAGTGGAGACTTGAACAGTCACATCATTAGATATAGAGTGAGCAGCATAACAACAAGGAGCTCATGTTCCATTAATGAGATGTCACGTTATGATGCTTGGCTTCCTGCCTGCCACCAGACCAGAACCATGTTCACAAAGTCCCCCAGCAGGACCTCTGATCCCTGCCGGGGTCCTTTATCTGCTGTCAGTGGGAAGCTGCTAATTGCTTGTTAAAGTTGGACTGTATTTCTACTCGTTATTCATTTAGTTCTCATCCTGTTGTTACAGATTTATAGTCAACCAACGATTCAAACATGAAGTCATCGTCACAGGTTTGAAAACATTTTACTCACACAGATTTATATGTGAGGAACGCTCTCCATGGTGCTGAAATTAATGAATGAATAATACATTTGATTTATGGTAGACCCTCCTTCATGTCCCTCCTCTCCTCCTCCATGGTCCTCCTCCATGGTCCTCCTTCATGTCCCTCCTCTCCTCCTCCATGGTCCTCCTCCATGGTCCTCCTTCATGTCCCTCCTCTCCTCCTCCATGGTCCTCCTCCATGGTCCTCCTTCATGTCCCTCCTCTCCTCCTCCATGGTCCTCCTTCATGTCCCTCCTCTCCTCCTCCATGGTCCTCCTTCATGTCCCTCCTCTCCTCCTCCATGGTCCTCCTTCATGTCCCTCCTTCATGGTCCTCCTTTATGTCCCTCCTTCATGGTCCTCCTTTATGTCCCTCCTTCATGGTCCTCCTTTATGTCCCTCCTTTATGTCCCTCCTTCATGGACCTCCTTCATGTCCCTCCTTCGTGGTCCTCCTTCATGGACCTCCTTCATGTCCCTCCTTCGTGGTCCTCCTTCATGTCCCTCCTTCGTGGTCCTCCTTCATGTCCCTCCTTCGTGGTCCTCCTTTATGTCCCTCCTTCATGGTCCTCCTTTATGTCCCTCCTTTATGTCCCTCCTTCATGGTCCTCCTTCATGGTCCTCCTTCATGGCCCTCCTTCATGGTCCTCCTTTATGTCCCTCCTTTATGTCCCTCCTTCATGGTCCTCCTTTATGTCCCTCCTTCATGGTCCTCCTTTATGTCCCTCCTTTATGTCCCTCCTTCATGGTCCTCCTTTATGTCCCTCCTTCATGGTCCTCCTTTATGTCCCTCCTTTATGTCCCTCCTTCGTGGTCCTCCTTCATGTCCCTCCTTCGTGGTCCTCCTTCATGTCCCTCCTTCGTGGTCCTCCTTCATGTCCCTCCTTCGTGGTCCTCCTTTATGTCCCTCCTTCATGGTCCTCCTTTATGTCCCTCCTTCATGGTCCTCCTTTATGTCCCTCCTTTATGTCCCTCCTTCATGGTCCTCCTTCATGGCCCTCCTTCATGGTCCTCCTTTATGTCCCTCCTTTATGTCCCTCCTTCATGGCCCTCCTTCATGGTCCTCCTTCATGGCCCTCCTTCATGGTCCTCCTTTATGTCCCTCCTTTATGTCCCTCCTTCATGGTCCTCCTTTATGTCCCTCCTTCATGGTCCTCCTTTATGTCCCTCCTTTATGTCCCTCCTTCATGGTCCTCCTTTATGTCCCTCCTTCATGGTCCTCCTTTATGTCCCTCCTTCGTGGTCCTCCTTCATGTCCCTCCTTCATGGTCCTCCTTCATGTCCCTCCTTCGTGGTCCTCCTTCATGTCCCTCCTTCGTGGTCCTCCTTCATGTCCCTCCTTCGTGGTCCTCCTTTATGTCCCTCCTTCATGGTCCTCCTTTATGTCCCTCCTTCATGGTCCTCCTTTATGTCCCTCCTTCATGGTCCTCCTTCATGGCCCTCCTTCATGGTCCTCCTTTATGTCCCTCCTTCGTGGTCCTCCTTCATGTCCCTCCTTCGTGGTCCTCCTTCATGTCCCTCCTTCGTGGTCCTCCTTCATGTCCCTCCTTCGTGGTCCTCCTTTATGTCCCTCCTTCATGGTCCTCCTTTATGTCCCTCCTTCATGGCCCTCCTTCATGGTCCTCCTTCATGTCCCTCCTTCGTGGTCCTCCTCCTCTCATCTCTCCCGTCTATCTTTTCTCTTTCTTCCTGTTTTTCTGTAACAGTCTTGAGCCCTGTCCTCTGGGTCTTTGGATCTTCCCGCTCTTCTTCTTCACTCTTCCAAGGTTTCCAGCCTTGTTGATCACTAAGCATCAGGCAGTCTTTTGTGGATTGGTCAAGGACACTCTCCAGCTCCTCCAATAACAGGCGTGAAGCTGGGCTAACAGAACTTTATTATTAGAAATGTACTGGCTCATTGTGGGAGCTGGGGGATTCTTTACTGTGTTCTGTGTGTTCTCTAGTCTTACATGACGATCGTCCCTGGGGTAGAAGAATCCAACATCCTGACATTAAGCACTGAATGCAAACATTACAAAGCTCTGCATGGTGTCCTCTAACATCAGAGTTAAATAAAGCGTGTCTTCATTATTAAAAGCTCATTATTATTCATAGAATATCTCCCTGCTGGCTTCATTGCTACATGAGGACTTTTGTCAGTAAACATTCAATTATCTGTGTCGTGTTTCCTTTAACATTTCAAATACACTCTCAGTCGGAGGACGTCAGTTCAGCTCCCCGTCTGCTCACTCCTTCCAAGCATATTTGTAAAAGTCAATATAGGATAGGATAGGATAGGATATAACTTTATTGATCCCCAATGGGGAAATTCGGGCGTTACAGCAGCAGCAGCAGTGCAGAATCAAAAACAAAAGTCAAAATCTAATAAAAAAGTAACAACATAAGCATAAATACAATCCAGGTAGTAAGGGGGGGATATATACAGAGGACTATAGCACGGTGGACTCAGCAGGGCAATGGAAAAGATATAATAATACTGTGCAGTGAATGGCATGTTAAAGTTAAAGTGACCAGTGAAAGAATTTAAAGTGGCATTGTGATCAGAGGGTTATGTAAACAGTATTGACAGTTATAGTAATAAGTTATAAGCATAATAAATATAGTGCAGTTTGACTGGAGTATAGATATATAGTTATAATAATATAAGAGTGTATTGTAATAATGTAATATATAATATAGATAGTATAGTATAGATATAATATAATAATAAAGGTAACATAAAAACATTCTAATAATATTGTATACTATATATAAAGAGAGTATATATAAATACAGGCTAGCTCCTGCTGTTGTACAGCCTGATTGCTGTGGGGACGAATGAGCGTCTGAAGCGTTCTGTTTTGCTCCTATGTCATTTATTCTTATGAAGGTCAGCCTGCAGCCCCTCTCTACAGCCTGCAGCCCCTCTCTACAGCCTGCAGCCCCTCTCTACAGCCTGCAGCCCCTCTCTCAGCCTGCAGCCCCTCTCTCAGCCTGCAGCCCCTCTCTCAGCCTGCAGCCCCTCTCTCAGCCTGCAGCCCCTCTCTCAGCCTGCAGCCCCTCTGAACAGCCCCTCTCTACAGCCTGCAGCCCCTCTCTCAGCCTGTAGCCCCTCTCTACAGCCTGCAGCCCCTCTCTACAGCCTGCAGCCCCTCTCTCAGCCTGCAGCCCCTCTCTCAGCCTGCAGCCCCTCTCTACAGCCTGCAGCCCCTCTCTACAGCCTGCAGCCCCTCTCTCAGCCTGCAGCCCCTCTCTCAGCCTGCAGCCCCTCTCTACAGCCTGCAGCCCCTCTCTCAGCCTGCAGCCCTGCTCTCAGCCTGCAGCCCCTCTCTCAGTCTACAGCCCCTCTCTCAACCTGCAGCCCCTCTCTACAGCCTGCAGCCCCTCTGAACAGCCCCTCTCTACAGCCTGCAGCCCCTCTCTCAGCCTGCAGCCCTTCTGAACAGCCCCTCTCTACAGCCTGCAGCCCCTCTCTCAGCCTGCAGCCCCTCTGAACAGCCCCTCTCTACAGCCTGCAGCCCCTCTCTCAGCCTGCAGCCCCTCTGAACAGCCTGCATCCCCTCTCTACAGCCTGCATCCCCTCTCTACAGCCTGCAGCCCCTCTGAACAGCCCCTCTCTACAGCCTGCAGCCCCTCTCTCAGCCTGTAGCCCCTCTCTACAGCCTGCAGCCCCTCTCTACAGCCTGCAGCCCCTCTCTACAGCCTGCAGCCCCTCTCTCAGCCTGCAGCCCCTCTCTCAGCCTGCAGCCCCTCTCTACAGCCTGCAGCCCCTCTCTCAGCCTGCAGCCCCTCTCTCAGCCTGCAGCCCCTCTCTCAGCCTGCAGCCCCTCTCTCAGCCTGCAGCCCCTCTCTACAGCCTGCAGCCCCTCTCTCAGCCTGCAGCCCTGCTCTCAGCCTGCAGCCCCTCTCTCAGTCTACAGCCCCTCTCTCAACCTGCAGCCCCTCTCTACAGCCTGCAGCCCCTCTCTCAGCCTGCAGCCCCTCTCTCAGCCTGCAGCCCCTCTCTACAGCCTGCAGCCCCTCTCTACAGCCTGCAGCCCCTCTCTCAGCCTGCAGCCCCTCTCTCAGCCTGCAGCCCCTCTCTCAGCCTGCAGCCCCTCTCTACAGCCTGCAGCCCCTCTCTCAGCCTGCAGCCCTGCTCTCAGCCTGCAGCCCCTCTCTCAGTCTACAGCCCCTCTCTCAACCTGCAGCCCCTCTCTACAGCCTGCAGCCCCTCTGAACAGCCCCTCTCTACAGCCTGCAGCCCCTCTCTCAGCCTGCAGCCCCTCTGAACAGCCCCTCTCTACAGCCTGCAGCCCCTCTCTTAGCCTGCAGCCCCTCTGAACAGCCCCTCTCTACAGCCTGCAGCCCCTCTCTCAGCCTGCAGCCCCTCTGAACAGCCTGCATCCCCTCTCTACAGCCTGCATCCCCTCTCTACAGCCTGCATCCCCTCTCTACAGCCCCTCTCTACAGCCTGCAGCCCCTCTCTCAGCCTGCAGCCCCTCTCTACAGCCTGCAGCCCCTCTCTCAGCCTGCAGCCCCTCTCTACAGCCTGCATCCCCTCTCTACAGCCTGCAGCCCCTCTCTCAGCCTGCAGCCCCTCTCTACAGCCTGCAGCCCCTCTCTACAGCCTGCAGCCCCTCTGTACAGCCTGCAGCCCCTCTCTCAGCCTGCAGCCCCTCTCTACAGCCTGCAGCCCCTCTCTCAGCCTGCAGCCCCTCTGAACAGCCTGCATCCCCTCTCTACAGCCTGCAGCCCCTCTCTCAGCCTGCAGCCCCTCTCTACAGCCTGCAGCCCCTCTCTCAGCCTGCAGCCCCTCTCTCAGCCTGCAGCCCCTCTGAACAGCCTGCATCCCCTCTCTACAGCCTGCAGCCCCTCTCTCAGCCTGCAGCCCCTCTCTACAGCCTGCAGCCCCTCTCTCAGCCTGCAGCCCCTCTCTACAGCCTGCATCCCCTCTCTACAGCCTGCAGCCCCTCTCTCAGCCTGCAGCCCCTCTCTACAGTCTGCAGCCCCTCTCTACAGCCTGCAGCCCCTCTGTACAGCCTGCAGCCCCTCTCTCAGTCTGCAGCCCCTCTCTACAGCCTGCAGCCCCTCTCTCAGCCTGCAGCCCCTCTGAACAGCCTGCATCCCCTCTCTACAGCCTGCAGCCCCTCTCTACAGCATGCAGCCCCTCTCTCAGCCTGCAGCCCCTCTCTCAGCCTGCAGCCCCTCTCTACAGCCCCTCTGTACAGCCTGCAGCCCCTCTCTACAGCCTGCAGCCCCTCTCTACAGCCTGCAGCCCCTCTCTCAGCCTGCAGCCCCTCTCTACAGTCTGCAGCCCCTCTCTACAGCCTGCAGCCCCTCTGTACAGCCTGCAGCCCCTCTCTACAGCCTGCAGCCCCTCTGTACAGCCTGCAGCCCCTCTCTCAGCCTGCAGCCCCTCTCTACAGCCTGCAGCCCCTCTCTCAGCCTGCAGCCCCTCTGAACAGCCTGCATCCCCTCTCTACAGCCTGCAGCCCCTCTCTCAGCCTGCAGCCCCTCTCTACAGCCTGCAGCCCCTCTCTCAGCCTGCAGCCCCTCTCTCAGCCTGCAGCCCCTCTGAACAGCCTGCATCCCCTCTCTACAGCCTGCAGCCCCTCTCTCAGCCTGCAGCCCCTCTCTACAGCCTGCAGCCCCTCTCTCAGCCTGCAGCCCCTCTGAACAGCCTGCATCCCCTCTCTACAGCCTGCAGCCCCTCTCTCAGCCTGCAGCCCCTCTCTACAGTCTGCAGCCCCTCTCTACAGCCTGCAGCCCCTCTGTACAGCCTGCAGCCCCTCTCTCAGCCTGCAGCCCCTCTCTACAGCCTGCAGCCCCTCTCTCAGCCTGCAGCCCCTCTGAACAGCCTGCATCCCCTCTCTACAGCCTGCAGCCCCTCTCTCAGCCTGCAGCCCCTCTCTACAGCATGCAGCCCCTCTCTCAGTCTGCAGCCCCTCTCTCAGCCTGCAGCCCCTCTCTACAGCCTGCAGCCCCTCTCTACAGCCCCTCTGTACAGCCTGCAGCCCCTCTCTACAGCATGCAGCCCCTCTCTCAGCCTGCAGCCCCTCTCTCAGCCTGCAGCCCCTCTCTACAGCCCCTCTGTACAGCCTGCAGCCCCTCTCTACAGCCTGCAGCCCCTCTCTACAGCCTGCAGCCCCTCTCTACAGCCTGCAGCCCCTCTGTACAGCCTGCAGCCCCTCTCTCAGCCTGCAGCCCCTCTGAACAGCCTGCATCCCCTCTCTACAGCCTGCAGCCCCTCTCTCAGCCTGCAGCCCCTCTCTACAGCCTGCAGCCCCTCTGTACAGCCTGCAGCCCCTCTCTCAGCCTGCAGCCCCTCTGAACAGCCTGCATCCCCTCTCTACAGCCTGCAGCCCCTCTCTCAGCCTGCAGCCCCTCTCTACAGCCTGCAGCCCCTCTGTACAGCCTGCAGCCCCTCTCTACAGCCTGCAGCCCTGCTCTCAGCCTGCAGCCCCTCTCTACAGCCTGCAGCCCCTCTCTACAGCCTGCAGCCCCTCTCTACAGCCTGCAGCCCCTCTCTCAGCCTGCAGCCCCTCTGAACAGCCTGCATCCCCTCTCTACAGCCTGCAGCCCCTCTCTCAGCCTGCAGCCCCTCTCTACAGCCTGCAGCCCCTCTCTCAGCCTGCAGCCCCTCTCTCAGCCTGCAGCCCCTCTGAACAGCCTGCATCCCCTCTCTACAGCCTGCAGCCCCTCTCTCAGCCTGCAGCCCCTCTCTACAGCCTGCAGCCCCTCTCTCAGCCTGCAGCCCCTCTCTACAGCCTGCATCCCCTCTCTACAGCCTGCAGCCCCTCTCTCAGCCTGCAGCCCCTCTCTACAGTCTGCAGCCCCTCTCTACAGCCTGCAGCCCCTCTGTACAGCCTGCAGCCCCTCTCTCAGTCTGCAGCCCCTCTCTACAGCCTGCAGCCCCTCTCTCAGCCTGCAGCCCCTCTGAACAGCCTGCATCCCCTCTCTACAGCCTGCAGCCCCTCTCTCAGCCTGCAGCCCCTCTCTACAGCATGCAGCCCCTCTCTCAGCCTGCAGCCCCTCTCTCAGCCTGCAGCCCCTCTCTACAGCCTGCAGCCCCTCTCTACAGCCTGCAGCCCCTCTCTACAGCATGCAGCCCCTCTCTCAGCCTGCAGCCCCTCTCTCAGCCTGCAGCCCCTCTCTACAGCCCCTCTGTACAGCCTGCAGCCCCTCTCTACAGCCTGCAGCCCCTCTCTACAGCCTGCAGCCCCTCTCTCAGCCTGCAGCCCCTCTCTACAGTCTGCAGCCCCTCTCTACAGCCTGCAGCCCCTCTGTACAGCCTGCAGCCCCTCTCTACAGCCTGCAGCCCCTCTGTACAGCCTGCAGCCCCTCTCTCAGCCTGCAGCCCCTCTCTACAGCCTGCAGCCCCTCTCTCAGCCTGCAGCCCCTCTGAACAGCCTGCATCCCCTCTCTACAGCCTGCAGCCCCTCTCTCAGCCTGCAGCCCCTCTCTACAGCCTGCAGCCCCTCTCTCAGCCTGCAGCCCCTCTCTCAGCCTGCAGCCCCTCTGAACAGCCTGCATCCCCTCTCTACAGCCTGCAGCCCCTCTCTCAGCCTGCAGCCCCTCTCTACAGCCTGCAGCCCCTCTCTCAGCCTGCAGCCCCTCTGAACAGCCTGCATCCCCTCTCTACAGCCTGCAGCCCCTCTCTCAGCCTGCAGCCCCTCTCTACAGTCTGCAGCCCCTCTCTACAGCCTGCAGCCCCTCTGTACAGCCTGCAATCCCTCTCTCAGCCTGCAGCCCCTCTCTACAGCCTGCAGCCCCTCTCTCAGCCTGCAGCCCCTCTGAACAGCCTGCATCCCCTCTCTACAGCCTGCAGCCCCTCTCTCAGCCTGCAGCCCCTCTCTACAGCATGCAGCCCCTCTCTCAGCCTGCAGCCCCTCTCTCAGCCTGCAGCCCCTCTCTACAGCCTGCAGCCCCTCTCTACAGCCTCTCTGTACAGCCTGCAGCCCCTCTCTACAGCATGCAGCCCCTCTCTCAGCCTGCAGCCCCTCTCTCAGCCTGCAGCCCCTCTCTACAGCCCCTCTGTACAGCCTGCAGCCCCTCTCTACAGCCTGCAGCCCCTCTCTACAGCCTGCAGCCCCTCTCTACAGCCTGCAGCCCCTCTGTACAGCCTGCAGCCCCTCTCTCAGCCTGCAGCCCCTCTGAACAGCCTGCATCCCCTCTCTACAGCCTGCAGCCCCTCTCTCAGCCTGCAGCCCCTCTCTACAGCCTGCAGCCCCTCTGTACAGCCTGCAGCCCCTCTCTCAGCCTGCAGCCCCTCTGAACAGCCTGCATCCCCTCTCTACAGCCTGCAGCCCCTCTCTCAGCCTGCAGCCCCTCTCTACAGCCTGCAGCCCCTCTGTACAGCCTGCAGCCCCTCTCTACAGCCTGCAGCCCTGCTCTCAGCCTGCAGCCCCTCTCTACAGCCTGCAGCCCCTCTCTACAGCCTGCAGCCCCTCTCTACAGCCTGCAGCCCCTCTCTACAGCCTGCAGCCCCTCTGTACAGCCTGCAGCCCCTCTCTCAGCCTGCAGCCCCTCTGAACAGCCTGCATCCCCTCTCTACAGCCTGCAGCCCCTCTCTCAGCCTGCAGCCCCTCTCTACAGCCTGCAGCCCCTCTTTCAGCCTGCAGCCTTGCAGTGCTTTAGTAGCAGATTGTTTAATGACTTCCACATCAATAACAGTGAATTGGACAACATTTGGTGTCATAATGGCTGAATTTTCTTTCTGCTCTGTGATTAGAGTGAGCACCATGATTCACACTTCCTATCTGCTGCTTTCAGTGACATATGCAGACTATACTTCCTCAACACTTTGTTCCTATCAGCCGTTTGATGGTGTGTTTGTGCTTGGAGAATAACCCACATCTGACTTAAAGAAGACTGTTTCAGCTGATTAACTGTTTCTCACAGTTTGCCTGAAGCACTCAGAGTGATGTAGATTTCAGGACAGGCCACTGGTTGAAAATCTTTCTCATATATTTCTATGTCAGACTCACATTAAGTTCTTCAGTGAAGAAAAACAAAGGAGCAGGAAGGAATATGTTGATGAAGACAGAGTGAAAGTTCAGTGAAAGTCACACCTCAGATGATGGCACACAATTAGGTCAAACCACTTCAGGGACTCAAAAAAAAAAAAGACCAATTCTCTCCAATGACTGCCGACTGCCCGAGAATAAGACAGACAGACAGACAGAGAGACAGAGAGACAGACAGACAGACAGACAGACAGACAGACAGACAGACAGAGAGACAGAGAGACAGACAGACAGACAGACAGACAGAGAGACAGAGAGAGAGACAGACAGACAGACAGACAGACAGACAGACAGACAGACAGACAGACAGACAGACAGACAGACAGACAGACAGACAGACAGACAGACAGACAGAGAGACAGACAGACAGACAGAGAGACAGACAGACAGACAGACAGACAGACAGACAGACAGACAGACAGACAGACAGACAGAGAGACAGACAGACAGAGAGACAGACAGACAGAGAGACAGAGAGACAGAGAGACAGACAGACAGACAGACAGACAGACAGACAGACAGAGAGACAGACAGACAGACAGACAGACAGACAGACAGACAGACAGACAGACAGACAGACAGACAGAGAGACAGAGAGACAGACAGACAGACAGACAGACAGACAGACAGACAGACAGACAGACAGACAGACAGACAGACAGACAGAGAGACAGACAGACAGACAGACAGACAGACAGACAGAGAGGCAGACAGACAGACAGACAGACAGACAGACAGACAGACAGACAGACAGACAGACAGACAGAGAGACAGACAGACAGACAGACAGACAGACAGACAGAGAGACAGAGAGACAGAGAGACAGAGAGACAGACCCTCTCTAATGATCACCAAACAGCCGCACTGAAAATGTATTGTCTCATAAACCTTCCAGTCAATCTGGGCTCATGAAATATGTCTTCTGTCATTGTTTACGGTGATTGAACCTTGACCTCTGCGTCTTGTTCAGATGTGACAGAACGTGACGTTTCAAACGAGCAACATTTAAACATTTCCAGAGCTATTAAAGACACATTTCATTCAGAAGATGTGACTGTGGCATTCTGTCTTCCTGATGATGTTAATAAAATGGGTCTGTTCATCAGCAGCATGTGTCAACAGCAGAAACATCACTTTGAATAAAATGTGTTTCTCTCACTGCTACAGCACATTTATTCAGAGGAAGCACGGAACAATAATCCTCCTCTCTGTGGTTTCTATTCACTTTGTCAAACCAGCCTTTGTCCCTCATGTTTCTGCTTCTTACTGAGAGCTGCGTCAAATGTTTGGCCTCATCATTTAACACTTCAAATGAGCCTGCAGCACAGCAACAGGCGTCCACACATGAATTAGAAACTTACCGTAGCTAATATGTCTAAGGTGGAAGAATGATATTTTTGTCACCGTACTGATGTGGGACTTAAAGCCTCGACCTGAGTCTATAATAACAACAAGACTTGTTACTCGAGGTTTAATGAAAGGAGTGAGCTTCTCCATATTATTTTGCACCATTCCTCTTTTTGTGATAGGACCGACTGATAGGATTTCAGTTTTGTCCTCATTTAATAAAAAAAAAATCTTCTTTGGTCTTGTGTGTCCGTGTCCGTCGAGCTTTTAATCACTGTCACTCTTCATATTCATATGTATGTAGGGGCGGCTGTAGCTCAGTAGGGACTTGAGTTGGAAAGCAGAGGGTCACCAGTCCAAGTCCTGATGTGGATCAAAATAAGGAAGTTGGTGTGGTCGCTGGAGAGGTGCCAGAGGATGTAAAGTGAGAACATTTTCTGGGCCTCATTCTTTAAAGGTATGTTTGAGGATATTCTATGTTTAGGTTTTGGTAAGGTGTGATAAAGTGTAGAGAGATAAGAGAATAAGCATAAAGTGGTGAGCACAGACACAAAGGCTTTTTGTCAACGTCTATCCCCATAAAGACGAGAACATGACAGTGACAGTATCAACTATCAGAGAAGACATCAAGCTCCCTATCAGACAAAGAAGGAGACCAAGTTTAAAATAGACACACATCAGTTTCGTCTTTGTCTCACACCTCTCCCTTTCCCTTTTCTGCATCTGGATATGTCCATCAACCGTCTGTAAACCCTGATCATCTCCCCCTCTCTCTTTCTTCTGACATTTATCTGTCTGTGGTGACTCATTGTTCTGATTCACACGTTATTGTTTCCTCTACTGAAAAGACTATCTTCAAACTGTTCTGTCAGTTTATTCGACCTTTTGTTCCCTTGTAGAAGAGCAATCGCCGACCCTCTGTTCTATATTAAGCAGCCTATACTTCTGCCTGACAGCTTTATACATTTCAAACTTTAAGACATAACTCTTTAAGCCTGTCAGAAGGCAGCTATCACACTCTGAGTGAAGGAGATGCACGATGGAGTCAAAAAGCTGCAATCAAGCTTGAAATCAAGTCAAAAAAAGCTTTTGTTCAACGGAAGCCTGCTTGTAGATTAGTCATGTATATCTTTGGATGTGTCTGTTTGATTAGGACTTCTCCTCTTGGCACAGGTTTTGATTGGAGGAAGACTGATTTGGTGGCCTCAAGCTTCAATCAGCTTCAATCCAACTTTAAGTAACAAAGAAATAAGCTGATGGTACCTCGACCCTTCATTTGGCTAATTTAAGCATTGAGGACAATTATGACATTGTGATGAGAACAACAGACGAAAGGGTACATTGCATTGAAAGCAATGCAAGCTAGACCACTGTGGTGAGAAGAGAGCATGGAGCCCAGGCCTGTCGGTTGATTTTCAATCATAGGCCTTTGTCATGTAAAAGAAGAAAAGGAGAGACCTTCCACATCCATCTCTGAGGGGAGATTCACTCTGTTATTCAGCAGGTTACTGATCCTCTGGACATGCATTCATTAGAGTAAGGGGCTGCAAAGGCCTACAAGACAGGCTAGTGTAGTCCTTGGCTTCATGTCCTTGCTCAGAGGATCCTCAGTAATGCCGGCGAGTGAACCAACACCTCTACAGAAACCAGAAACCCAATTTTTATACCTTGGTCCAGACCAGTGATCATCTGATTCCCATCCCAAGGATTTACACACAGACCACTGCCACTACAAAAATGTGTAATTGACAACAAAACAAATAGGAGTGCAAACCAAATCATTTCACTTCACAGGCTTTTCAGCCTTAAGGATTCACTAAAGCCACATGCAGGATGTTATAAGCCTTAACCCTAGTGTGTTACCAGCTTCAAGAGTTTCTACCAATCCAAAACTTTAAGACGTCCCCAGCTGGAGTTCATACCAGGCTTGGATTTAAGGTTGGTTTACATCATGACATTTTAATTTTATTTGTATGACACTGGGTTGTTTTGCTCCAATAAGAAGTCATTTATATCTGTCAGCACTTTAAGTAAACTGGAATGGGAATGTGGAAGAGAGAGATTGGCTGCCAGCTGGGGGAAAAGTTCAGCTCAGCTTCCCTGTGGTGATTGCACACAGTTCCCACTCTGGTTGAAATGAGGCTTGAACATAAGAGGGACTATCTAAGAGAGGGCATTAGAATTATAAGCACTGGATTAGATGGATGAAGAGAGTGCCACCCACTGCAAGGTCTACCGGGAGCACAGTCCCGCCCACATTATTTGAATGATCAGTGTTCTCATTCGTTGGTCTTGGTGGGTAATATCCCCCCAGTTTATACAGTATAATGGCCACATGTGGATCACCAGCTGGATGTTTAGATCCCCTAACCCTACCCTGGTCACTAAAGCCCCGTTTCCATACGGCAGTCCGGTACGGATCAGTACAGTCGGTTTGGTTCAATTAAGCCTGATCCCGTTTGTGTTTCCACAGCCACCTGTGCCGTATTTGGTAGGTGGCGTGTAAGCCGGATGACGATAGCTGCTACGTAATAGCATCATGCGATAGCAGCTAACAGCTAACCGCTAACTAATAAATTCAAAAGAGAAAAACGCTCCACAAACCAAACCAACGCTGGAGACATCCAGCAGGTCATCTCCTCTGTCACTGTCATGTGACTCTTTATTACAAGAACTCAATCCAGCTTTGTTTCAGAGAAGGCTGTGAGCGGCGAGGACAAATACACACGCTAACAATCAATGCTTTAAACACGCCCACCACCTAACACAGGAAGTGACCATTCTTTCAACCAATCAGAGGACTGCAGTGTTTAGCTCCACATTTTCAGGTCGGCTCCACATTCTTGGCCCCCCGACGGAAGGGTCCCAAAAAGTGGGACGGTACAGATCGGTGATTTGGGAATCTTTCCCAGGATTAGTCGATGGAAACGCCGCAAAATGCGTACCGTACCGAGACAAATGGAGCCGAAGCGCTCGGTTGAAACGGGGCTTAATGGATGTGTTCACTGGTAGCAGCAGTGACCTTCTATCACAGCAGGAATCTCATTCCAACACGTAATCCCTCATATGCTCAAATCATGATCAGTGTCGCTGCTTAATTCCTCATTTAACATAAATGCTGAACTTCTGGTCCTGAAGTGGAACTGATTACGTCCCATGGCTGATCTAATCTGCTTTTACTCCAAGGGGGGCTTTTACCCCCCAACAGACCACAGTGCACAGGCTACAACAGACCTGAAAGGATCTCAGCGTCCTCACACAGTGTTCAGCCTGTTGTCTATGTTGGTTTCATAGGTTCTGATGTTGACATACTCGAACATGATTCTGTAGAGTCAGACCTTTAACAACAACAGGAAGTGACAGCTTGAAGAAGTCACGTCTGTGCAAGCAGCTGCACTTCCCTCGACAACATGTCAGCTCAGGTTGTTCTGACTCAAACCGAGCGTCTGAGCGGATCAGCCACCCGCCACCACGACAATGACGAGATTCCCCACGAGCCTTTGGAGAGGAAAAATCACGTATGCAGCATGCGAGACGATTCAAGAATCAATAATAATAATCAAACACAGCGTTCCTTATTGATCTGAGAATCAAACACAGCGTTCCTTATTGATCTAACACAGCGTTCCTTATTGATCTAATAATCAAACACAGCGTTCCTTATTGATCTAACACAGCGTTCCTTATTGATCTAAGAATCAAACACAGCGTTCCTTATTGATCTAATAATCAAACACAGCGTTCCTTATTGATCTAATAATCAAACACAGCGTTCCTTATTGATCTAAGAATCAAACACAGCGTTCCTTATTGATCTAAGAATCAAACACAGCGTTCCTTATTGATCTAATAATCAAACACAGCGTTCCTTATTGATCTAAGAATCAAACACAGCGTTCCTTATTGATCTAATAATCAAACACAGCGTTCCTTATTGATCTAATAATCAAACACAGCGTTCCTTATTGATCTAAGAATCAAACACAGCGTTCCTTATTGATCTAAGAATCAAACACAGCGTTCCTTATTGATCTAAGAATCAAACACAGCGTTCCTTATTGATCTAAGAATCAAACACAGCGTTCCTTATTGATCTAAGAATCAACCCTCTGCAGACTCATCCTGGGATTACAACACATGTTTACCTCCTAATCTGAAATTTGGCTCACCTTTAGTTTGGACATGCATTGATTATACGTGTCCATTGACACAGAGGTCAAAGTGTGGTGCTTCCACACACTGGGTGAACACGATGAACACCAGAACAGCTACTTCCTAAAGGATGGTGTTTCTAACAACAGGAGAGAGACGTCAGTTTAAATCAAGCGGCTCTTCTCTTCTTTGTTTTCATTCTGACTGTGTTTTTTCAGGGTAATAAGATGAACTTGGGGAAGTTTGTCTTTGATTTAAAGTGCTGCCAAACATTCAGCTGCTTTCATGAGAGTCAATGAAAAAAACTCGTCCAAACATTAACAGAAGGGATCTAGATCTGCAAAAACACAGCATGAGTGCTCCAATAACAAAGATAAGAGAATATATACAGAGACAGCATGCACAGCCCAAGCTGCCTTACAAACCTTATTCAGAGTTTGTACTGACGTGGGAACACAACGGTTTACATCAGTCTCTACACTCAGTCAAAGGGTAACTCAAAGTCATTGATTGAACGTCTGCCAGAAGGTCGAAGCTCGTCGTCAGAGTGGAGGGAAGAGACGGATCAGACGACTCTGCGCCTGTCTGGGAATGATGGACTGTATGTGAAGGCGATGGGTCCTCCCTCCCTTAGTAAACTATCTCTTCATTTTGTGCTTTTAAACATATTGGTGTAAACCCCGCCTCAGCTCCAGCTCTCAGGGACTCCAGCGCCCCCTGCAGGGACACACGGGGGACTCCAGCGCCCCCTGCAGGGACACACGGGGGACTCCAGCGCCCCCTGCAGGAACACACAGGGGACTCCAGCGCCCCCTGCAGGGACACACGGGGGACTCCAGCGCCCCCTGCAGGGACACACGGGGGACTCCAGCGCCCCCTGCAGGAACACACAGGGGACTCCAGCGCCCCCTGCAGGGACACACAGGGGACTCCAGCGCCCCCAGCAGGGACACACAGGGGACTCCAGCGCCCCCTGCAGGAACACACAGGGGACTCCAGCGCCCCCTGCAGAGACACACGTGGACTCCAGCGCCCCCTGCAGAGACACACGTGGACTCCAGCGCCCCCTGCAGGAACACACAGGGGACTCCAGCGCCCCCTGCAGGAACACACAGGGGACTCCAGCGCCCCCTGCAGGGACACACGGGGGACTCCAGCGCCCCCTGCAGGAACACACAGGGGACTCCAGCGCCCCCTGCAGGGACACACGGGGGACTCCAGCGCCCCCTGCAGGAACACACAGGGGACTCCAGCGCCCCCTGCAGGGACACACGGGGGACTCCAGCGCCCCCAGCAGGGACACACAGGGGACTCCAGCGCCCCCTGCAGGAACACACAGGGACTCCAGCGCCCCCTGCAGAGACACACGTGGACTCCAGCACCCCCTGCAGGAACACACAGGGGACTCCAGCGCCCCCTGCAGGAACACACAGGGACTCCAGCGCCCCCTGCAGAGACACACGTGGACTCCAGCGCCCCCTGCAGAGACACACGTGGACTCCAGCGCCCCCTGCAGGAACACACAGGGGACTCCAGCGCCCCCTGCAGGAACACACAGGGGACTCCAGCGCCCCCTGCAGGAACACACAGGGGACTCCAGCGCCCCCTGCAGGGACACACAGGGGACTCCAGCGCCCCCAGCAGGGACACACAGGGGACTCCAGCGCCCCCTGCAGGAACACACAGGGGACTCCAGCGCCCCCAGCAGGGACACACAGGGGACTCCAGCGCCCCCTGCAGAGACACACGTGGACTCCAGCGCCCCCTGCAGAGACACACGTGGACTCCAGCGCCCCCTGCAGGAACACACAGGGGACTCCAGCGCCCCCTGCAGGGACACACAGGGGACTCCAGCGCCCCCTGCAGGAACACACAGGGGACTCCAGCGCCCCCTGCAGAGACACACAGGGGACTCCAGCGCCCCCAGCAGGGACACACAGGGGACTCCAGCGCCCCCTGCAGGAACACACAGGGGACTCCAGCGCCCCCTGCAGAGACACACAGGGGACTCCAGCGCCCCCTGCAGAGACACACGTGGACTCCAGCGCCCCCTGCAGGGACACACAGGGGACTCCAGCGCCCCCAGCAGGGACACACGGGGGACTCCAGCGCCCCCTGCAGGAACACACAGGGGACTCCAGCGCCCCCTGCAGGAACACACAGGGGACTCCAGCGCCCCCTGCAGGGACACACAGGGGACTCCAGCGCCCCCAGCAGGGACACACGGGGGACTCCAGCGCCCCCAGCAGGGACACACAGGGGACTCCAGCGCCCCCTGCAGGAACACACAGGGGACTCCAGCGCCCCCTGCAGGAACACACAGGGGACTCCAGCGCCCCCTGCAGGAACACACGGGGGACTCCAGCACCTCCAGCAGGAACAGAACCTTTAAGGATGGCCAATCATGAGTAAGGGGTCTACAATCAGAACTATGAAGGCTCATAAAGTCCAATGACTGTTACTCTTTGACTGAGGCCCTTGTATACAGCACATGAAGGACACATGAAGCTTTATGGATCTGTGTGACTGACTGCTATTATCGTTCTCTTCTTCTATCCTCATCATCACTCGTAATAAATGACAAACTCACTGAGCGCTCACAGCAACAACAACATCAAAGTCTTCAAAGGGACTTTAAAACTGTCCATCTTCAAACGAGCCAATCATCAAAGGACTGTGTGTGACTCTGTGAGTGTGTTTTCTTTGGTTGTACTGTTATAATAACTGTTTGAGTCTTTATCTGCCGGCAGCCTGAGGACGTGTTCTCTCTCAGACACTCAGCATCTATTTCTGTCTTTAATCTTTTTATCTCAGTGCAGAAATGTTTGTGTCACAGTGAGCAGTAAAACACAAGAACCCATGTTAATGAAGCAGTCTGTAACTCTGCCCCCTAGTGTTTAAAATGAGTACTGCAGTCAAAACTCTAATCATCACAGAGAGCTGTCTCCCCCCCTCCTCTCACACAGCTCTGCATGTGGTGGACACTGTAGCTTCAGTGTTTAGCCAGCTCTGCATGTAGAGACACTGTAGCTTCAGTGTTTAGCCAGCTCTGCATGTAGAGACACTGTAGCTTCAGTGTTTAGCCAGCTCTGCATGTGGTGGACACTGTAGCTTCAGTGTTTAGCCAGCTCTGCATGTGGTGGACACTGTATCTTCAGTGTTTAGCCAGCTCTGCATGTGGTGGACACTGTAGCTTCAGTGTTTAGCCAGCTCTGCATGTGGTGGACACTGTAGCTTCAGTGTTTAGCCAGCTCTGCATGTGGTGGACACTGTAGCTTCAGTGTTTAGCCAGCTCTGCATGTGGTGGACCCTGTAGCTTCAGTGTTTAGCCAGCTCTGCATGTGGTGGACACTGTAGCTTCAGTGTTTAGCCAGCTCTGCATGTGGTGGACACTGTAGCTTCAGTGTTTAGCCAGCTCTGCATGTGGTGGACACTGTAGCTTCAGTGTTTAGCCAGCTCTGCATGGGTCTGTAAAGCTTTCTGCGTTCTAACCTCTCTCCATGTTTCATCTCCAACATTGATCCTAGTTTGAGCAGCTTTCTGCTGCTGGAGCTTATTAGAAACATGCAGAGGCTTTTTAGCTCGGGTACAATCACTTCTATCTGAAGCAGTTCCACTGCCCGCTTCCATCGCTGCAACACCTGTTCACCTGATAACTGCTCTCATATCTGGCAAACCCAGGGGCGTCCAAAACGGCCTTCAAAGCCCCGCCTACCTTCTCTGGTCCAATCAGATCCAGAGCATTCAGGAGCAGAATCTAAAGTTAGAAGGAGGACATACTGGCTGCTGCATTGTTGTCAGAGAAGCTTCAACACAGCAGGTTTCCTTCATGACCACAGAGAAAGAGAGCAGCTCTCTGATTGGTCCTTTAAAGTGAACAGTGATGTGTTGCAGCTTAAAGACTCAAACAGGCCCAGATTTGTCTTCCACTCTTACATTATTCCCCTTCATGATAAATATAACTATTAATAATCATAGTCAGAGCAGAGAAGACTCACAGTGAGGACAGAAACTGATCATGTTACGCCATCTGGTGGTGTTTACAAGTGATGCAGACTTTCATCCCTGGATCCAGAAGCCAATCTCCTGTTTCTTTCTAAGGCTCTGGAGAAAACTGTTGCAGCACAACTTCAGGATCACCTCACTCACAAAAATCTGTTTGAAAAATTCCAGTCTGGCTTCCGCCCTGGCCATAGAACAGGAGCTGCTCTGGTCAGGGTCACTAATGACCTTCTGATGGCAGCAGACACCGGTACTCCATCA
>NC_136710.1:77500-112460 GCF_947650265.1 Symphodus melops | reverse complement strand
AGGGGACAACAGGACATACAGGGGACGTGGTTATGAGGGGACAACAGGACATACAGGGGACGTGGTTATGAGGGGACAACAGGACATACAGGGGATGTGGTTATGAGGGGACAACAGGACATACAGGGGACGTGGTTATGAGGGGACAACAGGACATACAGGGGACGTGGTTATGAGGGGACAACAGGACATACAGGGGACGTGGTTATGAGGGGACAACAGGACATACAGGGGACGTGGTTATGAGGGGACAACAGGCACCAGGCTTCTGCAGTATCGTCCCCTCCTGCACAACAGGGACCTGGACCTGCGTCTGGACGGCCTGATGGCGAGGTGGCCCTCACACACTGAAGATCCAAAGATCAAGCTTTCATGTGTGGGCGTAGCACAGACTACATCAGTGTCGGGAAATAGGAAAGCTTGTGGTTTTTGTTTGAGTCCAAAAGTTTGTGTTCAGACCCTGTGTGTAAATAAAGATATTCATGATGTTGATCGAGACCTTCGCTGAGCTTACTGCTACATTTTTATCCTTCTAATAACGTGAAGACCTTTTGCTCATGCAAGAAAGGAAAAAGAAAAGAAAATGAGTCTGATGTGTTTTATGAAAATAGAAACAACTTTAAGTTTCATTCATGCTCAGACACTTTAATGATGGCACCTGGTCGTCACTTCCACTCAGTCCATCATCAGGAGCACATAGCTGCTGCTACTCACACTGCCTAATAACCTGTTAAAGTCACTTATATGTGTGTGTGCACTGTACATCAATGTGTCTGTGTTAGCTGGCAGAGAGTAGCTTGTTAGCCTGGAACCTCCTTAAACACATCAAACCTAACCTGTCTTACTGATTTGTTAATATAGTATATCAGTGTCTCTTTGTAAGTTGTGTTTCTTCTCATAAACACATTTAACCGCCATCTTCTGTTTGTTTGTTTTTGTTTTTTCTTCTTCTTTTGGTCCTATTTTGTGACCACGTGACCATGTGACCACGTGACCATGTGACCATGTGACCACGTGTGTAAACGTCCCCATCCTACAAAGTCCTGTGTGTTAATCAGTCTCATCTGTGTCTCTTTGTTGGCCTTTTGTTGTTTTCTACATTTGAAAAAACTCATTTACACGCTTCACTGATGTGCTCATTTTTATTGATGCTATTTGTCCAAATGGTAACAGAAGGATTTACATTAGGATTACATCTCTTGTTACAGATAAGGGAAATCATTGGCAGAAGTTTGACCAGCTCAAATTACAGGCATCACAACAAATACCTAAAGCATTGATTATGTAGAGGATAATTGATTATGTAGAGGAAGTCTCCATGTGAGTTTCTGATCCAGCATGTGTTTCTTCAGAACACGTTCTTTCTCCAGTTGCTCTTCTCACAAACAAAGGGGAGGGTCTCGTTGCAGGATGCAAAGTGCCATTTCTTCCCAGCTGCAATAAGAAACAGAAATATTTTGGCATTGCTGTTTGTGGAGTTTGGATGTGTGCACAGCTTGTGGAGTCAGTGAAAACAAAGTCAATGTTTAATGTACATTTTAGTTTGGTCTTTCTATGTTTTATTTGTGAGGATGAATCCTCCTGAAGTAATTGTTCATTTCTTATACAAAGTTTAAACTCAAGAGGGATTAACTCATGTTAGGAGACTGCCCCGACAGGACACAAGAGGAACTGCAGTTTTTTGCACTTATGCCTACGGACTCTTGTTTTAGACTAATGTGTCACTTTTTTGTTAATAGTTTGAATAGTGAGTTTTTATATTCCTGTTGATGTGTTTCATCAACATACATGTTTAATATATCATCACAGTAATTTCACTGATTCTGCCCTATTTAAGTTGTTTTCTAACATTTCTAGATGGATGGATGGAAGGATAGATAGATAGATAGATAGATAGATAGATAGATAGATAGATAGATAGATAGATAGATAGATAGATAGATAGATAGATAGATAGATAGATAGATAGATAGATAGATAGATAGATACTTTATTGATCCTGAGGGAAATAATTAAATATTTGAATAGAGGTATTTTTCAACATTAAATGCAGACTTTTATATTCAGATAACTATCCAATAAATCAGTTCTCAATTACGATTGATAGACTTAAAGTGCTAATGTTGGGGGGTCATTACGTCCATAGTTCATCATCAGGCAGTGCTCGTTTCTCTCCATGTAATAATCCGTGTAGAAGTTTTCATAATCAAACTTGGTGCCGTCACTCCAGAACCACAAACAGGGCTGCAGACAGAAAGACATAAGAAAGATCAAAGTGTTCAGAGAACAAATAAAGTTCATCTGAAAGAAACTTTAAAGGTACATTTGTTGATTTTGTTGGAATTTTAACTTTATAGTTTTAAAATTTACAATGAAATAATTTGAAAGATTTTGTTGTTTCAATTTCTTCCAACTATGATAAAATTATTACTTCAAATAAAACGATATGGATATACAGTGGTATGCAAACGTTTGGGCACCCCTGTAAATTTCATGATTTTCCTTTATAAGTCAGAAATGTCAGTTAAATACATCATATAGGAGACAAACAGTGATATTTGAGAAGTGAAATAAAGTTTATATGATTTACTTAAAGTGTGCAATAATTATGTAAATTAGTCATGTGCATTAATGGAGACACCCTTAACATTTCATTGATTTAAATATCTTTAGCATTAATTATTGGAACTCAAAATTGGTTTGGTAGCCTCAGTGAGCCTTCAGCTTCATACACAGGTTAAACATGAGAAAGGGTATTTAAATGTTTCTCCTCTTTGCATGTTCTCTGAAGAGTGGCAACATGGGAGCCGCAAAACAACTCTCAAATTACCTGAAACAATGATTGCTCAACATCATGGTTTAAAAAATGAAGCTCTCAGTTTGTGTGAGAAACATTGTGAGGAATTGGAAGAGCACAGGCACAGTTCTAGTTAAGACCCTAAGTGGCAGACCAAGAAAAGATAAGCACAGGTGAAGGATGGTGAGAACAGTCAACCAACAGAGCAGCTCCACAGACCTGCAACATCATCTTGCTGCAGATGGTATGACTGTGCATCAACTATTCAGCAGCGCATTACACAAGGAGATGCTGTATGGAAGTAAGCAATGCAGAAAAAGCCTTTTCTCTTAAACCACCACAAACAGAGTCAACAAAGCACATTTGAACAAGCCAACTTCATTTTGGAACTAGACAATTCCTGCAGAAATTGTGAGGGTGGTTGCCGTGTGTGCGTGATGGTGCCATCTAACAGCTGAGACAGAACTCTGTCCCACTCTAAACACTAACTCTGATAAGCTGCTCACTGATTGGTTGACATTCAGCTTTGACCTGCCAGAACATTCCATCAATGTATTTGAATGGGCTTACCACTGCTCGCAAAACCTCAAATATCTTAAAAACTAAACATGATATCACTGATCCGTTTGGACTGTGAGCGACAGAACAAATAGGAGCACGTTTCGATGTATTTTATTTTCATCTAACATTCAGACTGGGACCACAGTCGCAATTTTAAAACATGAGTAAAAACTGTGAAATTCTGGAGGTCAGTTAGAGTGAGAGCCCAATGTGTGTGTATGTGGTGACTGTCAAACAAATGTCTCTCCTGGGAGACTGAAACATTTTATGTTTTTACTTTTTGCTTTATGAGTGAGAGGACACTCAGAGCTTTCTTCTGATGTATTTTGTTTGTATGTGCGAGCAACAATGACTTCAGGATGGCGATTTACAAATATGTCTCCAAAACTGAAGTTTTTGGCAGTTACACTCGAGGATTTCAAATTTTGCCATTCATTTTCAATGGGGCAAATTTTTATCGTTTAAACTTGATTTGTGTCCAAACCGTGTGCCGAGGTTTCCACAAAGTAATAACACACTTTTTGGGGCCTAGCCGCTCGTTTTGATACCTTTCTTGTATGTGTGGCGCAAACGCTGTGGGAGGAGTAGCGCAGCCCGTTTTGAGGATATAATAATAATAATATTAACAATAGTAGTGTGTTTGCCTTTCAGGCAACCACCCTAACAATAGTAGTAGTGTGTTTGCCTTTCAGGCAACCACCCTAACAATAGTAGTAGTGTGTTTGCCTTTCAGGCAACCACCCTAACAATAGTAGTAGTGTGTTTGCCTTTCAGGCAACCACCCTAACAATAGTAGTAGTGTGTTTGCCTTTCAGGCAACCACCCTAATAAGTTGCTGTGGACTGACTCATAATTTGGGCAAACCAAGGGACGTTATTCATGGTGGAAAAAGAACACAGCAAGAGAAACACTTGCTCCCTACAGTAACATTTGGTGGCGGTTCCATCATGCTGTGGGTCTGTGTGGTCAGTGCAGGGACTGGGAATCTTGTTGAAGTTGAGGGATTCCACTCAATATTAGCAGATTCTTGAGAACAATATCCAGGAATCAGGGACAAAGTAGAAGTTGCGCCAGGGCTGGATCTTTAAATAAGACACCAACCCTAAACATTGCTCGAAATCGACTCAGGCATTCAAACACATAAAATGGTCTGAAATGGCCATCTCAGTCCCCACACCTGAATATTATTGAACATTTGTGGTGTGATTTAAAATGGCTGTCCATGTTTAGAAACCATCAAACCTGACTGAACTGGAGATGTTCTGTAATAATGGTCTAAAATACCTTCCACAAGAATCCAGACTCTAATTGGAAGCGTTTAGAGAGATGCACAAAATATTTAGTTAATTTTTCTTTTGGGGTGTTTACATTTATGCACATGCCTAATTTTGTTTACATAATTATTGCACACTTTCAGTAAATCATATAAACTTTATTTCACTTCTCAAATATCACTGTTTGTCTCCTATATGATGTATTTAACTGACATTTCTGATCAAAACAACCAATGACTTATAAAGGAAAATCATGAAAATTTACAGGGGTGCCCAAACTTTTGCATATCACTGTATTATTGAAGCCAAGGCCTTCTTTACCTGTACGGCATCATATCCACCAAGCCAGGTTTCCGGGAAACTGTAGGTTTCTTGTTTGGTCAGCCCCAGGATAAAGTAATTCTCCTTGTAACTGTGGACCGACGCCAGGTTTCCTCCCTCAAACAGACAGTAACTCTGGAAATGACAGGAGAGACATCTCATCCTTCAAACATTCAAACGTATTAGCAGCGCAGTGAACGTTTGAGCCTTCATCAGATCTCACCTCAGCTTCAGCCCACGTCTTTTGGTGGTTGACGAACATGAAACATTTCTCGCCATATTGGGACCAGTCATGAGGACAGTAGTATTCCTCGCCTACCAAAACAGAAATAGAGATGACTGAGCTGAGAAGTAAATTTAGACATACAGGTTTTGGACAGTTACTGTCAAATATCTAAACGCCATAATAGAAAACTGGTTCATTCATTGTCCAGCACAAAGCTAACCCTAAAGCTAACATGTCTTTCAAAGTGTGTGTTCATGTGAAGCTAACCCTCATGACCCATTCTTTGACCCGAACCCTTCATTCTTACTCAGCCTTTTTAACCTCAGAAACGCCACTTGGTTCTTTTTTGTGTTTTATTTTGTTTGTCTCATTATTTTTTTACATTTGCATATAATTAGTCAATTTCTGTAATGTGTGTTCAAAGGCTGAAAATGTAACTTCAAAAATGTTGCAATTTTAAAAGGATGTTTTATCTCTACTCAGGGTTAGGGTTCCATACAGTGGTTTATCCTCCTGCACCAGTATGTTAATCTGTACTCTTAAAATGTGATTGGGATTGCCTCCTAGAAGGTCTTGGTTAAGTATTTATTTATTGATTACTGTTACTCTTAAGCCGTGCTTCCTAGCTGGCCCTTGTGTCTGTCATTACCCAAAGACACCACACGAGGGTGCCAGCGTGCTAGCATCTTTGGTAGCGTCAAAGCTAATGAGAGTGCACTCGCTAATTTTCGTCATTTAATCTTTATCATTTTTCATCTCACTGAATTTTCTTTAGCCTCTTCATGGGGCTGAAAAGGTGTGTGTGTGTGTGTGTGTTAGTGTGTGTGTGTGTGTGTGTGTGTGTGTATATGTGTGTGTGTCTGCAAGGGACATTTCATGTGCAATGTTATTTCTATGTGTTACTTGTTGAGGGATGAGTGATGTATGTTCTTTTGTTACCTGCCGAGGGACTGCAGATGTAAATTAGCGTAAGGCGTGATGGGATGCATCATATGGTTACATTTATGTTTTTAGTGCACACTGTCCCTTACAAATAAAGTTAAATGGAATTGAATCTTTATCAAGAACTGCCTGCTTTGTTGTCTGTTGTTTGTGTGTAAATGTATGCATGGTCTGTGGAACCGAACTGCCCTCTGGGAGAGTTTTCAAAGTCTGACTCCATCCCAGCTTGTTTTTAAACCACCTGCAGAAAAATGAACTCTTCTTTAATTATTATCTACGATGTTCATGAGATTGCTTCAAGATGACCCAAGTTAACCCACATGATTAAATCAATGTGATTTGAAAACTTTTAACTGCCAGCCTGAGAGCCATGGTTAATCAAAGCTTGAGCCAGAAGCACCTCTCCTCTGAAAACTCATCAAGATCTTCAGCTAAGTCCAGCTACCTTTTGGATCAAGCTTCAACAGTACTCGACAGTACTCCCCCCCTGAACCTGCTTCCCAGCCCCCCCCCCCCCCCCCACATAAACAATAACAGGTTGAGAGTCTCCTGCTCAGACTTAAGTATGTGAGAGGCACTTCCAGCTAATATCAGGTTCTGAACATCCTGAAATGATCAGACAGTGTCAGCTGTTCATATGTTAAAGGAGCTAACCCTAACCCGTTTAATACTGGGTTTGATAGCATCAGATATTTAATTGGCTTTCTTGACTTCTCACACACACTCTCACTTCCTCTTCTTTAGCTCTCTGGGGTCCCCTCCAGTATTTCAGAGCCTGGTCAGACTGAGGAGGCTGGATTTTGGAGGTCCTGCTCTGGTGGAACTAAAGAGAGGAGATCTGTCAGGGATCACAGAGCTCGAGGAGCTCACTATACATGTCAACAACCTTGCAAGGTGTGACACTGATACTTTTTGAAAAGCCCTTGTTACACATTAAGAGTCATTGAGGTCTTCAAACCAAAGGAGCAGAAAATCTGCCCTTAAAGGGGAATCAGTGGTCAGAACTACGTCTCAAACACTTAAGTTCAAGAAGTGGAAGGAGCAGAAAAGCACTAAAGCAGAATTCTGAATGTAAGGCAGCACTCACCACACTCATAATAGAAATCCCCCAACAGAGCCTTGGTGTTGTAGATCATATCTCCGGTGTAGATGTTGACGCACCAGCAGTAGCCCGTATACGTGCAGCACTGCCGCGGGAGGAAGTTCCCATTTTGGTCACACTCTGGGATGTATTCTCCAGGCTTGTATTTGTCGTAGAGCTTCATGTAGTCGCAGCGGCCCGCGCTCCTGGACATGGAGGTGGAGTTAACGGGGCCGGCTCGGCTCAGCGTCAGGAGGCTGCAGAAGGTCAGACACACTCCCAGCAACAACATGATGGCAGTGAGAGGAATGCTGAGGAAGGAGGGGAAGCTTTAGAAACACAGGAGTCGAATATTTATACTGAACCAGGTATAAATCATCCAGCTCATTAAAATATTCAAAGTTAAGTCATGTTTGTACATGTGTTTATTCTTAGATGGATGAAACAGCCTAGGGTAACATGTAAAAGTACATTTGTGTTGACTTTAAGAATACTTCTGCACAAAGTGGACTCACCTGTTTCAGGAACAGCTGCCGAGCTCGGAGCTCCTCGGCCTTTATACTGTTCATGTCTCACATTGTTTTCTTCTACAGCTCTGAGGTCAAACGCTGTGCTGACAATGACACGTTTCATGAGAGTTTAACACAAAAGAGCTGCAGGAATGGATTGAGCCTTAATGTATGGTGCATCAGGAGACAACCTCTTTTCATTAGAATCAAGATGAGCTTTGGGTTACATCATTTTTATATCGCTCTTTGAGCTCATTGTTTGTGTCCTCGTTTTCCCAGACGATCTCGTGTGTCTTCTTCCTTTTTAAGCTGTTCTGATTTCACGTTTCTTATTGTGTAAATATGGGTCACAGAGTATTTTTGAACCCTTGAGACTGACTTGATTTCATGCTTTGATATTAAACATCCAGGTGTGATATATCAGAGAGTTGATACATTTTCTCTGTTACAAACTCAAAAAGAAACTGCCCGTGATTATCGATTACATTGGTATCATGACCAGTGTGCAACTGAAGACAGCTGGTTTCAAACCTCAGAATAAAGTCAGCATAAGAAGGTTTTAAGGTCAACATTTCTACTCAGACAGAGATGGAGAAATCTCACGTTACCTTAAGTCCTGAAAGCTGCTAAACTCCTGTTGAGGTTATGTTCAAACTTCTGCCCGAGTCACTGTGACTCAGCAAGACGATGTTCATCGCCACGGTTAGCACAAAGGTGTCACAGTACTTTACACCAACAACACTCAGATCATAATAAGTGGAACAAAGGAGCAGTTAATAAACCAACATTATGAAATCCTGCTATGATCAAGAAAACAGTAAAGCAAGATCAGAAGGTGAGCAGGTGGACATGATTACCCACCGACTGTCTCAAGTTTTCAGCTGCTATTTAAAAACTCAACAGAGTCAGAAGAACGTAATGAGAAGGGAACGGCGTTATGGCGTCAAACACACGATCAACATGAGTCTAAAAATGTTTCACATTGTGAGAAAAAAGCAAAGTGATCCCATGCTGAGGTTTTGCCTTCAGATGAAGAGGAAGTGATGTTTAGATGGTTCTCCTCTTTGTGAAAGTCATTTTCTGTGAATAAAGAGGGAACAATATCTTTTATATCTCAGTGAGAACATAGGCTGGCTGTGCACGGGGTATCCTGTTAGTCCACAGTGAAATTATCAGTTAAACATCTCCATCTGAATCCATCCAATGTGTCACAGAAGAAAAGTCGTCATGCATTCACAAAGTCAAAGATGCACATTTACAGATTTCCTCCGGAAATTTCACTACCTCTTTTCACACGTGTTTTATCACAGCTGTCGACCTGAACGCCTTTTGTTTCCTGTTTCGTCTGACAGAGACTTGAAATCGCTCTGATCTTCACACACTTTCCCTCTCGATGCCTTGAATCAGCCCAGCAACTAGCAGGTAAGACCAGCAACATGAGCTTCACTTCATGCAGGTGTGGTCACCCTAACCTGTGCCTTTCTCTCTCCTCCCAACATTTCTCTTCAGCTGTTTCATCAAGTAAAGACAAAAAGGTTCTTTGCAGTATGGGACTGTCGACCAGTCATCTGGCCCTTCTAACCCTCCTGCTCGCCCACGGCTGGGCTCAACAGTCAGACACCGACATGAAGAAACCATCCTGTGGTCACTGTGACCTGCAGCTCTCCTGTGACTGCTCCAATGGTGGATTCATTCATGTTCCTTTGGTACCAGACCGTGCCTTGACTCTCGATCTTTCTTTCAATAACATCACCGAGGTGTTGGCTGATGATCTGAGCGGCCACATGTCACTCAGGGCTCTGAGTCTACATGGTAAAGCTGATTGGACTTTCTGGCTTTATTTTCAAAAAGGCCAGTTTATATGTAGAGTTTAAATGTCAGAAGTCTTCAAAACATTTTATTGGGATGAGCGGAGAACATTTCCTCATTCTGTCTGATATTTATATTTACAGCATTCATCTAAAAACTGATTGCAAATAAGTGTAGGCGTTAGGTTTTCTTCTTTTACACTTTGCACATTGTTAAACTGTGTATCCGTAGGTGGCACCACCACATGATTCGTAACTCTTGAGAAAGAAAAAATCTTTTTTTTTTAACTGTCCTCCAGCTAACAGACTGGTGGTGATCCATCCGTCAGCGTTTGATTCTCTTTGGAGCCTGGAGAAGCTTGATCTGTCCAACAATCGACTGACAGATATAAATCATAAATGGTTCACCAAGCTAAGTGCTCTGCAGCAGCTCAATCTGCTCGACAACCCGTACAGGTAGGTGACAGCAAAACAACAAAAACCTCCTCATCGCATATGACTAAGTCTCTAGAGACTTCTCACACACACTCTCACTTCCTCTTCTTTAGCTCTCTGGGGTCCCCTCCAGCCTTTCAGAGCCTGGTCAGACTGAGGAGGCTGGATTTTGGAGGTCCTGCTCTGGTGGAACTAAAGAGAGGAGATCTGTCAGGGATCACAGAGCTCGAGGAGCTCACTATACATGCCAACAACCTTGCAAGGTGTGACACTGATACTTTTTGAAATTCCCTTTCCTGACGCCCGTGGCTCAAGGCCATTAGCTTCAAATGAAACCTTGAGCTATAATTTATCCGTTGTGTTGAATGTGTATTTCCTCCTCTCCAGGTACGAGTCTGGGGCTCTAGCGGATATGTGGCCTCTGGGTCGTGTCACTTTGAGCCTCCATGAACCATTTTTAACCAACACAGCCTTAGCATCAGCTGTGCTCGCTGACGTATCGTACCCAAACACACCTCTTGTTCTGGAGGATCTCCATCTTGTGGGGAATGAGTCGGTGCAGCCCCTCAAACAGACAGCCAAGAGGAGAATCAGGTCTAGACGCATCTTATATGAAGTCCTATATCTAGACCCATTCTCTGAGTTTCAGAGATAAACATACTTCTTTACATAAGTAAAGGCATTTAGTTGACTTTTATTCCTGCAATAAACAACAAAAACAATGAAAAACACAAACCAAATTTCTACATAATGTTGCGTTAACTATGCAAAGTACCACACGGTAGAACAATCTGAGCTAATACGCCTGCTTTTCACCCTCAGGAGCCTGACTCTGCGAAACCTGAACATATCAGATGAGGCCATTGTTGGCTTCCTAGTAGTGATGGATGGTGTGCCGTTAACCTTTTTTTCTATGGAGGACCTCACACTGACAGGCGAGGGCAGGTAGGAAACCAGAACATCAGCATGATCTATCAAAGTTTGTGTTACTCACTCTGACACTTCACTGCTATCTGTTCTGTCTTTTGCAAGAAAATGGTGACAGTTTTTGAGCACTAATTCAGAAACAAGTTGTTGAGTGAAGGAACCACATCCATACATGTTTGTTTTTCTTGCATTGTGAGGTGGGATCCAGCCAGTTGGACAGACCATAGAGGCATTGATGACTGCTTTGTAAAAAACCTTGTGGTGCTGGATGTCTTTAAGTTTGTCTCCTTTTTGGATCTTGGGTTTCTGTTGCACTACCCCAGGAAGTTGTCTGTCTTAAATTCTCAGGTAAGGAACAAGGACTGTCACAGTATGTTTAATCTCTCTCCTGGCATCAGTCAGTGGTTTGTAGTTTAGTTTGGTGCTGGGGATTATTTACAACTCAAAATATCACAAAAGGATTTAAACACAAAAAATGCAAAACTTTCATTAAATGACAAAACCCCACAAAGAAATCCTCCATAGCAAATCTAATTCAAAGCACAACATTCTTATATTAGTGAAACTCAGGAGAACCACAACAGAAACTCGAAACACTCAAACTGTTTTCAAATTTGACAAATGACTCAATCCCTCAGTCCATGCAAAAAAAGTACTGGAACTCAAATTTCCACTGGTTTTCTCAGTCAGTTTCTTTTCTAGAGTCTTTTTAGCTAAGAAAAAAACAAAGATAGCTTCTACCACATTTCTATTTTTCATACTTTTTATTTGATATTCTCGAGAAAAAAACAAACAGCGGTACATATTAGTACAGTTCAAAGACATTTCTGAATCCAACCTCAAACGGGGGTGTTTATGAACCAACAGTCCAATGGATCATTTTATCCTTTAATATGCTGTATGGTTTTGCTAAATGAAGTGTCAGGTTATTGTTCTACTGAAAGACCAGGAAACTGTCCTCAAGGGAAACTACCAGTGTAAAAACTGGCTCCAAGCGACCAGGAAGTGACAGACACACTTACAGCCTGCTACTGAACAAGATTTTGCGACTAAATCTTTATTCAGCGCACACTGTGCAGGTGGCTGATTCTTTTTAAAATCATCTCTTTAGATTTAATGAAGGATACGAGTCGGGCATAACGGGCGTGAGGAACTCGACGGCAGGCTGCTGCATAGTAGCAGTTTGTCAGGAGGCCTAAGGCCCGCCAGCTGCAGCTCTCTCAGCGTTATGTTGACTGAAAGTAGTAAACTACATAACTACCTTTCATCATCCACTGCTCCTTTACCTTTCTGCACCTGTCTTTGGTGTTTGTGATGCCCTGTCACTTGTAGCATCTTAAGGTTTTTTTTAATAGTTTTCACAATGGTCATGGGATTATAAACTAATGCCAACTTTTACCATCAGGTATTTGTGATACCCTGTCCCACGGCACACCTGCTTGTGAACATGCAGTACCTGGACCTGTCTGACAACCTTCTCACTGACCTAACTCTGAAGGAGATGTTGTGCAATGGGGATGGCACATTAAAGGACCTGCGAGTTTTAAACATCAGTGGAAACATTCTGAAGGTGCCTTCACAAAAACACAATCTTCGTCTTGTCACAGTTGCGATACAACCTCCTGACTTGGTCGTTAATTGGTATCCATTTAAGTGGTCTTGCTTGCACTACTTAGGAATACTTCTGCTGGCAAGTTAACTAGATAGATAGATAGATACTTTATTGATCCAGAGGGAAATTCAAGTCAATCACATCAACTAATCACATTTGTGATAAAATCCCTGAAGTTACCTTTTTAAAGACCTATTTTTGTTTTTTTTGTGCCTTTATTGGAGAGACAGGATAATGGATTGAGATGTAAATCAGGGAGAGAGCGTGAGGATTGACATGCGGGAAAAGAGACATCGGCTAGATTTGAACCCGGCTGCCCGCGACATTCCCACATTTTTCCTCTGTGGTGTCTATAGCAATTATTATACTTTTTCTAAGGGTACATTCCACTTGAGGTGTGCCGGGTGTTTGCATTATCCATGATTTACTGTCCTGTGTTAGTCTACCCTGGTCTCAGTCAATCAAAGTCTTGGTCAAAACTTGGTCTCCATAGAGGTGGTCATGACTACAACACAACTCAACTGTTATTCTGCTTGACAATAAACTGATCACAGGATCTGTGATAAAAATACTGTTGTTCCCCTTCAGCTAAATTCCTGGATGCTTGATAATTTGTTTGTTTGTTTTGGCTCTGTGCCAACTTCTACTTTTATAGTTTAATGACTGTACTCACACCTCTGGCACTACCTCAAACACCTCTGTACATGCACATGTAACTAGTTTCTAGAAGGTCAGCACTTTGTTTCTAAGGCTCTTTAACTGTTTACAGGTCTCTTTTAATCAGCACATGTTTTTCTCTCCTTCACAGGTTATGTACATTATGCTATACAAGTTTTAAGTCTAATGCTAATGCTAACTGCACAGGTTATGTACATTATGCTATATAAGTTTAAGTCTAATGCTAATGCTAACTGCACAGATTTAACCTGTAATTATATTTACTCTTAGTCACATAGGGGCTGCTAAATCTTGTTTGGGGGATTATTGTATACAGAGGGGGGGGGGGGGGACAGCAGGTGTGTATTGTATCTAATGTCTTGTGTCCTGTCTGTCTGTATACTGCTACTGGATGCCTTGAATCTCCCTCGGGATCAATAATGTATCAATCTATCTATCTATCTATCTATCTATCTATCTATCTATCTATCTAATTTTACCTCGCAATTTTAAAGAATTAGTTATTTGCTACCTAAAGACATTTCTGCTTCTGTCCCACTGCTGTCTAGTCTGTGTCCACGATAAACCGACTGGTAGCTAAACTCTCCAAACTGACCCACCTTGACATTAGCAGGAATGGATACATCTCCATGCCCCAGAGCTGCTCGTGGCCCCACACCATGCGGCACCTTAACATCTCTGGGGCTAAACTTACAACCATCACTAGCTGTCTACCTACAACTCTTGAGGTACAGTAGTGGAGCATGTAGCAGTAATCCTGACAGTCCTGCTATTGTATCAACTACAACAGATTGTAAATGTTCATGTTTGAATTCTTTGTACAGGTGTTAGATCTGAGCTACAATGATCTCAAAAGCTTCTTTCTGTTCCTACCTGCCCTGAGGGAGCTCCATCTTTCTGGGAACAAGTTTCTGAGTCTGCCGCATGGATGGCTGTTCCCTAATTTGCAAACACTGACTATACAGGTTAGGAACAAACATATCTAATTTCTTCTTCCAACCCTTCAGTGATCCAAGAGTGAAACCTTCCTTCTTTTTTTCCCCCAGTCAAACACCCTGAACATGTTTGGGAATTCAGACCTCCGGTCTTACAGACGACTCCAAAGCCTCCAGGCGGGTCAGAACAAATTTGTCTGCTCCTGTGACTTTGTTGAATTCCTTCAGTCTGGTTTTAAAGGAGCTGGAGACGTTCAAATGACAGACAAAAAGGAGAGCTATGTCTGCGACTCTCCTCTGTACCTGCAGGGGGAACCAGTTGGTCAAGTCAGCCTCTCCATTGTTGAGTGCCATCAAGTTTTGTTTGTGTCTGTAAGCTGTGGTGTGGCGCTGTGTGTTGCCCTTCTGATGTGTTTCCTGCTCTGGCGCCTCCATGCATTCTGGTACCTCAAGATGACTTGGGCGTGGATTAAGGCCAAGCGTAGCTCCAATAGGCGACAAAGAAGAGACAGAGCGAGTGCAGAAGCATTGCTGTCCTTTGATGCCTTTGTATCCTACAGTGAGAGGGATGCTAGCTGGGTGGAAAACTTCTTGGTACCTGAACTGGAGGAAACAAGGTATTGTCTGAATTCAGGACTCAGTGTATTAAATATGATGGTCTGTGTTCTGAACTTGTGAGTGTCCACAAGGGGGTGCCACAGGGTTCGATATTAGGACCCCTCCCGTTCATTATGTATCTCAATGATTTGGGAAAAAATGTGTTTGATGCTAACATAGATCTTTATGCCGATGACAAAATGATTTACTGTTTTGGATCAACTCCTGCTAAAGCGGTTTACGTTCAACTGATCAGAACTGGGAGTGCGTCGCCCACTCTGCTCCTTCTACATGGAACATTTAAAAACCTTTAACACATGAAAACCTCCTCTACTTGTAACTCTTTTTATAACTTTAATTGCTTATAATAGTTTTTTTTATAATTTTATTTGCTGTCTGTATGTTCTGAATATACGTTTTGCAGGACTCCCTTGAAAAAGAGGTTTTTAATCTCAATGGGACTTTTCCTGATAAGTAAAGGTTGTGCAGCCCATCCCACTGATGCTCAATTGGATTATCTGGGAAGTTTGGAGGCCGAGATTGGACTATGTGATCTTTTTGTTTGTTACGATGGTTAAAATGTCAGATTAGACGATCACAGATCAACACACTTGTGCCACGACATGACCTACAGAAATGACAGACTAATGTGTGTCAAACGTGTTTGAATGTAAATAAGTGAATAAGTGAAACTCAAGGCTTTACAATCCCCACACACTCAGGTCTTGTTTTAAAACGTTTTCCAAGGTGATGATGAGATGTCATTTAGCCTGTGTGGTTAGAGATGGCCCTGCACGCATGTATGATGTCGAGGTTGAGAGTTGACAGACATTGTGGAAACATAACCTCCCTTTTGGTTTATACTTCAGAGAAAATGCTTCAAGTTCCCGGTCTCTGACCCTGTGCCTCCACAAGCGAGACTTTGTCCCTGGGTATTGGATTGTGGACAACATCATGAGTGCCATGGAGCGCAGCCGGCGGACCATCTTCATCCTTTCTCAGAACTTTGTCGAGTCAGACTGGTGCCGCTACGAGCTGGACTTCTCCCACTTCTGGCTCTTTGATGGGAATGCTGGCGGAGAGGCGGCCATCTTGATCCTGTTGGAACCACTATCCAAAGACGACATCCCCAAACGCTTCTGCAAACTACGTAAGCTGATGAGCTCCACCACATACCTGGAGTGGCCTCAGGAGGAGGAGAGGAGTGGGGAGTTCTGGAAGAGTCTACGTGAGGCTTTAGGAGTGGAAGAAGATGATGACTGAGAACATGATGAGGAGAAAGACGAATTAAAGGAGCTACAAATGAACATTAACAAATTAAAACATGTTAACCCCTTGTGTGTAAAAAGTAGAGCTTTCTTTGACCAATAACATCAAACAGCGTGTATCTGAAAGTTGCTGAACATTTTTTTAAAGTATTTAATAAATACAAATTAAAAGAGCAGTCTTTAAAACAAAACACGTTGAGAGTTTCCGTTCTGTTTGAGTGATAAGACAATGTTACCCAACATGCTACAACATCCTGCTACATGTCTGCAGAGAAAAGGACACACTGAAGTCTTATAGTCAATTTTTGTCTCCAGCTTCAGAAAATGTGGAATTAAAAAAAAAAAAAACAGGAATCCAACAATCTGCTGAATAATCACAATCTTCAACCTGATACAGACATCTGTATGACTTCTGTCAAAAGAAAAACAACATGTAAACTTGTGTAACCTTTGGACAGGATTTTCTTCAGGTCTTTCAGAAACACTTTCAACCACCTTTCTTGGGATTGTGCAAAAGAAAACATAAAGGCCTTTTTAATGTAAAGAAGCAACTTATTAAAAACAACATGCATGATGTCAGCAGCTACTCATGTCTGTGTCAGATGTTTAGAAACAATCAAATACTGAATCTGTGATAGCAGCACTTTAGGCCTCACAGTGTCTTCTGCACGTTACAACATGAGAATACCGGAGACTTCACGTCCTCGTAGTGTTCACTTTGGCACTGTTCACCATTCTACAGTCAGGTCCCTCAGGGCTCTATTCCAGGCCCAGGGTGAAGTTAATCCCGTGAACGACACCAATGATGATGGGTTGCCAGGCAACAAGGTATCTGAGCCAATCCAGCAGCTGCCCGTACAGGACATGTGTCTTCTCCCAGCTGGGTGAAGGAGTTAAGGAGTGTGCTTAGATACATAACCCTAACCCTAAGTCTGTTCAGGACCAATCACTGGATGTAAGCACCCAATGACCAAAGACCTTAAACTTGTTTCTAATCATCAGCAGAAGGGATCAATTGGTTTCTATGAAAGTGGTCTTCATGTATAAAAGTCTATGAGGAAAAAGAACTGCACTGTTCTACATAGTCTGTTTGCATTGCAGTCTGCCACTGTTGTTAACGCTCCTGTTTCCACATCCCATGAGTTAGCAGCATCAATCCACTTTGCTCCGCTCCAAGTGTGCATCAAACTAGATAGAACAGATTGATGCAGATAGATAGACAGACAAGGAAACGCACCGAGTGTCCTGTCCATTTTAAAATAAAGAGCAACATTGACTCCTGATCGTATATTTGATCATTTTAACGTTACATAAAAACAAGCGCCAAATGAACAACAAATCAGGGAACACAGATTATGTGGAAATTGGGGGTAAGCCCTGTTTTTACTCAGAACCTTTTGCTAATGCATTTAGCAATAGGAGCAGGGAGCAGCAAGCTTTAGAACAGTGGTGTCCAAACTCTTTTTCTTGAGGGCCAAAATTGTTGTGTTAGAATCACTCGCGGGCCACAGGTTTTATAGATCAGAATTAAAAGAAACCCTTTAGTAAAAGGAAATAACTTACTTCTTGATCTGTTTTTATTAGTTTTTTTCAGAATCAAGTCTGTAAAGTGGTTATTCTTTTGTACAAGCTTTTTGTGTTTAGCTCAGGTTATTAAATGTTTAAACAACAGTCGGCTTGTTTGCAAACATTATGCAACATTTCATTCCATAGTGAACAAAAACTGGAAAATATGAAACGGAAAATAAATTAAAATAAAATCAACACAAAAATAAAAAAAAACAAAAAACAAAAAAATTTTACTGAACAAAAGAAAATAACTAAATATGCCATCTGAATGAGGCCTTGGGCTAAAATCTTCTGATTCTTTGAATAAAGTCGGGGCCGCACTTTGGACACCCCTGCTTTAGAAGATTGTCACCTGTTTATCACGAGGAAGGAAGGATGGAGGAGTTGGACAGCATGTAAAGAAAGCATTTAAGAAGCTGTAAGGTTTAAAGACATGGAGCTCGCTGAGATCTGCACCGCTACTTTAAAGGAGTCCACATAAACTTCTTTTAGTGAAACCCAAGGAGAATTAAAAGGATACGGGTTGTTCATCATCCTCTTCAGATCGACCTTTTCATTGCAGTATGGACACGTTTGCTTCTTACCCACAATGCACCAACCGCGGATGCAGAACTCGTGAAATCTGCAGAGGTGGGATGAGTTAAGGCAGAGATAGAGAAAATATGAAGACGATAAAAAGAGCACACAGCTCATTATCACAGCCTCCATAAAGGACTGGTGCAGGATACATGTGTCCACAGGAGAGCTGGTAGCTGTCTTCTATAAACCCTTCCTCCTCCAAGTCCACCAGGATCCTTTGACCGCACACGGCACAGATGTTGTTGGTCAGACTCCGGCTGGGCATGCCTCCCTTGTTATAGTACTGAAACCACACACATAGTTATCTACACACACCTGTAGTGTCACCATGAGAAGATGCTCTTAGTGTTATTACCCCGATTGTAGAAGCCATGTAGTCAGAGCAGATTTCAGCAAAGTCTCGGCCCATGACACCGTAGTAGAGCCCGTAAAACAGCATGATTACACCGACATCCATCGAGTCCTCTGCCTTGATCCTGTACAAAGACATCAGACCAGATCAAAGAAATCAAAGACTTCAAATACCAGATCAAAGAAATCAAAGACTTCAGACCAGATCAAAGACTTCAGACCAGATCAAAGAAATCAGACCAGATCAAAGAAATCAAAGACTTCAAATACCAGATCAAAGATATCAAAGACTTCAAATACCAGATCAAAGAAATCAAAGGCTTCAGACCAGATCAAATAAATCAAAGACATCAAATACCAGATCAAAGAAATCAAAGGCTTCAGACCAGATCAAAGAAATCAAAGACATCAAATACCAGATCAAAGAAATCAAAGACTTCAAATACCAGATCAAAGAAATCAAAGACTTCAGACCAGATCAAAGAAATCAAAGACTTCAAATACCAGATCAAAGAAATCAAAGACTTCAGACCAGATCAAAGAAATCAAAGACTTCAGACCAGATCAAAGAAATCAAAGACTTCAAATACCAGATCAAAGAAATCAAAGACTTCAAATACCAGATCAAAGAAATCAAAGGCTTCAGACCAGATCAAAGAAATCAAAGACATCAAATACCAGATCAAAGAAATCAAAGACTTCAAATACCAGATCAAAGAAATCAAAGACTTCAGACCAGATCAAAGAAATCAAAGACTTCAAATACCAGATCAAAGAAATCAAAGACTTCAGACCAGATCAAAGAAATCAAAGACATCAAATACCAGATCAAAGAAATCAAAGACTTCAAATACCAGATCAAAGACTTCAGACCAGATCAAAGAAATCAAAGACTTCAAATACCAGATCAAAGAAATCAAAGACTTCAGACCAGATCAAAGAAATCAAAGACTTCAAATACCAGATCAAAGAAATCAAAGACTTCAAATACCAGATCAAAGAAATCAAAGACTTCAAATACCAGATCAAAGAAATCAAAGACTTCAAATACCAGATCAAAGAAATCAAAGACTTCAAATACCAGATCAAAGAAATCAAAGACTTCACACCAGATCAATCGCGAATAAACGCCAGAGCGAGAGTTAACAATCTAAGTTAAAATCTTTTAGCGTCTTTGTTCTTTATTTGTCCAAAGGTTTGATGATGTCAGTATTTTAGGTCGGGACTCACCTGAAGAAGACGTTGAAGCCAAACATGGTGAACATGATGGCGAGGTAACCGAGGACGCCAACGGCATAGCTCAGCTTGTAGATCAGAAGGAACCACTTATACACCATCCTGACAAACACAGAAATACAGCATCAGTCAGAGACTCGCCTGTTCTATAATGTTTAAAGGGTCACCTGAACAGGAAGTGTGACATCATAGGACGACAGGTGTATTTTAACGACACCACAGCGGGGTGTACATTGTTTCTCTTACCTTGGCGTCCTGCAGGACAGCGGTTTACGTGTGGCCCTGAAAATGACGTAGCTGGTGACCACGGAGAACATGCCCCACATGGACAGAAACCTCCACCAGTACAGCTTGATGGTGAAGTAAAGAGGAACCACCCACATCTGGACCAGAGTCGCCAGCTGAGGAGGACCCGTTAAATCATTGATTGGTTTACTGTCATTTGTTAAACTTCTAACTCACAGTATACGTTCGATGGTGCCCCCCCTTACTCACAGTATACGTTCGATGGTGCCCCCCCCTTACTCACAGTATACGTTCGATGGTGCCCCCCCCTTACTCACAGTATACGTTCGATGGTACCCCCCCCTTACTCACAGTATACGTTCGATGGTGCCCCCCCTTACTCACAGTATACGTTCGATGGTACCCCCCCCCTTTACTCACAGTGTAGGAACGATGGTACCCCCCCCTTACTCACAGTATACGTTCGATGGTACCCCCCCTTACTCACAGTATACGTTCGATGGTGCCCCCCCCTTACTCACAGTATACGTTCGATGGTGCCCCCCCTTACTCACAGTATACGTTCGATGGTACCCCCCCTTACTCACAGTATACGTTCGATGGTGCCCCCCCTTACTCACAATATACGTTCGATGGTGCCCCCCCCTTACTCACAGTATACGTTCGATGGTACCCCCCCCTTACTCACAGTATACGTTCGATGGTGCCCCCCCCCTTACTCACAGTATACGTTCGATGGTACCCCCCCTTACTCACAGTATACGTTCGATGGTACCCCCCCCCTTTACTCACAGTGTAGGAGCGATGGTGCCCCACCCCTTTACTCACAGTGTAGGAACGATGGTACCCCCCCTTTACTCACAGTGTAGGATCGATGGTACCCCCCCCTTTACTCACAGTGTAGGAGCGATGGTACCCCCCCTTTACTCACAGTGTAGGATCGATGGTACCCCCCCTTTACTCACAGTGTAGGAGCGATGGTACCCCCCCTTTACTCACAGTGTAGGATCGATGGTGCCCCCCCCCCTTTACTCACAGTGTAGGATCGATGGTGCCCCCCCCCCTTTACTCACAGTGTAGGAGCGATGGTACCCCCCCTTTACTCACAGTGTAGGATCGATGGTACCCCCCCCTTTACTCACAGTGTAGGATCGATGGTACCCCCCTTTTACTCACAGTGTAGGAGCGATGGTACCCCCCCTTACTCACAGTGTAGGAGCGATGGTACCCCCCCTTACTCACAGTGTAGGAGCGATGGTACCCCCCCCTTTACTCACAGTGTAGGATCGATGGTGCCCCCCCTTTACTCACAGTGTAGGAGCGATGGTACCCCCCCTTACTCACAGTGTAGGAGCGATGGTACCCCCCCCTTTACTCACAGTGTAGGATCGATGGTGCCCCCCCTTTACTCACAGTGTAGGAGCGATGGTACCCCCCCTTTACTCACAGTGTAGGAGCGATGCTTACCCCCCCCTTTACTCACAGTGTAGGAGCGATGGTACCCCCCCCCTTTACTCACAGTGTAGGAGCGATGGTTACCCCCCCCCCCTTTACTCACAGTGTAGGATCGATGGTGCCCCCCCCTTTACTCACAGTGTAGGATCGATGGTACCCCCCCCTTTACTCACAGTGTAGGATCGATGGTACCCCCCCTTTACTCACAGTGTAGGATCGATGGTACCCCCCCTTTACTCACAGTGTAGGAGCGATGGTATCCCCCCCTTTACTCACAGTGTAGGATCGATGGTACCCCCCCCTTTACTCACAGTGTAGGATCGATGGTACCCCCCCTTTACTCACAGTGTAGGATCGATGGTACCCCCCCTTTACTCACAGTGTAGGAGCGATGGTACCCCCCCTTTACTCACAGTGTAGGAGCGATGGTACCCCCCCCCTTTACTCACAGTGTAGGATCGATGGTACCCCCCCCTTTACTCACAGTGTAGGAGCGATGGTACCCCCCCTTTACTCACAGTGTAGGATCGATGGTACCCCCCCTTTACTCACAGTGTAGGAGCGATGGTACCCCCCCCCCCTTTACTCACAGTGTAGGATCGATGGTACCCCCCCTTTACTCACAGTGTAGGAACGATGGTACCCCCCCTCTTTACTCACAGTGTAGGAGCGATGGTACCCCCCCTTTACTCACAGTGTAGGATCGATGGTACCCCCCCCCCCTCTTTACTCACAGTGTAGGATCGATGGTACCCCCCCCTCTTTACTCACAGTGTAGGATCGATGGTACCCCCCCCCTCTTTACTCACAGTGTAGGATCGATGGTACCCCCCCCCTCTTTACTCACAGTGTAGGATCGATGGTACCCCCCCCTTTACTCACAGTGTAGGAGCGATGGTTACCCCCCCCCCTTTACTCACAGTGTAGGATCGATGGTACCCCCCCCCCCCTCTTTACTCACAGTGTAGGATCGATGGTACCCCCCCCTCTTTACTCACAGTGTAGGATCGATGGTACCCCCCTTTACTCACAGTGTAGGATCGATGGTACCCCCCCCCCCCTTTACTCACAGTGTAGGATCGATGGTGGCGCTGCTTCCACTGCACCAGGACGATCTGAGCGACCAGCAGCGTGGCGATGAGGATCAGAACCATCTCTGCGTGCATGACCTCGTGACCCCTGTGCTTCACGTGCACACGCTCATGCTGCACCCTGCACAGAAACCCACCAGAGTTATGATAAATACAGGTTTTGGGGCAAAGTTGAGACAGGCTTAACTAACCTCCAGTTCTCTCTGTGAGTTATCTTCAGCAGATCATCCTGAAACAGAGTTTAATCCAGGTTACTACAGCTTCAACACACCTTGAATACAGGTAAACACACCTTAAATACAGCTTTAGCACACCTTAAATACAGGTAAACACACCTTAAATACAGCTTTAGCACACCTTAAATACAGGTAAACACACCTTAAATACAGCTTTAGCACACCTTAAATACAGGTAAACACACCTTAAATACAGGTAAACACACCTTAAATACAGGTAAACAGACCTTAAATACAGGTAAACACACCTTAAATACAGGTAAACACACCTTAAATACAGGTAAACACACCTTAAATACAGGTAAACACACCTTAAATACAGGTAAACACACCTTAAATACAGGTAAACACACCTTAAATACAGCTTTAGCACACCTTAAATACAGGTAAACACACCTTAAATACAGCTTTAGCACACCTTAAATACAGGTAAACACACCTTAAATACAGGTAAACACACCTTAAATACAGGTAAACACACCTTAAATACAGCTTTAGCACACCTTAAATACAGGTAAACACACCTTAAATACAGGTAAACACACCTTAAATACAGGTAAACACACCTTGAATACAGGTAAACACACCTTAAATACAGGTAAACACACCTTAAATACAGCTTTAGCACACCTTAAATACAGGTAAACACACCTTAAATACAGGTAAACACACCTTAAATACAGCTTTAACACACCTTAAATACAGGTAAACACACCTTAAATACAGCTTTAACACACCTTAAATACAGGTAAACACACCTTAAATACAGGTAAACACACCTTAAATACAGGTAAACACACCTTAAATACAGCTTTAACACACCTTATATACAGCTTTAACACACCTTAAATACAGGTAAACACACCTTGAATACAGGTAAACACACCTTAAATACAGGTAAACACACCTTGAATACAGGTAAACACACCTTAAATACAGCTTTGACACACCTTAAATACAGGTAAACACACCTTGAATACAGGTAAACACACCTTAAATACAGCTTTAACACACCTTAAATACAGCTTTAACACACCTTGAATACAGGTAAACACACCTTGAATACAGGTAAACACACCTTGAATACAGCTTTAGCACACCTTAAATACAGGTAAACACACCTTAAATACAGCTTTAGGACACCTTAAATATAATAATTATAATTTTTATAATAATTTACACTTTATTAATCCCACGAGGGGAAATTCAGTTTTTACACTCTGTCTAACACACACATAGGCCGAGATACACACTCATGCACAAACAGGGTTCTAGTGACATGCATTAATGGAGAGGTCTCAGAGTGAGGGGGCTGCCCACAGCAAGCGCTCCAGAGCAGTTTTTGGGGTTCGGTGCCTTGCTCAGGGGCACCTCGGCAGTGCTCAGGAAATGGACTGGCACCTCTCCAGTTGCCAGACCAGTTTCCAGACTTGGTCCGTGCCGGGACTTGAACCGGCGACCCTCCGGTTCCCAACCCAAGTCCCTACAGACTGAGCTACTGCCGCCCCATACATACAAATACAGGTAAACACACCTTAAATACAGGTAAACACACCTTAAATACAGGTAAACACACCTTAAATACAGCTTTAACACACCTTAAATACAGGTAAACACACTTTAAATACAGGTAAACACACCTTAAATACAGGTAAACACACCTTAAATACAGCTTTAGGACACCTTAAATACAGGTAAACACACCTTAAATACAGGTAAACACACCTTAAATACAGCTTTAACACACCTTAAATACAGGTAAACACACTTTAAATACAGGTAAACACACCTTAAATACAGGTAAACACACCTTGAATACAGGTAAACACACCTTGAATACAGGTAAACACACCTTAAATACAGGTAAACACACCTTAAATACAGCTTTAGCACACCTTAAATACAGGTAAACACACCTTAAATACAGCTTTAACACACCTTAAATACAGGTAAACACACCTTAAATACAGCTTTAACACACCTTAAATACAGGTAAACACACCTTAAATACAGGTAAACACACCTTAAATACAGCTTTGACACACCTTAAATACAGCTTTAACACACCTTAAATACAGGTAAACACACCTTGAATACAGGTAAACACACCTTAAATACAGCTTTGACACACCTTAAATACAGCTTTAACACACCTTAAATACAGCTTTAACACACCTTAAATACAGCTTTAACACACCTTAAATACAGGTAAACACACCTTAAATACAGGTAAACACACCTTAAATACAGGTAAACACACCTTGAATACAGGTAAACACACCTTAAATACAGCTTTGACACACCTTAAATACAGGTAAACACACCTTGAATACAGGTAAACACACCTTAAATACAGCTTTAACACACCTTAAATACAGCTTTAACACACCTTGAATACAGGTAAACACACCTTGAATACAGGTAAACACACCTTAAATACAGGTAAACACACCTTAAATACAGCTTTAGCACACCTTAAATACAGGTAAACACACCTTGAATACAGCTTTAGCACACCTTAAATACAGGTAAACACACCTTAAATACAGCTTTAGCACACCTTAAATACAGGTAAACACACCTTAAATACAGGTAAACACACCTTGAATACAGGTAAACACACCTTGAATACAGGTAAACACACCTTAAATACAGGTAAACACACCTTAAATACAGCTTTAGCACACCTTAAATACAGGTAAACACACCTTAAATACAGGTAAACACACCTTAAATACAGCTTTAACACACCTTAAATACAGGTAAACACCTTAAATACAGCTTTAACACACCTTAAATACAGGTAAACACACCTTAAATACAGGTAAACACACCTTAAATACAGCTTTAACACACCTTAAATACAGGTAAACACACCTTAAATACAGGTAAACACACCTTAAATACAGGTAAACACACCTTAAATACAGCTTTGACACACCTTAAATACAGGTAAACACACCTTAAATACAGGTAAACACACCTTAAATACAGGTAAACACACCTTAAATACAGCTTTGACACACCTTAAATACAGCTTTAACACACCTTAAATACAGGTAAACACACCTTAAATACAGGTAAACACACCTTGAATACAGGTAAACACACCTTAAATACAGGTAAACACACCTTGAATACAGGTAAACACACCTTAAATACAGGTAAACACACCTTAAATACAGCTTTGACACACCTTAAATACAGGTAAACACACCTTGAATACAGGTAAACACACCTTAAATACAGGTAAACACACCTTAAATACAGCTTTAACACACCTTAAATACAGCTTTAACACACCTTAAATACAGCTTTAACACACCTTAAATACAGGTAAACACACCTTAAATACAGGTAAACACACCTTGAATACAGGTAAACACACCTTAAATACAGCTTTGACACACCTTAAATACAGGTAAACACACCTTGAATACAGGTAAACACACCTTAAATACAGCTTTAACACACCTTAAATACAGCTTTAACACACCTTGAATACAGGTAAACACACCTTGAATACAGGTAAACACACCTTGAATACAGGTAAACACACCTTAAATACAGGTAAACACACCTTAAATACAGCTTTAGCACACCTTAAATACAGGTAAACACACCTTGAATACAGCTTTAGCACACCTTAAATACAGGTAAACAGACCTTAAATACAGCTTTAGCACACCTTAAATACAGGTAAACACACCTTAAATACAGGTAAACACACCTTAAATACAGCTTTAACACACCTTAAATACAGGTAAACACACCTTAAATACAGGTAAACACACCTTGAATACAGGTAAACACACCTTGAATACAGGTAAACACACCTTAAATACAGGTAAACACACCTTAAATACAGCTTTAACACACCTTAAATACAGGTAAACACACCTTAAATACAGCTTTAGCACACCTTAAATACAGGTAAACACACCTTAAATACAGGTAAACACACCTTAAATACAGCTTTAACACACCTTAAATACAGGTAAACACACCTTAAATACAGCTTTAACACACCTTAAATACAGGTAAACACACCTTAAATACAGGTAAACACACCTTAAATACAGCTTTAACACACCTTAAATACAGGTAAACACACCTTAAATACAGCTTTAACACACCTTAAATACACGTAAACACACCTTAAATACAGGTAAACACACCTTAAATACAGCTTTGACACACCTTAAATACAGGTAAACACACCTTAAATACAGGTAAACACACCTTAAATACAGGTAAACACACCTTAAATACAGCTTTAACACACCTTAAATACAGGTAAACACACCTTAAATACAGCTTTAACACACCTTAAATACACGTAAACACACCTTAAATACAGGTAAACACACCTTAAATACAGCTTTGACACACCTTAAATACAGGTAAACACACCTTAAATACAGGTAAACACACCTTAAATACAGGTAAACACACCTTAAATACAGCTTTGACACACCTTAAATACAGCTTTAACACACCTTAAATACAGGTAAACACACCTTGAATACAGGTAAACACACCTTAAATACAGCTTTGACACACCTTAAATACAGCTTTAACACACCTTAAATACAGGTAAACACACCTTAAATACAGGTAAACACACCTTGAATACAGGTAAACACACCTTAAATACAGGTAAACACACCTTGAATACAGGTAAACACACCTTAAATACAGGTAAACACACCTTAAATACAGCTTTGACACACCTTAAATACAGGTAAACACACCTTGAATACAGGTAAACACACCTTAAATACAGGTAAACACACCTTAAATACAGCTTTAACACACCTTAAATACAGCTTTAACACACCTTAAATACAGGTAAACACACCTTGAATACAGGTAAACACACCTTAAATACAGGTAAACACACCTTAAATACCGCTTTGACACACCTTAAATACAGGTAAACACACCTTAAATACAGGTAAACACACCTTGAATACAGGTAAACACACCTTGAATACATCTTAAACACACCTTAAATACAGGTAAACACACCTTAAATACAGCTTTAACACACCTTAAATACAGGTAAACACACCTTGAATACAGGTAAACACACCTTGAATACAGGTAAACACACCTTAAATACAGGTAAACACCTTAAATACAGCTTTAACACACCTTAAATACAGGTAAACACACCTTAAATACAGCTTTAACACACCTTGAATACAGGTAAACACACCTTAAATACAGCTTTAACACACCTTGAATACAGGTAAACACACCTTAAATACAGCTTTAACACACCTTGAATACAGGTAAACACACCTTGAATACAGGTAAACACACCTTGAATACAGGTAAACACACCTTGAATACAGGTAAACACACCTTAAATACAGCTTTAACACACCTTAAATACAGGTAAAAACACCTTGAATGGAGGTTCGTGTTTGGGTTCATATATAATATCATACAAATATGTTATTACATTATATAAATATATTATAAATTATACTATATGATATAAATATATTATATGATATAAATCTATTAATTATATTATATGATACAAATCTATTTATATGGTATAAATGTAATTTATATTATGTGATATAAATATATTATATTATATAAATCTATTAATTATATTATATGATACAAATCTATTTATATGGTATAAATGTAATTTATATTATGTGATATAAATATAATATTGTTTGTTGACATCTTTTCTCATAGCAGCTAGCAGTTAGCAGCTAACACACGTTAAAGATCGTTTTCCCGGGGGTTTAATTGAGCTAACCGTTAAACGTGTCATCCTACGGGATATGAGAAGCTCGCGCTACGATATCCACTCACCTGAGGATGCACTCCCGCCATTGTTTACCTCTCCTTCCCTCCGGTGGGAGCTAACCGGCAATTAGCAGCAATGCTCTGACGCTGAGCGTGTACGGGAGACTGAGAGGGCCAAAATTCAAATCGCGAGTTTTACAGTTTATGGTAAATAGACTGAATCGGTCATTTCATCCTCAAAAAATGATTGAATACATCAACAGCCAGTGATACTCATGCCACTGTTAAACACTAAGAAAACCTACTTACTTATAGGAAGTGGTAAACCTAAAATAAAATAAATATTCATAATATTCTGGTTTAAAGAAAACAGGTAACGCAAGAACTTTATAAAATGAGATAATCCTTTATTCATCTCGCAAATGGAGAAATTAACAACCAGAGAGAAACAATCATTTAAATAATCAATGATTCATGATTTAGAGAAATACTCTAAACAGAGCATAGTATTAGTTATAGTAGGGAAACAAATGGGGTTCTTTATATTAACACTTCATGTGACCAACACATCTCTAACATGTGATCATTAAAACAAATTCTGATTATTATTATACGTATTTGTAGAAATACATTTTATCGATGGAGCGCCTTGCATGGACCGCTTCACATGGTGGTTCAAATAAAGGATTGAGAGGCTGAGTTAAAGATCAGCTGAGGACAGACGGGCTTTGCTGCCCTGCATCACAGATGTGAGTGGACGGTGGGCGCTACGGTGCTTAAGGCCCTTTCTCCATGGACAGCAGGCCAGTAAATCATCTCCACAAACATGATACTAGAATGTATAAAAGCAAAGTTCACCTTTTTCACACAATAAAAAGAAATGAAATAAATAAAAGGCTGTAAATAATTATAAATCAAATCAATATGCAGATTGTCTCCACATGTCTCCTCTCACAGATCCTTAGTTTTCCTGAACGCTCCGATACGGGTCGGATGAGCGAGTCGCTATAAAAGTTGCAGCCGCAATGAATTGTGGGTCGGCACTTTCTTACCTCCTTTAGTAAAGGATGCTCCAGTGTTTCCTAAAGGAGGTTATAAATGAAGCTTTGAGCCTCCTTTCCTTCACTGTTAGAGAATTCAAACAGCTCTTATCATGGCCGCCACCTCACTGCTTCCTGGGTTAAAGAAAACATGCGAGTGAAAGTGGACAGGAGGGACGATCTGAATGCACCCCATATCTAATTGGGAGCCAGTGGAGGTGGATGAGGGCTGGGGGGGTGACGAGTGAGTTCTGGATGTATCAGAGCCAGGGCTTTGCTGGATGATGTAAACTAGACTCCATCAGCAAGTTACAAAGGCATGAACGATCGAATTTCATAAAGGAGACAAAAAATCTCAATTTGACATTTTATGTCATTCACATTTGAATGTTACACATTTGAAAAGTAAACATTTTGAAAACACATATTATGTCATCTAAACAGACACCAGCAGTCCTACTAGGAGGGTCAGGACCCTCTAAACAACAGGAGGGTCAAGACCCTCTAAACAACAGGAGGGTCAAGACCCTCTAAACAACAGGAGGGTCAAGACCCTCTAAACAAGAGGAGGGTCAAGACCCTCTAAACAACAGGAGGGTCAAGACCCTCTAAACAACAGGAGGGTCAAGACCCTCTGAACAACAGGAGGGTCAAGACCCTCTGAACAACAGGAGGGTCAGGACCCTCTGAACAACAGGAGGGTCAAGACCCTCTAAACAACAGGAGGGTCAAGACCCTCTAAACAACAGGAGGGTCAGGACCCTCTAAACAACAGGAGGGTCAGGACCCTCTAAACAACAGGAGGGTCAGGACCCTCTAAACAACAGGAGGGTCAAGACCCTCTAAACAACAGGAGGGTCAAGACCCTCTAAACAACAGGAGGGTCAAGACCCTCTAAACAACAGGAGGGTCAAGACCCTCTAAGGATACACCAGCAGTGTCTACTCGATAGATAGATAGATAGATAGATAGATAGATAGATAGATAGATAGATAGATAGATAGATAGATAGATAGATAGATCAGTCTCAGTCTTGCAGGACCCCCTGCCTGCAAGACTGAGAACTACCACAGCTCCTTTATTCCATCTGCAGTCAGACCGTTTAACATCATCACCTCCACATGACTCTGATGTATAATAATCATTCAGTCTCATTAATGCTGCACACTGTGTTTAATCTGATCTGTCTTTCCACGAGTGAAAGTGTATATAGTGTTTATGCCTTGTATTATTTAAGTCTAATGTATGTAAATGTGCTCATAGCTGGGTTTTTTCACTTTTTCTGTTTATATTTCCTGTTTTCCTGTTTTAATTTTTTTTTCCAGAGCTGCTGTAACACCCAAATTTACCCCATTGGGAGATCCAAAAAGTGTATCCTTATCCTTCTAAATTATAGTCATAACTTTATTGTAGATCAAATATTGCTTTTATTATAATATAATCATTATATGATTATTTTATTTAAAAGATGTATTCATTATTTAAAAATTATTTGCAGTTAAAGAAGAGTAAAAAAACATGTAAAGTTATTTTAAATGCTCTTTAAGAGTAGTTTTTTTACTGGTTAAAAAAAGCTTAAATATACAAAATATCCTTCTTAGAATAAACGTGAAGAGAGAAAGAATCGTTTACCCTCTCTCTCTTATAACTGACAGACTGATGAACAAATCACCTCTCTTTTCTTTCCGTTCTCTTGCTCCTTATTGGTCGATGCTGCAGTGAAACAAACCACCCCTCCCCTTCCCCCCTCAAGCTGGTGCTGCTGCAACCTGCTGGTGTTGCCGTGACGATGATATCCTCCCCCTCCCACTCCCACAGACACAGAGCAGAGTGGAGAGGAGAGAGAGAGTGAGAGGGAGCAAACAAGACGCTATCATGACGCCATAGCTGCAGGCTGGAAAACATAAGCAGTCACACTGACAGGGTGCTGCCTCTGAGGAGGACAAGGTGAGTGCTGGATCTGTGTTTTTCAGGGCTGAGATAGGATGGATGGACAGAGGAATGTTGGAGATGACAGGAGCATCTGTAGCATCTGAGAGAGAGGGGGAGGAACAGAGAGAGGGAGAGAGAGGGGAGAGAGAGGGGAGAGAGAGGGGATGGACAGATTGCAGGATGAAGGGTGGAGGATAAATGATAGAATGCTACCTCAGCTGTAAAGCAAATACAAGTGTGTGTGTGTGTGTGTGTGTGTGTGTGTGTATGTATGTGTCTGTCATCAGGCCTGTATGTGTTGAACGTTAGCATTCTGATTGCTAACAGTAACAGCAGGTACGTCACTTCTGTTCCACTCTTGTCTTCTCACCACTGGATAAAACAGGGGAAGGCTAAGCGACATGTAAACCAGGACGGGTTCATTATTTTACATTTCAGTTGAAGAGCTGATTTAATGACTTCAGATAGATTCCAAACTAGCACAAATATAAACAGAGTGTTAATGAAGTGGCAGAGATGGATGTTCTGATGGGCTCGTCATTCAGGTTTCCTCTGAGGCCCTCAGCACACCCTCAGTCTCTCCTCCCTGGATCTCCTACATTATACCCTCCTGTAATAGCCTAAATTAATCCTCACATCAGTGGACCAAAGCTGTGGTCTAGTCTAACTTTAGTCCAAGTCCTATACTGCAAGGCGAGGTAACTTCATTTTTTACCAAATTGGGCTTTTATAATTTTGGGAACATTAAAGATCATGTGGACACATTTCTTGAAGTTTGTTTGAAGTTCCAAAAGTCTTTGTGAAACCAAAGCAGTCATTTAACTTTAGTTAAGGTCTTTCTTTGTATTGCAGGGTTAGGGTTAGGGGTTAGGGATCGGGTTAGGGCTTAGTGGTTAGGGATCGGGTTAGGGGTTAGGTGTTAGGGGTTAGGGGTTAGGGATCGGGTTAGGGGTTAGGGGTTAGGGGTTAGGGATCGGGTTAGGTGTTAGGGGTTAGGGATCGGGGTTAGGTGTTAGGGATCGGGTTAGGGGTTAGGTGTTAGGGGTTAGGGATCGGGTTAGGTGTTAGGGGTTAGGGTTAGGGGTTAGGTGTTAGGAATCGGGTTAGGGGTTAGGGATCGGGTTAGGGGTTAGGTGTTAGGGATCGGGTTAGGGGTTAGGGGTTAGGGATCGGAGTTAGGTGTTAGGGATCGGGTTAGGGGTTAGGTGTTAGGGATCGGGTTAGGTGTTAGGGGTTAGGGATCGGGGTTAGGTGTTAGGGATCGGGTTAGGGGTTAGGTGTTAGGGATCGGGTTAGGGGTTAGGGGTTAGGGATCGGGGTTAGGGGTTAGGGATAGGGGTTAGGTGTTAGGGATCGGGTTAGGGGTTAGGTGTTAGGGATCGGGTTAGGTGTTAGGGGTTAGGGATCGGGGTTAGGTGTTAGGGATCGGGTTAGGGGTTAGGTGTTAGGGGTTAGGGATCGGGTTAGGGGATAGGGGTTAGGGGTTAGGTGTTAGGGGTTAGGGATCGGGTTAGGTGTTAGGGATCGGGTTAGGGGTTAGGTGTTAGGGGTTAGGGATCGGGTTAGGGGTTAGGGATCGGGTTAGGACGCCTCCTGACTTGGAGTTAAGGTGTTATGCCTTTGTTTATATATCTGTCATCAAGCACTTCTGACACACAGTAGTTGTGTTGGTCGTGTAATTTTAACTTTGGCCTTTTGCTCTCGAGGGAAAATGTTGGTGCAAATTACTTGAAATTCCAACACCAAGATCTATGTGAGTATAATTATAGAATAACTTGATACAACAATAGGTAAATCTACAATCTAACCCTAACCCCTAACACCTAACCCCTAACCCCTAACCCGATCCCTAACCCCTAACACCTAACCCGATCCCTAACCCCTAACCCCTAACCCCTATCTAAGTGAATTTATTCTTGTGTGACTTTTATTAATGATTAGAAAACACACACATCATCAATGTAGTGAAGCGAATTGCTGATATTTGCAACCCCAGTCTACAGCCCCTCTGCTGGACCCACAGACTGTTATTAATACATCATAGTTGCATTATCACTGTCATAACAACCATGTTCCTCATAGATTGTATGGGTTATTGATCAGCATTTCTGTATTAAATTTAAACCTGATTGAAGCTGCTCCAGAGTTCACAGCTCTGATATGACAATGATAATTAATAAACTAAATAAATTTAGGTTTATTGTCTTCCTTTAACCGGGAGTAGGGCCCTAACTCCAGGTTATATTAAGTCATATTAAATTAAATTGGCATGGTCCCTTATTATTGTATTGGCAATGCAAAGGCAGAGTACCTTAACTTCAAAATAAGGGTCAAAGGTCAAGTTTGAGCCGAAGATTGTTATGTAGATAAATAACCTTATTAAAATGATAAAGAACTGCCTCAATTCCAATAATCGACCTGCGACTCATTTGGCTGGACAACAAAAAGACTTAAATGTCATTTTTAATCAGTTCTACACTCTGGTGATTTAAGGTCTTTTGTCTTTGTAGGGCAGATTCAAAAAGACTACTACAATGCAGCTTGTCTTTGACGAGAAACAAAATGACCAGAAAAAGACTAATGGAACAACCACATGGACTCTGTAGAAGACCTACTAAGACTTGGACACAACCAGAGAGACACAAACACTACAAACACACAACCATCACAGTTCACTAAGGAAACACTTTTATAGAGAGCAAGTACAACACAAACAAGGAATACAGGAAACTATGTCAGTAAGTGCAAATGAACAGCTTTAAGTCCGATTGGACACACAGGTGCCTACAGGAAGTGACCAGTCTGCAGTTCTTAAGAGCTCTAACCAGAATAGACACCCTCTTAAAGTCAGGGTTCTCCAGGGCAAATCGACAAGACAAGGTCACTTGAACCTTTAGTGTTAGCTGGTCATCAATCATGACACCTCGGTTCCTGCAGACTTTGCGGACGTGAGGTTGGTTGCACCAAGCTGGATATTGATCTGTGGTTGGATAAAGGGACTTGGTTGTGTTGAAGGTGGCGTTCATTCATGATTTAGAGATATCATCATAGGCATGATGAGGTTCTACCTGAGACTGTAACGTCGTCTGGTGGGAATGACAGGAAGAGCTGAGACCAGGTACCCCCTAACCTGAACCCAAATAAATAATCCGCTGCTCTCCGGGTTCGATGCTCACAGAGGTTGGCATGTCATGGACATTTTAAAACGTATCCTCTTTACATCATCTGTGTTCTTGGCAAACGAGAAAGAAAGAAAGAAAGAATGAAAGAATGAAAGAATGAAAGAATGAAAGAAAGAAAGAAAGAAAGAAAGAAAGAACGAAAGAAAGAATGAAAGAAAGAATGAAAGAAAGAAAGAAAGAAAGAATGAAAGAAAGAATGAAAGAATGAAAGAAAGAAAGAAAGAATGAAAGAAAGAAAGAAAGAAAGAAAGAAAGAATGAAAGAAAGAATGAAAGAAAGAATGAAAGAAAGAAAGAA
>NC_136710.1:0-75000 GCF_947650265.1 Symphodus melops | reverse complement strand
AATTTAGGATTAAAGGGAACATGACTGCTTTACTTTTTGTTGTATCTCATCCCCGCCCTCGGCAGTCTGGTACCATGGTAACCACCGCCCCACCCCTCACTCTCTCTCTTTCTCCATCACTTTGAAGACATTCATGTGACCTACATTTCTGCTCTGAGAAGCTCTTTACCTTCAGTTAGTCCTACCGACTGCACCGCCTTCCTTCCTCCAACTGTGTCCTTACGACAGAGTATAACATCTGGAGGTTTAGCAGGAGTTTTCAGGTATCTGATGAACCACCTGGAGAGATCATATGGGCCTTCCTATAGTGACAGTGAAAGACTGTGTGTTTGGGTCCAGTGTTGCATTTCTGCTCACTTCCTATTTCATTTTTGTTTTCTCAATCTTTGAATCCTTCCCAAAATGACTTTTTTAGTACTCTAGATTGTTACAGGTCTGGTTTTGGTTTCAATCATTAAAACACATGGTCTGGTCTTGCTTTTGATATACTCCCTTTGTCATGATTTTGTCTTGTTTAGTTGCGTATTTCAGAGTTTTGATTTCTGATGTTGTTTTTAATTCTTCACTGTGTTGTTTGTTTCCCTTGTGTGTGTTAATGTTTCCTAGCGTCTTCAGTGTTCCATGTTTTACTCTGTAGTTGTCAGTGTGTTTCCCTCCAGTGTTGATTGCCATTATTGTGTTCACCTGTGTGATTGATCTCAACTGTGTTGATTACCCATGTGTGGATTAAAGGTATCTCACAAAACCAAGATATTTTTCTATGTTTTGTCCTCTCATACACACGAAAACGCAGATTTACGGCATCAAAAACGAAGTTTTTAAAAACCTCCGACCAAAGTGAAAATCTGCGAATTCTCCGTTTATGTCTTTACATGTGGACGTTAATAACCAGGGTTTTGTGTTTGCCTGCGACAAAATATGTTCTTACGTCACATATGTTTACCTGTGTTTACATTCGGAAACAGTATGAATGTGCTGAAAAATGCACTTCTGCGTTTACGTGTGGATGAAGTTTTTTCTGAAAACGAGGTCGTGTGTACGTAAGTTTTTTTCTAGACGGAGGAGGCAGGATTTTTTTTTTTTACAAAAACCCGGCTACGTGTGGACAAGGCCTTAGTCTGCCCATTTCCACACGGCAGTCCGGTACGGATCAGTACAGTTCGGTTTGGTTTGTAAACCCTGATCCTCCGGATGACGATAACCCCGTCAGCTACGTAGTAGCGTCACAAAAAAACGGAGACATCCAGCAGGTCATCTCCTCTGTCACTGTCATGTGACTCTTTATTACAAGAACTCAATCCAGCTTTGTTTCAGAGAAGGCTGTGAGCGGCGAGGACAAATACACACGCTAACAATCAGCTGTTTAAACATGGTGGGGTTGTGTTTGTCGCTGTTACACGGGAAGTGACAATACTTTCGACCAATCAACGGACTGCAGTGTTTAGCTCCACCTTTTAGGGTCAGATCGATATTCTTGGCCCCCCAACTGAAGGGTCCCAAAAAGTTGGACAGTACGGATCGGTTATTTAGGAATCTTTCCCGCCTTTAGTCTTTAGAAACAGCACAAAATGCGTGCCAAACCGAGACAAATGGAACTGAACTGCTCAGTGGAAACGGGGCTTATGTCGAGTGTGGTGTTGGTTGTCTGATCATGTTTTCCGTTTTTTCCTCATGGCTACCATTTTCCCCCATCTGAATGATTATTTAGTATGTTTTTTGACTTTTGGTCTAATTAATGTTTTTGTTTTTACCCAATCCTCATCATTGTCTTGTTTCCCCTCCAGAGCAAAGAGGACGAAGGCTGCTCTCAGTTTGGATTCTCTGGGAATTACATCAACATCAAACTCTGTTGTGTTTCCCTACTTCAGATCTGAAGAGGACGGATTTTGATTTTTCGAGGGACATATGCTGCTCTGTGAATTAATAAGATATTTTAACGAGGAAATCCATTTTAAATGGGAATATTGTGGGTCCTAGATGTCTTGCCCCTTATTAAACAGAAGTGGATTGACACTGAAATAACAGAAAAGTGAATCTAAGTCTGATGTTTAGCCCTCTTTCTTGGGTGCTTTGTGGAAAAGTCTTGCAGAAAGGGGTTATGACCCTCTGAATTTGACAGCAGGCTCCAGAAAAAGGTGTGTCTAAATATCTTTGCTCTACGTATGAATAGAAAAAAATACATCCAATTTTTAAAGCCATGCCTCGACTAAGATCTATCAGTTTCAAATACTCTTAAGAAGTTGTTGTAAATGGTTTTCACCTTTTTATCTGATGCATATTGGAATGAATTCTGAGAAAAATATATTACAAAAGCAAGCACTCCAAAAGGAGAAATTTCATTTATTTATTTACAGTATTTTCATTTATGTCATGCACTAAAAACAATCAAACAAAATAGATCAAATGAGAACAAATGTTATTGTATCTGAGCTAGCCCCCTCTCCTGGCTGCCCTGTGGCATAAGGGGTGTGTTTGGAGGTTCACCTCCAACTGGCTGGTGCTTGCAGATGGAGGTCCACCAACACTCCCCAGATAGCAGCAGTGAGGAGTGCACTGTTCTGGAGGCTCCACCCGGCAAAAATGCCTGCCCACAACATCCAGCAAAGGTAGGACAGCAACATTCAAAGTGCTCATCAATCTGTGTCCCTTCACTTAGCTTCCTTCATTGGGGAAGAAAGCAACTGATATCTAGTGTGACATGTTCAAATATATCAGTACTAATCTTTTTTTCGATTATCAGTCAAAACACTTCATCTAATGTCATTCTCAGTGAGTAACGAGGGTATGGAACCTGTTTGTCCCTGAATAATGTGGTTGTATACCTTTAACTCCTTCTCACCACTTCTTCTACTGGAATTAGTATCTTAGGGGTCACACAAATTAGTAGCTTAGGGGTCACACAAATTAGTAGCTTAGGGGTCACACAAATTAGTAGCTTAGGGGTCACACAGAAAATCTGGACAAAAGACCTGGACACTTTTCTTTACCTACCTCCCCTGTTTACAAGCAGAACTACATGCTGTGTTGCACCTTTTCATTCACCATCTGCAGGTGGCAGACCAGTACTGCTTGGCCTGCGTATGTCCGCTGTGTGAGGACTGTGTGGGGGACCATGTAGAACACCCTATGGTGTCCCTCAGCCAAGCCCTGGAGCAGCAACGGAGCAGCCTGCAGGAAAGCCTAGGGACTGTCCAGAGCAGGTAGAAATCTGTTTCAAAATGTCCCTATTGTCTGTAAACTGTTTTTTATAATCATATACTATTTATCATAACATGTGCTGCTGCCCTCTTGGCCAGGTCTCCCTGGTGAAAGAAATCTTTATCTCAAGGGTTAATTATCTGGTTGAATAAAAATAATAATATATATTTTTTCGAAACTCTATTTATCCCCGAGGGGCAATTAGCACACCAAGCGTTCGGCCACAGGAGCAGTGAACTGCAGACACCCTGACAGAGCAGGAGGAGCAATTCAGGGTTAAGTGTCTTGCCCAAGGACACATCGGACATGTTGCTTGCAGGAGCTGGGGATCGAACCCTCGACCTTCCGGTTGAGACATGATGACTCTACCCACTGAGCCACAGCCGCCCTAATGCTCCTATACATGCAGGAATACTTTAAAAAATTGTTAGGTCAATGGATGGCTTTTTTTGACGGTTTCAAGAAGAGGTGCTCTGATCTTGACCACTGAAGCATTAACCCTTAAAGTCACAAGGACAGAGAAGTCAATGAATGTTTCTTACTTTTTAAAATGAGAGTGTGGTAGGTACAATGTAGATGGAAAGGTTAAGTACATGTTTTTAGACTAAGTAAACTATATCTCAACATGTTTTTTTAGTTTAATGGAGTTAGTAACTATACACCTGCTTACAGCTACACAGTTATTACAGGAGATAAATATATCATGAGAAAACCTTCAATGATTGAAAAAGATATGCTGACATCTAGTGGAAGGGCAGAATAATTACCCAAATAATTAATTATCTATTGAGGAACAAAGGCTGCGTCCTCGGTCCTCGGCCGAACAGGAAGTAGTTCCAAAGCCGCCATGTTGAGGATCGTCCCAAAGCTCTAATAGCGAACGGAGGAGAGAGGATGGAGGAGAGAGGAGGCTGATCCGAGGAGCGATGACCGAGGAGACACGAGAGCTGACAGACACGCCCCCTTCTCGTATATCACTCAGTGATTGGACGCTGCACAGGATCAGACTTCAGTTTAATAGGGGAGAAAAGAGGGAGATTAAAAAGAGGCTAAACGGAGCGTGGGACATTTAAACAGATGATGAACATCAGTGAGTTTGTAAAGAGTCGCTCTGTGATGAGCTGCCATTAAAAAGAGTCTGACATGAAGATTAACAACCAAATATGAAGCTCTACAACTTCTATCAATACATCCTTCATCTTCATCATCCCTCACACTGTTTGAATGTCTGATGATGATGATGAAGGTCTGATCCCTCACACTGTTTGAATGTCTGATGATGATGATGAAGGTCTGATCCCTCACACTGTTTGAATGTCTGATGATGATGATGATGAAGGTCTGATCCCTCACACTGTTTGAATGTCTGATGATGATGATGAGGATGATGAAGGTCTAATCCCTCACACTGTTTGAATGTCTGATGATGATGAAGGTCTGATCCCTCACACTGTTTGAATGTCTGATGATGATGATGATGAAGGTCTGATCCCTCACACTGTTTGAATGTCTGATGATGATGATGATGATGATGAAGGTCTGATCCCTCAGACTGTTTGAATGTCTGATGATGATGATGAAGGTCTGATCCCTCACACTGTTTGAATGTCTGATGATGATGATGATGATGATGATGGTCTGATCCCTCACACTGTTTGAATGTCTGATGATGATGATGATGATGATGATGGTCTGATCCCTCAGACTGTTTGAATGTCTGATGATGATGATGAAGGTCTGATCCCTCACACTGTTTGAATGTCTGATGATGATGATGAAGGTCTGATCCCTCACACTGTTTGAATGTCTGATGATGATGATGAAGGTCTGATCCCTCACACTGTTTGAATGTCTGAATGTCTGATGATGATGATGAAGGTCTGATCCCTCACACTGTTTGAATGTCTGATGATGATGATGATGATGATGAAGGTCTGATCCCTCACACTGTTTGAATGTCTGATGATGATGATGAAGGTCTGATCCCTCACACTGTTTGAATGTCTGATGATGATGATGATGATGAAGGTCTGATCCCTCAGACTGTTTGAATGTCTGATGATGATGATGATGATGATGATGGTCTGATCCCTCACACTGTTTGAATGTCTGATGATGATGATGATGATGATGAAGGTCTGATCCCTCACACTGTTTGAATGTCTGATGATGATGATGATGATGATGATGGTCTGATCCCTCACACTGTTTGAATGTCTGATGATGATGATGATGATGATGATGGTCTGATCCCTCACACTGTTTGAATGTCTGATGATGATGATGAAGGTCTGATCCCTCACACTGTTTGAATGTCTGATGATGATGATGATGATGATGAAGGTCTGATCCCTCACACTGTTTGAATGTCTGATGATGATGATGAAGGTCTGATCCCTCACACTGTCTGAATGTCTGATGATGATGATGATGGTCTGATCCCTCAGACTGTTTGAATGTCTGATGATGATGATGAAGGTCTGATCCCTCACACTGTTTGAATGTCTGATGATGATGATGAAGGTCTGATCCCTCACACTGTTTGAATGTCTGATGATGATGATGATGAAGGTCTGATCCCTCACACTGTCTGAATGTCTGATGATGATGATGATGGTCTGATCCCTCAGACTGTTTGAATGTCTGATGATGATGATGATGAAGGTCTGATCCCTCAGACTGTTTGAATGTCTGATGATGATGATGAAGGTCTGATCCCTCAGACTGTTTGAATGTCTGATGATGATGATGATGATGATGAAGGTCTGATCCCTCACACTGTTTGAATGTCTGATGATGATGATGATGATGATGGTCTGATCCCTCACACTGTTTGAATGTCTGATGATGATGATGATGATGATGATGGTCTGATCCCTCACACTGTTTGAATGTCTGATGATGATGATGATGATGATGATGAAGGTCTGATCCCTCACACTGTCTGAATGTCTGATGATGATGATGATGATGAAGGTCTGATCCCTCACACTGTTTGAATGTCTGATGATGATGATGAAGGTCTGATCCCTCACACTGTTTGAATGTCTGATGATGATGATGAAGGTCTGATCCCTCACACTGTTTGAATGTCTGATGATGATGATGAAGGTCTGATCCCTCACACTGTTTGAATGTCTGATGATGATGATGATGATGAAGGTCTGATCCCTCACACTGTTTGAATGTCTGATGATGATGATGAAGGTCTGATCCCTCAGACTGTTTGAATGTCCGATGATGATGATGATGATGATGATGAAGGTCTGATCCCTCACACTGTCTGAATGTCTGATGATGATGATGATGATGAAGGTCTGATCCCTCACACTGTCTGAATGTCTGATGATGATGATGAAGGTCTGATCCCTCACACTGTTTGAATGTCTGATGATGATGATGATGAAGGTCTGATCCCTCAGACTGTTTGAATGTCTGATGATGATGATGAAGGTCTGATCCCTCACACTGTCTGAATGTCTGATGATGATGATGATGAAGGTCTGATCCCTCACACTGTTTGAATGTCTGATGATGATGATGATGAAGGTCTGATCCCTCAGACTGTTTGAATGTCTGATGATGATGATGAAGGTCTGATCCCTCACACTGTCTGAATGTCTGATGATGATGATGATGAAGGTCTGATCCCTCACACTGTCTGAATGTCTGATGATGATGATGAAGGTCTGATCCCTCACACTGTTTGAATGTCTGATGATGATGATGATGATGAAGGTCTGATCCCTCACACTGTTTGAATGTCTGATGATGATGATGATGATGAAGGTCTGATCCCTCAGACTGTTTGAATGTCTGATGATGATGATGATGAAGGTCTGATCCCTCACACTGTTTGAATGTCTGATGATGATGATGATGAAGGTCTGATCCCTCACACTGTTTGAATGTCTGATGATGATGATGATGATGATGAAGGTCTGATCCCTCACACTGTTTGAATGTCTGATGATGATGATGATGATGAAGGTCTGATCCCTCACACTGTTTGAATGTCTGATGATGATGATGAAGGTCTGATCCCTCACACTGTTTGAATGTCTGATGATGATGATGATGATGATGATGATGAGGATGACAGTTTGATGAAGAGGAGTCCGTTTTATATTCTCACTTATTGATCTTCACAAAGTTTCATCATTTAGATTCTAATCAATCATTTTCAGTATCCTGACACATAAATATCTGTGTTTATAAAATACAGAGTTGGTTGTCTAAATACAGGCTAGGTTCAGTCCAAACTGATTAATAATAATCAATAATTATAGACAATTCAAAATGAAATCTTTGAGTCAGTAGAAACTGTCCTTTTGGTTTGAAACAGACTGCAGGTTGTTCTTCAGGTGTTTGTTATCAAGAAGCACTGTAACTGTGTTTGATTAGAAATAATACAGTGTGTGTGTTTGATTAGTAATAATACAGTGTGTGTGTGATTAGAAATAATACAGTGTGTGTGTGTGTGTGGACATAAACAGCTGTTCGGCTGATTGACAGCTGAACGTGATCAGCTGATGTCGCGTCATGTGACGCTGTCGAGGAAACGACGTCTCATGTGTCTTAAAGCTGATTTCCTCGGTCCTCTCTCCTCGGCTTCGTTTCCTCTGTGCATCTCTGGTGGGCGGGGCTTAGACGCAAGTGGAGGAGACAACTCGGAGGACACTCGGTGCAAATAAGGGAAGTGAGACATAGCCATGGAAAAAGAGGGCAGATTGATTTTGATGAGAATAAGATTGCTCAATGATTGTTACTGTATGCAATCCCAGATACAGATGCAGACACAGTCAAAGTAATTCTTGCATACACAAAATTAACAGGGATTTCATTTCCTAAAAAAGAAACTACAATCAAATGTTTCTCAATCCTCCCTGCAAACAGGGTTATTTTATTTGCCACAAATATTGTCCCTGCTGGGACTATTTAATGGCTGTGATGAACTAATAACAGTGACAGTTGTAAAAAGTAAATGTAATGTAAAAGGCTCTGACATCAGCTGTTTTCCAATCTTTCGTTTGTCTATGCAGATTGCCTCAGATTTCAGATGCCCTCTCCTTCATTAAAGAGATCCTTCAGCAGCTCACAAATCAGAGAGCTTCCATTGAAGAGGACATCCAGTCCAGCTTTGAGGATCTGCATAAGCAGCTAGATGTCCGGAAGAGTGTTTTGCTGATGGAGCTGGAGGTCACATATGGACTCAAACAGAAGGTACATATATCCTAAATATTAGAAAGACTCATCTGTAAGCTTTTGGTGTAAATCTGAATTTGTTTGTTGAATGATATTAGCTGACTAATTGTGTTTTTCAAACTTGTTGTTTTTGAGTAAATGTAGAGCGTCCCTTTCCAGTTGGCAAATGCAAATTAAATAACATCAGTCAACACTAAAAAGGAGGTTTCCACGTGTCTCCAGGTCCTCCAGGCCCAGGTTGATAGCCTTGTGTGTGGGGAAGGTGACATCATGGCCTCCTGTACCCAGACGGAAGAGGCTTTGGCAGGGGAGGCATGTGTGGCAAGCCAGCATGTGGAACGAGAACTGCAAGAGAATCTTCTGGAGCTGGCCAGTCTTAGGCTACCATGTCAGCCAGAGGAGAATGACCAGCTGGATCTAATATTGGAGACTGATGGGCTAAGGAAGTCTATACACAACTTAGGGACCATTGTTACAACCAGGTTGTACAGTAGACAATTTTTAGGCCCTCGCTAACAAGGCATTTATGAGTACAAACATTTTAATAACTTGTCATCTGTTCTTAAGTGCTGTGGCAAGCCAGAGTGAAGCCATGGGTGCAGGCCTGGAGCAGTGTATTGTAGGACATCCTTCCTCTGTTACCATAGTGACAAGAGACAAGTCAGGTGGAGCCTGCAAGAGTGGCAATGCAATCCTATCAGCAGAGGTTAGTCTTGTACCCACATTTAAATAAAACCAGGTAAAAGACACTAACATTACATAAAATAACCCTTGTGTTTATCCAGGTCTTCACCCCTGATGGAAGCATAGTGGATGGTGAAATAGTGGACCACAAGAATGGAACCTATGAGTTTTTGTACATTGTGCCAAAGGAGGGCAACTTCTCACTGGCTCTTCGTCTGTATGACCAGCACATCAAAGGAAGCCCCTTCAAACTGACAGTCAGTGGTGCCTTTGAGGCTGAGGTCGAGGTGAGTATTGAGTGTGGGGGTTGGTAAAATGAGCTGTGAGCTGCACAGCTTCAACTCTCATCTAAGACCAGGGTACATTTTAAACAAAATAGTTCATACTAAATGTAAATGATAGATGAGATAATTGGGGCAATACAATGTGTGTCAGATATATTGATACCATTGAATTAAATATGATTATTGTCCAGATCAAGGACATTTAAAGAGCATACATGAACTGTCACTCCCAAACCCAATGTCATCGTAGAATAGTGTCATCATTTAAATGTCAGACAACAATAACAAGAAATCATAAATTCAAAATTCAAAGTAATATGTCATAATCCTTTATGTCCCATTAGGTGTCCCCCTCCACCACCACTGCAACCAACTCGGCTGCTTACGCAACCCCATCAACGGGCTCCTCTGAGGGGGCAAAACGACGAGGAAAGTCCCCTGGCCAGAAGAAGAAAGGTTCCAAGAGGGCCAGCAGTGCCCTGGGCACGCCACGACGCAAAACCCAGAACCCTATTGAGGACGACCTCATATTCCGGATTGGTGAGACATAAGTTTGACATTAACAAGACTAAAGCTGTCTGCTAAGACTAAAGCTGTGGCAATCCACCAAGAGGAAATACCTTTATCCTCCGTCACAGGCTCCACGCCTTGTGACTTCCTCTATGGCCAATGAGCTCCCTAGTATAAAAGTGGTACTTACACACCAAGATGGTGGGTCCATAAATCCCGGTTACCGGTGTTGTAGTCCGTGGCTGCCCCAGCCTTTGAAGAAAAGTCTGTGTAATTTAATTCCCAGAGTGTTCGGGTCTGTGCTCCCGGTTCTGCAATAGTGCCTCCTTTTTGTCTGGATCTCAGGAAAGGGAGAGTCGCTGAGGCGGGACGGATCCCGGGTTTCTGGTCGGAGTCCTTTCTTTTTCTTTATTTTGATTCAATGGCTGTGTAACGGCTCCGGTCTTAGAGGAAGGGGTGACAGTCAGAGTCAGTTTGACAAATAATAATACTTTAAACTTGAACAAAGATACCTTAAACCCAAGTTCAGTTTTCAGTTTGTGTATTTGAAGTTCAATGAGGACAATCCATTCCATGTAATCCACCACTCGTTCAGTCAATCCTTTCCATGTCAATCCAATGTATAAAAGATCCACTCTGGGTTTTACCATGGATTCCCACCCTACAAACAACCCGGAAAACAACAATGAGACTTTTGGAACACAAGAAATAATTTTTAAACTTTCCCAAATAAGAAGTCACTGTACCTCCCGTCAGTAGAATCTGAGATGTCAGGGATGACACGGCTGTTTAGATCACAAGTTTAAACAGAGAATGTTCGGAATGTCATCGATGCTAACTTTTTTTAGCTCTTACCAAGAGGCAGCGATCATAACGGCAGATACTCCGCAAGCAGGTAAGAGTAGTTTAGTTTTGATGGGTTGACGTGTGTCTCTTCAGCAGTCCCGAACGCGAGTGTTTGGAGGTGTGGCTTTAAATCTTGCGTTATTGGATAATTGGTGCTAGGTGGGCGTGAATGGCTGGATTGGTGAATTAATATTTTTCTAATATTGAGTTATGTCTGGTTCAAACAAAAACTAGAGGATAGCTTTGTGGTGGTTGGAATAAATTTATATAGAAAAGAACTTTGATTGTTGTCGGTTGAGATACCGGCTGGCACCCCAACAAAAAAGACCCCTTAAAACCGCTACAGGCCGCAATCCTTGTCTACTCTTTCCATTTTGAAAAGCAAACAGAAATGACTACTTTTTAGTGCTGCTAGGCTTATCAATATATTACAAGAATGACAAAAAGATGGTGAAGAAATAGGTCATGGGGCAACCAAAAACACAATGATTTTCTCACAACATTTTACTTCCTATTAACCAAAAGTATGCTGGGAACTGTAGTGCCAGAACAAGAACAAACAAATGTCTTTCTTGTTCTATTCAGGAACAAAGGGGAGGAACAAAGGAGAGTTCACAAATCTTCAAGGTGTGGCTGCCTCTTCCACTGGCAGGATCCTGATTGCTGACAGTAACAATCAGTGTGTTCAGGTAAAGCCATTTTTTTCCAGATGTCTGAGAGCTGATTTGGATTGTGTTAAAATGGATCAATGTCCTCATTGTTGTGTCGTTATTTCAGATTTTTGCAAACGAAGGGGAATTCAAGAACCGTTTTGGGGTGAGGGGACGATCACCGGGGCAACTACAGCGTCCCACAGGGGTCGCTGTGCACCCTAGTGGTGACATCATCATTGCTGACTATGACAACAAATGGGTCAGCATCTTCTCCTGTGAAGGAAAGTTTAAGGTAGGTGTACAGGTAGCTGTAAAAGGATCAAGGGTTACAGCTTTGAATATGTTGTTTAAATTATACCGTATATTTTACAAGGACATTTTATTTCTTTAATACTTCACTGAGCATAACAGCAAATGTCTCAATTATGTATTTTTCTTCTGTCTTATGTCCTTGTTTTCTTCTGTCTGATGTGTTGTTGTGGTTTCCATCAGGCAAAGCTTGGCTCTGGGAGACTTATGGGACCAAAGGGTGTGTCCGTAGACCAGAATGGAAATGTGATAGTTGTTGACAACAAGGCATGCACTGTTTTCATCTTCCAGCTGACTGGCAAGCTTATCACCAAGTTTGGAAGTCGAGGCAATGGTGACAAACAATTTGCAGGTAGATGTTTGTCAATGAAACCAACTGCCCAACTTATGACCATTTCAGCTTGACTATTTTATAGACCAAAGTTTAGTTATCATTGTAATTGCAATGAAGGGTTTTTATATATATAAATATATAAAATTGTCCTTTAAACCAACTTTTCATGGCTATAAAGATTGTTTATACACAGATCCATGTTGTTTGTGTTTGTCTGGAGATACCAACGTTGTCAGATTGTCTATGAATCACAATACACACACACAGACAGTATCCACAACTAAATGCAATTTTAACTTTACTGTCACAATCAGTCTGGGGTGTTAAGCATGACAGAGAGTCATGTTTTTTCCCCAGTCCAGTTTATATCAGCACATTACCCTTTTTATATTTCTATATATAGTTTTTTTTACAGCTGTGATGATATATATTTTAAGACACTAATCCTATGAAATATTTTTTTTTCCAAAACATCTCACGGGCTGGTTAAAAGCTTTTGTTGAGCTGGATTTGACCTGTAGGCCGTATGTTTGACATCCCCAATATAGAGCATGGTGGCAAATGATGTGACACAACATAACCCCAGCCAAAGGCCCAAGCCGGTTGTTAGGGTCGAGAAGGGCACATTGACACAAGCTCTCCCACCTTTAACCCTCCTCCATATTTTAAAACCCGAACGTCGATCACATTGAAAACTCTTATTCTATCAGTGTTTATAAAGTGTCAGTTTATGCATAATCTCAGAAAGTAGTTTAATGTGTGTTAAAGGTCCACTTGAAAAGTAAATGAACCACACCTTTTAAATTGTATCTTCAATCTGTTATTTAAACTGGTTATAAAATTTGTATTGTCGTATTGTTGAACATGTATTTGAATTTTTCCTCATGTGGTGTTACAGGCTTTTACTTGCTTGAATGTACAATGTTTTCAAAGGCTCAACGAGAGAACATGAGTTGGAAATGAGCAACAACTATAAAATATTTATGCAGCAAGTCAATTTAATACTATATATTAAAACTGTTGAATTGCATTGTCCCTATTGAATAGATACATCAATTACATAAGGGTTTCAGATAGAGTGAACAGTACATGTTGAAACCAAAATAACTTCTGGCTGAAGTACTAAAAGCCTGTTTTTGTCCATTACATGTCCTCGTCGTGAAGGTCCACATTTTGCAGCTGTAAATAAGAACAATGAGATCATTGTGACCGACTTCCATAACCACTCTGTCAAGGTAAGGACATCCTGATTGAACATTACCCACCCCTCCCCCTGGTCTAGGTCTCTTATTAGGACCCTTGAATGTTATGTATTTCTTTTTCTGTCATGGTCAGGTCTTCACACCAGAGGGAGAGCTGTTGTTGAAATTTGGATCTAACGGGGAGGGAAACGGCCAATTTAATGCTCCCACTGGTGTAGCTGTGGACAATAATGGGAACATCATTGTAGCTGACTGGGGCAACAGCAGAATACAGGTACAGCTGTTCTAAGTTTTTATCATCAGGGTTGTAGAACATTTTGCAATATGTATATATATTGTCTATCTCTAAACAATCCTTTTCAGGTGTTTGATGGCAGTGGCTCCTTTCTGTCCTACATCAATACTTCAGCGGACCCTCTTTATGGACCCCAAGGTCTGGCTCTGACCTCAGATGGACATGTGGTAGTGGCTGACTCTGGTAACCACTGCTTCAAAGTCTATCGTTACCTACAATGATGTAGAGTGGGATGGAGGTGTGAAGCCACTGTAGGCGAGAAGGACAGGGGCAACAGTTGTTGGAGTGATAAGGTGCATGATTTCCAATTCTAAGAATTGTTGCATGAAACTCTTCCGCTGTGTGTAACAAAGAACAGAAGGATTGGGTAGAAAATAGGTGATAACAGATAAAAGAAGGAGCAGCCATGAATACATTCCTATACCAAAATGGACAAACAATGTGATCAACATCTTGATGATTCTAAAACAATCAAACAGTGATACTGGATGTTAGAGACTGGTCTCTGAAACACATTTAACTTAATAACTGAATAGGCCAGAGAAGAGGAGCAGATCATGGGAAATGGTACAATAATGGTCTGTCATTAGAAAGATTGATGCTGCCCTCATACAAATTCAATAATTATTACTGAAAAGGATGAAACGTGGAGGAACACCAATGATGCAACAAGTTATTGAATTTGTCAATTTCTGGAAGTCCCTCTTTTTTCAATTTTGGCATCAGTAGAGAACTTGAATAAAATGGCTTTAAAGAAAACATGAACAAAGTGTTCTTCTTTTTGTTTTCTGTAACTCCCATTTTTTTACCCCAGATTTTCCCTGCAGGTTTTGTCCCAATGAATACAATTAAACACTGTAATCAACTCTAACTTTCAAAGGTAAACAATACTAACCGACCATCAGACTTCATCAAGATGCCACTAAGCAAAGCATTTGACTTAAAAACCTGTATAATGGCCATCAGCAAACCTTTACTTCTTCAACTAAGAAGAAAAACAAGGGCCTCCTCTGCATGCCAGATCTCCATTGACTGTTTGATTGATTATCCCTCAATGATAGCCTTAAAAACAATGTCAGACAGACATAGGCCAGTTTTAGTCTGTTGTACATGGTTAGATATTATGAATCTTTTAAAAAGGAATGTTTCGTTTGTTTCTTGCCACATGGTGGTATTCTTTCTGAATCGTAGGCAAAAGATTCATCATTCGAAAAGAGTGGCGGTGATTGTTTGGATGATCCATAGGTTGCTTGATACAGTAACTTTAATGAGCAGTTTAGACTATCTGTGCTTGGTTTGAGTAAGTAAAATTTCTTTACAAATCTGTGGTAAGAAGAACAAAAGAAGTACAGAAATCGATCCTATACTTGTGAGAAAACTTTTAATAATATGTCAAATGTTCAAATCTATTCATAGAATCAGCAACATTTTACATTTCCTCTTGGTGGCTTAATACTAGCAAAGGGAATTGTACAATGTTTTCTGAAAGTCATCAACATTGGCAATTATTACAGAATGCCTAAAGAAGAGCTGGTACAAAGTATGAGCCGTTAACGCCCATGAAATAATCAGGCCTTTGTGTTACGTGAATGTGTTACATGACACATATCTATGGACTCCAACAGTTGTTCTGCACGTATGAAGACATACAGTAAAAGACACAGTTGTTACAAAGCATTTAGAAATGACAAAAGCAAAATATGACAATAATGAATTCTGCAAAGCATTAATCAATAACTCATCTAACTTTTATTATTATTGCTAAAAAACCTCAAGTGGACTGATCCTTGTCATGAAGGAAACACTGTCCTTAAAGAAATGTAAATGGTGTCCAGTTAATAAAGAAACCTTCAAGTCTTCTAAGAAAACCAGTGGAAACTTATTGAACCTTTATATGTCACAGTTTGATTGTGTTACATTGTGTGCATTGATATTCTGAAGTGCCCGCTGTCTTTCTGTTTGTATATTTTGTTCATGAGTTGCAGAATTACTGTTAATCTGTGATATGTTTGATGAGTGTTATGGGACAAATCATGTTATAGGCTTTGTTGTATTATTTAATGTCAAATGAACATTTTCATGCTGTTGTAGCTCAAATAGCTTGCAAGCATTGTAGTTAAGATTGGCACAATAACATTTTTAAATATGATTGCTAGCTCGCTGCCTCTGAGAAAAGTTAAGTTCATAATTTTAGCTTTAATTATCTGATGTTCATTTCTGGAGTGTGTTTGAAATTATGAATCTTTTATTTTGTTCTTAAAATGAGAAAATCAATTTTATTTCAAGCCCAATATTTAATGCTGAATGCTAATAATGCTAATGATGTCTTTACAGGTAACCGAGACAACTCATCATTTTCATTATATTAGAAATTTAAATAATGGTTTAAAAAGAGTTTGTATGGTGAAGCTACATTTCCTGACTTTGTGTTAAAGGTCAAATATGCTGCTCAGTACTTTAATTTTGCATATGAACATGTAAATAGGAAAAGGTGTAACGTTTCTTGCCACTAATGATTGGCTCCACCAAAACAAATTTTGTTTTATCAGTTGCCACGGTTGTTTGCTGGAGAATCAGCCTTAATGTTAGCAGAACATATGAATGTTGTTTCAAAAGTAGGTACAACAGAAATCCTCATTTTGAATTAATGTTAATACAGTAAGAATTTGATAATAGGGTTAACCCTAACCCTATCTATGGATTACAAATTCATTTGAGGAAAGTTTTTAGTGAAATATATCATATCAGAAATAAAAAAACTGTACAGATTAGAAATCATTATATTTGGCAGTAAAATTATCAAATTTATGGCTGGGGTATTGACATATGCTGCTCAAGCCAAAGAGCTGGACAAATGACAATTTTTTTCCTCAAATGAATTCGTAGTGTCATAGAACACAATCAATAAACATGTCACCTGTTCCCAAATATTTAAATTGCCTGCTAGCTTTCTCTCTGTAACTGCTCTTTGTTGTGTCTGTTCACTTTGGATTAGTTACAGTATTCAAAAAATGCAACATTAGAATAAACCATTGACTCCAAAATGGCAGTCATGCTGTCTAATTTCTTTGCCTTTAAGAAGGGTTAGGGTTAGGGGCAAATGGAAAACAGAAAGGTAAGGGTTAGTATTGGAGTTTGGGATCGGATTAGGGTTAGGGTTAGGGGTTAAGGGTGAGGGTCAGGGTCAGGGTTAGGGTTAGGGTTAGGGTTAGGGTTGGGGTTTGGGATCGGGTTAGGGTTAGGGTTAGGGGTTAGGGTTAGGGGTTAGGGTTAGGGTTAGGGATAGGGGAAGGGTTAGGGTTAGGGATAGGGGAAGGGTTAGGGTTAGGGTTAGGGATAGGGTTAGGGTTAGGGTTAGGTCTGGGTAAAAGCGCAGCGTCCTCTGGAGGACGCTACGGGGGGCACGGGCTCTCGGGGGGACCAACGGTTTTAATAAGTAATTAAAACTTTGCAATTAAAACCCTCCTTAAAAACCAAAAGGTTTTCATTAAGACCCTCTTAAGACACTCTAAAATTTGGTTTTAATTAAAAGGTAACCGGACCACCGCGCAGGAGAGGTCGGCGGAGCTCTGTAGCTGGCTAAAACCTACCCCGTCCTAGGGCCTCTGATAAAAACACCAAGGAGCTGAATGACTTTCATTGTCCTAGAAATTAAGAAAGAGAAAATTAAAAGCTAAATAAATAAAATAAATAATTTAAAACAGATAAAATAAAGATCCTATTTACAAGTGCCCTGAACTGAATTAAAAGGCCTGGCAAAAGTTAAGTATAAATGTATCTACAAAATAAAAGAATAAGTGTTAAAATTGATAAAAGGTTAGTTAATAAATGTAAAAAAGTGCATAAATAAAATAAGTGCTTAAATTCACATTAAAACCACACTCATAAAAATACATGGGTTAGTAAAATTGTAGAAACATATATACATCTTTATTTACACTTGTTAAAACATCTTAATGCAGTTCATAAAATAATAGGATCTTTGTTGATTAAGTTAAAGGAGGATAAGAAAGTAAACAAGTATAAGACAAGGAGAGGTCCAATAAAATGTCATAAAACAGGGCAAGGTGTCTTTAAAAAAGGTTTTTGTTATTTGTTAAAAAGTGTTTCGAGGCGCGCCCTCCGCAGGCAGGTTCTACCTTATAAATTAAGTTAAAAGATAAATAATCTAATTTAGAAATCAAAAGTCGGCTAAAATAAGATTTTAAAGGGTCCAGAATCTCCTCATTGGGATCTAAAAGTGCTAAAACAAACATACATGCAATAAGTGCTGGATACATTTTAAAATTCAATAAATAGACATAATTAAAAGGGGGGGGGGGGGGGGGGGGGGTTTAAAACATGCATAAGACAATTTAAGGTAAAACATAAATAAATTAAGATCCCATAGAGGAGGAGTGGGCTATAAAATCAATATTTGAAAAATAAGAGCTAAAGATTAAAAGAAGGAGGGTAGCCCGGCCCGCAGAGGGTCGGCCTGTTAAAACCTGTAAGAGAGGCCCCGGGAGGTCAGGGGGTCAGTATTTTCTAAAACCCACTAAAAGCTATATTAAAAAAGAAGGAAACGGATCCACCCTAATATTTCTCATTAAGACCGGTAGGTTCTATTGTTTTTAAGAGGTGGATCCATTTCCTTTCCGCCGCTCGTCTCTGGACAGTGGTCCAGTCCCTGTTGCTCTCCAGGCCCATGCTCTGCACATTGTGTTGGCCGTGGAGTTTAAAATGTGCATACAAGACAGTGGTGCCATTCCCGCTATTAATATGATAAAAATGCTGTCTAATGCGCGCGGTGATGTCGTTTCTGGTCTCCCCCACATAGAGTCTGTGGCAGGCCTTACATCTTATAGCATATACTGCATTAGTTGTTATGGGTTTTAAGGCCTGCCACGGGTTGATACCGACTCTGGCATGGGGGTTAAAAATGTGGGGGAGACGGATAAAACCAATGTCCGAGCCTCGAGACGCTTCCCTGTCTTGGTTATTTTTATTAAAATCTGTATGAACCAGAAAGTCTTTCAAGTTTTTATTCCTGCGATGGGCGGAGATCAGCCGGCAGTCGCCCAGCACGTCACAGCCCTCCCTCGCCCCCTCAAAATTAGACCTGAGAGTTGAAAATAACCTCTTTAGGTTCTCTGAATAAGTGGTTACTAAGGGGACGAGAGTAGGACCGGGCGGCCGGGCGCTGGGATTGTTATATCTATCCTGAAAGGTCCGGCCAACCTCCGCCTTGATGGTTCTGAGGAAGCGTCTCGAGTAACCCCTGGGCCTCAGCGCACTAAAGAGGGTGCTGGTGGCCTCCTCCACATGCTCCGGGAAGGTGCAGATTCTGCGGAAGCGTATCAGCTGGGATTTTATCAGACCTCTGTACGTGTGCCTGGGGTGATAACTCGACTTGTGGAGGAGTGCGTGGCGGTCCGTGTCTTTGAAATGTACTTTGGTGGCCAGTGTTTTGGACTGGTCACTAGAGGCACGGAAGAAGACACAGGTGTCCAAAAATTCTATTGCAGATGTGGAAATGTTGTGTTTCAGTGTTATTTTGGGGTGGTGTGTGTTGAGGGTGTCCAGGAAGGTGGTGAAATCCTGATGTGTGCCGTCCCAGAGGCCGAAGATGTCGTCCAGGTACCGGAAATACAGGAGGGGTTTGGTGGTGAGTGTGGCGAAGGCCGTTTCCTCCCAGTGGGCCAGATAAATGTCTGCGTAGGCTGGCGCATATTTCCGGCCCATCGCACAACCGCACAGCTGGAGGTAGTGCTGATTATTAAAAGTGAAGTCGTTGCGGGTGAGGGTGATGTGCAGGAGTTGTAGGAGGTGGCTGTCGGGTCTGGATGGGTCTGGGTGTTTGTTGAAGAGATGTTTTATTGCAGCTAAACCAAGTGGAGTTTCTATGTTAGTGTAAAGGGAATCTATATCTATGGAAAACAGGAAGGTGTGACCGGGTACCTGAAGGTGTTTTATTTTATTAACAAAATGGTAGGTGTCCTTGATGTAGCTGGGGTGCAGTTTGGAAAGTGGATTGATGAAGTGGTCGATGTATTCTGTGATGGTGTATGTTTCGGAGTTGCAGTCGCTGACAATGGGGCGGCCGACCGGAACCACCGAGGGGACCGTCCAGGTGTCAGGAGGCTTGTGGATCTTGGGGAGCAGGTAGAAGAGGCGGGGCCTGGGCTCACTGGGACCGTCCAGATATTGTTTCTGTTTGAAATTGATGAATTTTTGTCTGTAGAGTGTTTCTGTAATCTTTCTAACTAGTGTCTGTGTCTCTAATTGTAGTGGGTGTGTCAGTAGTTGGTAATATGTGTTGTTATTTAACTGTCTATGTGCTTCTAAAATGTAATTGTCCCTATCCTGAATAACTATTTGGCCCCCCTTATCTGCTGGCTTAATGACTATGTGTTTGTGATTACCCAATGTTCTGATGATGCGTTTGTGTTCCTGACTAATGTTGTGCGTTCTATGTGGCAGGGGGCGCCAATGTGTGAGTGCTTGGTTGTTTTTATGGATGAGTTGTGAAATAGCAGGTGAGAGTGTGTCCGTGTTTGGTGACCAGTGGGACGGCCCAGTGAACAGCACGGGGTCCCGCCTCTGCCCCCCCTGGAAGTGATCCAGGAGTTTCAGCCTCCTGTGGAAGGTGTGCAGGTCCCCCCTGAGCTCCGGCCGGGTGGGTGGGTTGGGTGTGGGAATGAAGGTGAGTCCTTTTTCTAGTAACTCCAGCTGTGCGGCTGTGAGGGAGAAAACGGCACAGAGGTTGGTGATGTTGGACTGATGGGGAGGTGTGGTATGACAGTTATCCCCAGTTATAAGTTTAACTGTTCCTTCCAGTACCTGAACAACATCCCGGCCGTGTCAGAGGTCCAGTGTATATTGTCTGTGCCAGTCCGGAAGAGTTGTGAGTTGATGTCTGGAATGAAGTTATATTTGGCAGTGATGGTGTCGTTGAGTTTGGTGAGGAGTGTCCGTTTGTGTGAGTCCAGTCTGGGTGAGAAGTTTATTACAGGGATGTAGATGGTGGCGTTGGGGAAGGTGGTCTGGCTGGTCCTCCACATTGTCTGTAACTGTTTGGTGAATGTGGTGGGGTCGTGTTCTGAAAGACAGTTGTTGAGTCCGGCTGATAAGATGACCTGTGTGGTGTTGTGACATGGGGTGAGTTTTTTCAGGATGGTGGCTATGTGATGAAAGTTTGCTCCGGGGTAACTGTCTACTTGGATGTGTGGGTCTGTGAATGAAGGGATCCGGGAGAGGTTGGAGTCACCTATGATGAGTGTCCTCTTCCGGACCTCCAAGTGCCAGTCCTGTATTTTTCTGTGTGTGCGTGGGTGTGTGTGTGGTTCCGGGCGACTCGGGGAGCCATGTGCCGCCACAGAGGCCCTGGTGGAGTGAGAGGTGGATAACTCAGATGTTGGGGTTGTTTTCAGCTTTGCTGTCGTTGCTCCCTTCATCATCATGGAATTGTTATCCACCTCTATGCTGGTGTCTGGCTCACAGGGCTCTGTGGCAAGCAGCTCTGGCTCCCCCTGCTGGCTGTGGTATGTATCTGTAGGTGGAGAGGATGAAATGGTGTTACTGCAGGGTAAAACTATGTTGCTGTAAGGTGGTGATTGTACTGGGAGGGTGCTGACTGGGTGTGGGGAAGGTGAGGGGGGAGGGGAGGAGGGGGCGACAGGGGGGCAGGCAGAGGACCCAGCCCGTGCATGCCCCGGACGGTCGAGTGTGCCCTGGGGGATTGGGTGGATTTCAACCTTCACCCGCCGTCCGGGGTTGCGTTTCGGCAACGGGGGCTGTGCCACTCCGCCGCGTCCCGATGCCGCCGCCGACCCCCCCAGCGTACAGAGGTCTGTGGAGAGAGGTTGTGTGGAGGTGGAAGGGGGGGAGGGAGGGGAGGTGGTGAGAGGAGCAGGGGAGGGGGGTTGATGAAGGTTAGGTTTAGGGCAGGGGGGAGGTAAGGTGGTAGAGGGAGGAGGGGGGGAGGAGGGGGGAGGGTTAGGGTTAGGGAGAGGGGAACCCCGACGGTTAGGTTTAGGGCAGGGGGAAGGTAAGGTAGTAGAGGGAGGAGGGGGGGAGGAGGGGGGAGGGTTAGGGTTAGGGAGAGGGGAGCCCCGACGGTTAGGTTTAGGGCAGGGGGAAGGTAAGGTAGTAGAGGGAGGAGGGGGGGAGGGAGGGGGAGGGGAACCCCGAAGGTTAGGTTTAGGGCAGGGGGGAGGGAAGGTGGTAGAGGGAGGGAGAGGGGAACCCCGAAGGTTAGGTTTAGGGGAGGGGTTGGGTGAGGCAGTAGGAGGAGAAGGAACGGAGGGAGGAGGGTTAGGGTCAGGTAAGGTCATAGGGGAGACCGGAGAGGAGGAAGAGGGAGGGCAGGTGGGAGTAGGTAGGAGAGGAGTAAGAGGGAGGTTGCTGAGGGTGATGGGTGAGCCTGTTGTTTGGGGGAGGGGAGGAAAGTCTGTGGGGGAGAGTTGAAGCACAGGAGGGCCCTCCTGGCTCCGGGGCCCCCTGGTTAGGAGGTCCCTTAGAGTGGAGACCGAGGAGGACGTGAATCTCCTCCTGTACCTCGCCCTCCCCCACTGGAGGGCCCTGTCAAAGGCCTCCTGGCTGTAGGGGGGGATGTTGTCCAGCTCCACAGCAATAACGTGATCGTAGTGCTCTGTGAGGATGGTCATGTTGTTCTGCATCCAGGTGTGGGTGTTCTGTTTAACTTTATCTAAGGTGGTGAGGTTGGGTGAAGAGGGTTTGATGAAGGCGGTGAGGCGGTGGGCTTTCTTCATCATCCCCTGTGGGAATGAACCGGTTGTGACTGTGTTGTAGAGTATTTCGGAGTGGTGGATGGCCTGAAGGAGTTTAAAATACCGTTTACTTTGTACGTGGAGTTCCGGTGTGAGCTGTGTGTGTGACGCTGGTGGTCGGGTGCTCGCTCCAGGCGGGGGGGCAGTGGAGCAGTGGTTGGTGCTCCCCCACCTCCCCCGGCCTGGAGTCGCTAGTGGTGTGAAGCGGTTAGTGAGAGTGATGGACATGTCGCTGTGGAGCTGGAGAAGTGGTGAGGGGAAACCCAGCCGATAGACGCCCCCCAGAGAATGAGTGGAAAAATACTGGCACCCCCCACGGACAAGGGAGGAAGCACCAGAAATAAAGGAAATAAAAAGAGGGCCAGACAACCTGAGCTAAAAACAGGAGCTAAAATGGAGGGTGGACAGGTGTGTCTGGGCCTAAAAACTGAAGCTAAAAAGGTAGAGGAAACCCAACCCGGGGGAAGAGATGGGAGGGAATTTAAAAAGGGGGGGGGAATAAAAAGAAGTGTGAATAAAAGTGCAATTAAGATTGTTTGTAAAAACCAGTCTCTTAAAAAACTCACAGGTCAGGGGCCTGGTTAAGGCCTCCTCAGCAGGGCTTCTCCTGGTCTGAAAAGGAGGGGGGTACTGTACCAGTCTTTCTCCCCTCCAGGGGGTGGTTTTATGTAAAACCCATAAGACCAGTAAAAGCAGGATAAAAGCAGGATAAAAAGCTGACGTGTCCTTGGAGATCCGTGCAGACGGTGGTGACTTGCTGTTCTTCAGTGTGCACACCTAAAACGCTGTCACTCACCGTATTTGATGGGTTGTAGCTGCAGGTCTCCTTGGGTGATGGTGTGAGCTTAAAATCCGCTGTTGGAGCTGTTAAAAACCATGGTGAGGTAAAAAACGGTTTAAAAACAATCCGTAGAGCTTAAAAAAAGGTTAAGAGAGCACTTTAAAAGTTTTGTATAAAAGAAGAAATAAAATAAATAAAAAAATTAAAAGGGGTCCTCAACGTTTCGCCGTCACTGGCTTCATCAGGAGGGTATCTGAGAGTCCTTGGTTTCCCACTCCATGTATAGACAAATGTTTGGGGCTGGACCTACAGGTGCGTGCCTCTGATTGGTCCAGCCCCACATGTGACACACCTAGTCGGAGGGAATCCTCTTAAAGAGGCAGACTGTGGCTCAGTCCAAGGAAAATTAAAACAAGGAAAGGGAGAGAGAGAGAGTAAAAGATGATCAAAGCAGGAGTAAGGGGGGAAGGAAATAAGAGAGAGTTTAAAACGAACAATAAAAACAAGGGGGGTAAAAAACTGTTATTAAAAAGCGATAAAGGAATTTCCTCTACTTAAAGCAAAATGTACTAAAAATAAAATTAAAATAAAAACCCTCTGTTTGTTTGGGTAAATTAGTGGCTGAAGTGGGTGCTCGGACTGGTTCAGGCACCAAGGTCCTGCATGCACTAAAAGGGGGGGTGTTTAAAAACCCATAAAACCAACTAAAACCGGTTTAATAAAAACCTAAAAGAATGTCTGTTTTAAAAGGGGTTAAAGGAGTGCTCCCTCCGAGGCGCTGGCAGGGTTAGGTCTGGGTAAAAGCGCAGCGTCCTCTGGAGGACGCTACGGGGGGCACGGGCTCTCGGGGGGACCAACGGTTTTAATAAGTAATTAAAACTTTGCAATTAAAACCCTCCTTAAAAACCAAAAGGTTTTCATTAAGACCCTCTTAAGACACTCTAAAATTTGGTTTTAATTAAAAGGTAACCGGACCACCGCGCAGGAGAGGTCGGCGGAGCTCTGTAGCTGGCTAAAACCTACCCCGTCCTAGGGCCTCTGATAAAAACACCAAGGAGCTGAATGACTTTCATTGTCCTAGAAATTAAGAAAGAGAAAATTAAAAGCTAAATAAATAAAATAAATAATTTAAAACAGATAAAATAAAGATCCTATTTACAAGTGCCCTGAACTGAATTAAAAGGCCTGGCGAAAGTTAAGTATAAATGTATCTACAAAATAAAAGAATAAGTGTTAAAATTGATAAAAGGTTAGTTAATAAATGTAAAAAAGTGCATAAATAAAATAAGTGCTTAAATTCACATTAAAACCACACTCATAAAAATACATGGGTTAGTAAAATTGTAGAAACATATATACATCTTTATTTACACTTGTTAAAACATCTTAATGCAGTTCATAAAATAATAGGATCTTTGTTGATTAAGTTAAAGGAGGATAAGAAAGTAAACAAGTATAAGACAAGGAGAGGTCCAATAAAATGTCATAAAACAGGGCAAGGTGTCTTTAAAAAAGGTTTTTGTTATTTGTTAAAAAGTGTTTCGAGGCGCGCCCTCCGCAGGCAGGTTCTACCTTATAAATTAAGTTAAAAGATAAATAATCTAATTTAGAATTCAAAAGTCGGCTAAAATAAGATTTTAAAGGGTCCAGAATCTCCTCATTGGGATCTAAAAGTGCTAAAACAAACATACATGCAATAAGTGCTGGATACATTTTAAAATTCAATAAATAGACATAATTAAAAGGGGGGGGGGGGGGGGGGGGGGGGTTTAAAACATGCATAAGACAATTTAAGGTAAAACATAAATAAATTAAGATCCCATAGAGGAGGAGTGGGCTATAAAATCAATATTTGAAAAATAAGAGCTAAAGATTAAAAGAAGGAGGGTAGCCCGGCCCGCAGAGGGTCGGCCTGTTAAAACCTGTAAGAGAGGCCCCGGGAGGTCAGGGGGTCAGTATTTTCTAAAACCCACTAAAAGCTATATTAAAAAAGAAGAAGGAAATGGATCCACCCTAATATTTCTCATTAAGACCGGTAGGTTCTATTGTTTTTAAGAGGTGGATCCATTTCCTTTCCGCCGCTCGTCTCTGGACAGTGGTCCAGTCCCTGTTGCTCTCCAGGCCCATGCTCTGCACATTGTGTTGGCCGTGGAGTTTAAAATGTGCATACAAGACAGTGGTGCCATTCCCGCTATTAATATGATAAAAATGCTGTCTAATGCGCGCGGTGATGTCGTTTCTGGTCTCCCCCACATAGAGTCTGTGGCAGGCCTTACATCTTATAGCATATACTGCATTAGTTGTTATGGGTTTTAAGGCCTGCCACGGGTTGATACCGACTCTGGCATGGGGGTTAAAAATGTGGGGGAGACGGATAAAACCAATGTCCGAGCCTCGAGACGCTTCCCTGTCTTGGTTATTTTTATTAAAATCTGTATGAACCAGAAAGTCTTTCAAGTTTTTATTCCTGCGATGGGCGGAGATCAGCCGGCAGTCGCCCAGCACGTCACAGCCCTCCCTCGCCCCCTCAAAATTAGACCTGAGAGTTGAAAATAACCTCTTTAGGTTCTCTGAATAAGTGGTTACTAAGGGGACGAGAGTAGGACCGGGCGGCCGGGCGCTGGGGTTGTTATATCTATCCTGAAAGGTCCGGCCAACCTCCGCCTTGATGGTTCTGAGGAAGCGTCTCGAGTAACCCCTGGGCCTCAGCGCACTAAAGAGGGTGCTGGTGGCCTCCTCCACATGCTCCGGGAAGGTGCAGATTCTGCGGAAGCGTATCAGCTGGGATTTTATCAGACCTCTGTACGTGTGCCTGGGGTGATAACTCGACTTGTGGAGGAGTGCGTGGCGGTCCGTGTCTTTGAAATGTACTTTGGTGGCCAGTGTTTTGGACTGGTCACTAGAGGCACGGAAGAAGACACAGGTGTCCAAAAATTCTATTGCAGATGTGGAAATGTTGTGTTTCAGTGTTATTTTGGGGTGGTGTGTGTTGAGGGTGTCCAGGAAGGTGGTGAAATCCTGATGTGTGCCGTCCCAGAGGCCGAAGATGTCGTCCAGGTACCGGAAATACAGGAGGGGTTTGGTGGTGAGTGTGGCGAAGGCCGTTTCCTCCCAGTGGGCCAGATAAATGTCTGCGTAGGCTGGCGCATATTTCCGGCCCATCGCACAACCGCACAGCTGGAGGTAGTGCTGATTATTAAAAGTGAAGTCGTTGCGGGTGAGGGTGATGTGCAGGAGTTGTAGGAGGTGGCTGTCGGGTCTGGATGGGTCTGGGTGTTTGTTGAAGAGATGTTTTATTGCAGCTAAACCAAGTGGAGTTTCTATGTTAGTGTAAAGGGAATCTATATCTATGGAAAACAGGAAGGTGTGACCGGGTACCTGAAGGTGTTTTATTTTATTAACAAAATGGTAGGTGTCCTTGATGTAGCTGGGGTGCAGTTTGGAAAGTGGATTGATGAAGTGGTCGATGTATTCTGTGATGGTGTATGTTTCGGAGTTGCAGTCGCTGACAATGGGGCGGCCGACCGGAACCACCGAGGGGTTAGGGTTAGGGTTAGGGTTAGGGTTAGGGTTAGGGTTAGGGTTAGGGTTAGGGTAGGGTTAGGGTTAGGGTTAGGGTTGGGGTTTGGGATCGGGTTAGGGTTAGGGTTGGGGTTAAGGGTTAGGGTTAGGGTTAGGGTTAGGGGAAGGGTTAGGGTTAGGGTTAGGGTTAGGGTTAGGGGTTAAGGGTTAGGGTTAGGGTTAGGGGAAGGGTTAGGGTTAGGGTTAGGGTTAGGGGAAGGGTTAGGGTTAGGGTTAGGGATAGGGGAAGGGTTAGGGTTAGGGATAGGGGAAGGGTTAGGGTTAGGGTTAGGGTTAGGGATAGGGGAAAGGTTAAGGTTAGGGTTAGGGGACCCGATCCAGTGCACTGGCCATCACAGCTCCCCAGAGAGACCATGCCCTACTTCTCATTGAGGCCGTGGGGATGTCGCGTGCCCAGCCTCATAATCCAGAGGCGTTCGGACCTCCGCCTCTGAGCCACGCTCCATCTGGGGTTGGCCTCCAGGATAGAGACACGGACCGCGTCCCATCCGTGGAGGACATAGTGTCCCACCACCAGCCTCTGAGTCTCCTTCTTCCTCAAAATATTATATCTGTGCTGAGTGAACCTCACCAGGATTGTGTTTCCTGTCTCCCCAACATACTTTGCCCCACAGGTGGCACAGGTAACCAGGTAAACACAATTCCTGGTGAGAGGGCTTCCCCGCAGCTGACAGTGAAAAATTGTTTTTGTGTGTTTGTTTTGCAGCCATGTCTGGTGCTTGAAAAATTGTCTGTGACCTCTGGGTGCAGAGGTCAACAGAGACGGCAGTTTAGCCTTTACTAAATAGGATTGGAGATTCCTATTTTTTCTAAAGGCTGCAATGATCCTCCTCTCCTGCAGCCCCTGTGTGTCTGCCATAAAGGAGGTGAAATGACCCCTAATGACCCTCACAAGCTTCACAGTTGACGGGGAAAATGTAGTGACAAAGGGGAGGATTGGAGAGGTCTGTGTTGGCCTTTTCTCCAGAAAAGTCTTGAGACTTTTCCTTAAAAAGGAGCGAGGATACCCTCTAGTGGCCAGAGCTGAGAACAGCGTTTTTGTGGCCTGCTTAAAATCCCCTTTGTCACTACAAATCCTATGAAACCTCAGGAGCTGAGATTTCACCAGCCCAGCAAAGGTGTGCTTGGGATGGTGGCTGGTTCTAAAGAGCAGAGCGTGAGTGTCTGTCTCCTTAAAAAATACCCTCACATCCAGCCTGCCTGTCTCCCTGAACCCCGCTCCTTTGTAGGTGGTGGTGTCCAGGAAGTCGACCGAGGTGTAGCTGGTGGTGGATTTGAGGGTGATGGACTGGTTGTGGGTGTTCAGGGTCTGTAAAAAAACTTGGAAATCCTCCTCTGAGTGGGGCCAGACACCCCAGATATCGTCCAGATATCTGAGGTAATGGAGGGGTTTCTTTTGGCAGGAGGCCAGGGCTGATGTCTCCCACTCAGCCATGAAAATGTTGGCGTATGCCGGGGCAAATTTCTTCCCCATGGCCGTGCCCTTAATTTGGAGGAAGAAATCCTCATTAAAAACAAAATCATTCCTAGTCAAATTAATCTCTAATAACTGAATCAATTCTTTGTCTGGCCTCTTTTTGTTTTTGAATTTATAGAATGTGTTTTTGACAGCCTGTATGCCCTCCTGTGTGTCAATATTAGTATACAGGCTGTCAATGTCAATAGTAAATAACATGGCGTCATGTGGGATGTGGAGGCTCCTAATAATTTCAACGAAATGATATGTGTCTTTAATGTAGCTCTCATGTTTGGTCGACAGGGGGTTCAGGAAGAAGTCGATGTATTCAGCCGTGTTGTATGTGTCACTGCTGCAGTCCGACACAATAGGCCTGCCTGGAGGGATTTCGTGTGGCCTACTCCATTTTGCAGGATCTTTGTGTATTTTGGGAAGCATATAGAACAGCCTGGGCCTGGGTTCAGGTGTGCCCATAAGGTAAGTCTTTTGTTTGAAATTTATAAATTTTTTAATGTACAGGTTTTCTATAATTTTTTGTATTAATTTAATTGTGTCCGGAAATATTGGTTTCACTAATTTAGAATAATATTTTGGATCGTTAAGCTGTCTATACCCCTCCCACAGATACTGTTCCCTGTCCATAATGACCACTACACTGCCCTTATCAGCCGGCTTGATAACAATATTTTTATTGTTTTTCAGCTCCTCTAGTGCAGCCACCTCCTCAGGGCTGAGGTTTGGCTCATTGTGGCTGAGCCTGAAGTGCTGGTCGAAATGAGTGACATCAGCCGTGATGAGGGCAGTGAGCTCTGGCGGTAGCGTGCCAGCAGGGGGAGTCCATGTGGAGGATGGGGTAAATTTAGGGGGCTCTGTTTGTTGTTTATTTTGGAAGTGTGAGGCCAATTTTAATTGTCTGTGGTATTGCTGTAAGTCAAATCTGCTCTGTTCTATGAGGTTCTTATTGCTGCCCTTTGTGGGAATAAAATTTAGGCCCCTGTTAAGCAGGGTCAATTGTGGGGTCGTCGGTGTGAATTTTTTGGCCAGAACTAAAACATTTTTAGTCCCCTCCTGTGCGTGCAGGCTTCTGGGGATTTCTAGTTTAGGTGCTGGCCCCAATGCTGCAGCATGAGACCAGCAGTGTCCTTCGTCCAGTGGATTTTGTCCTCCACTGTCTTAAAGGAGCTGTTGGGGAGTTTGGGGATGTACTTTTGATTTTTCTGGATGTACTCGTTCAGGCGGAGGAGGGCATCCATCTCCGAGACAGGCAGGGCCCCAGAATAATTAATTAAGGGCACCCAAATCTCCGCCTGAGGAAATTTGTTGGTGGCAGCCCTCACTGCTGCCTGCATTTGTTTAATTGTTGTCTGCTGAATGTTTTGGCCTCTATTGTTTAGGCCGAAGGACAGGATCACCTTCTCCACCGTGGCGGAGACGATGGGTTAGGGTTAGGGTTAGGGTTAGGGTTAGGGTTAGGGTTAGGGTTAGGGTAGGGTTAGGGTTAGGGTTAGGGTTAGGGTTAGGGTTAGGGTTAGGGTTAGGGTTAGGGTTAGGGTTAGGGTAGGGTTAGGGTTAGGGTTAGGGTTAGGGTTAGGGTTAGGGTTAGGGTAGGGTTAGGGTTAGGGTTAGGGTTAGGGTTAGGGTTAGGGTTAGGGTTAGGGTTAGGGTTAGGGTTAGGGTTTAGGGTTAGGGTTAGGGTTAGGGTTAGGGTTAGGGTTAGGGTTAGGGTTAGGGTTAGGGTTTAGGGTTAGGGTTAGGGTTAGGGTTAGGGTTAGGGTTAGGGTTAGGGTTAGGGTTAGGGTTGGGGTTTGGGATCGGGTTAGGGTTAGGGGTTAGAGGTTAGGGTTAGGGGAAGGGTTAGGGTTAGGGATAGGGGAAGGGTTAGGGTTAGGGTTAGGGGAAGGGTTAGGGTTAGGGATAGGGGAAAGGTTAGGGTTAGGGTTAGGGGAAGGGTTAGGGTTAGGGATAGGGGAAGGGTTAGGGTTAGGGTTAGGGATAGGGGAAGGGTTAGGGTTAGGGATAGGGGAAGGGGTAGGGGTTAGGGTTAGGGTTAGGGATAGGGGAAGGGTTAGGGTTAGGGTTAGGGGTTAGGGTTAGGGATAGGGGACCCGATCCAGTGCGCTGGCCATCACAGCTCCCCAGAGAGACCATGCCCTACTTCTCATTGAGGCCGTGGGGATGTCGCGTGCCCAGCCTCATAATCCAGAGGCGTTCGGACCTCCGCCTCTGAGCCACGCTCCATCTGGGGTTGGCCTCCAGGACAGAGACACGGACCGCGTCCCATCCGTGGAGGACGTAGTGTCCCACCACCAGCCTCTGAGTCTCCTTCTTCCTTAAAATATTATGTCTGTGCTGAGTGAACCTCACCAGGATTGTGTTTCCTGTCTCCCCAACATACTTTGCCCCACAGGTGGCACAGGTAACCAGGTAAACACAATTCCTGGTGAGAGGGCTTCCCCGCAGCTGACAGTGAAAAATTGTTTTTGTGTGTTTGTTTTGCAGCCATGTCTGGTGCTTGAAAAATTGTCTGTGACCTCTGGGTGCAGAGGTCAACAGAGACGGCAGTTTAGCCTTCACTAGATAGGATTGGAGATTCCTATTTTTTCTAAAGGCTGCAATGATCCTCCTCTCCTGCAGCCCCTGTGTGTCTGCCATAAAGGAGGTGAAATGACCCCTAATGACCCTCACAAGCTTCACAGTTGACGGGGAAAATGTAGTGACAAAGGGGAGGATTGGAGAGGTCTGTGTTGGCCTTTTCTCCAGAAAAGTCTTGAGACTTTTCCTTAAAAAGGAGCGAGGGTACCCTCTAGTGGCCAGAGCTGAGAACAGCGTTTTTGTGGCCTGCTTAAAATCCCCTTTGTCACTACAAATCCTATGAAACCTCAGGAGCTGAGATTTCACCAGCCCAGCAAAGGTGTGCTTGGGATGGTGGCTGGTTCTAAAGAGCAGAGCGTGAGTGTCTGTCTCTTTAAAGAACACCCTCACATCCAGCCTGCCTGTTTCACTGAACCCCGCTCCCTTGTAGGTGGTGGTGTCCAGGAAGTCGACCGAGGTGTAGCTGGTGGTGGATTTGAGGGTGATGGACTGGTTGTGGGTGTTCAGGGTCTGTAAAAAAACTTGGAAATCCTCCTCTGAGTGGGGCCAGACACCCCAGATATCGTCCAGATATCTGAGGTAATGGAGGGGTTTCTTTTGGCAGGAGGCCAGGGCTGATGTCTCCCACTCAGCCATGAAAATGTTGGCGTATGCCGGGGCAAATTTCTTCCCCATGGCCGTGCCCTTAATTTGGAGGAAGAAATCCTCATTAAAAACAAAATCATTCCTAGTCAAATTAATCTCTAATAACTGAATCAATTCTTTGTCTGGCCTCTTTTTGTTTTTGAATTTATAGAATGTGTTTTTGACAGCCTGTATGCCCTCCTGTGTGTCAATATTAGTATACAGGCTGTCAATGTCAATAGTAAATAACATGGCGTCATGTGGGATGTGGAGGCTCCTAATAATTTCAACGAAATGATATGTGTCTTTAATGTAGCTCTCATGTTTGGTCGACAGGGGGTTCAAGAAGAAGTCGATGTATTCAGCCGTGTTGTAGGTGTCACTGCTGCAGTCCGACACAATAGGCCTGCCTGGAGGGATTTCGTGTGGCCTACTCCATTTTGCAGGATCTTTGTGTATTTTGGGAAGCATATAGAACAGCCTGGGCCTGGGTTCAGGTGCGCCCATAAGGTAAGTCTTTTGTTTGAAATTTATAAATTTTTTAATGTACAGGTTTTCTATAATTTTTTGTATTAATTTAATTGTGTCCGGAAATATTGGTTTCACTAATTTAGAATAATATTTTGGATCGTTAAGCTGTCTATACCCCTCCCACAGATACTGTTCCCTGTCCATAATGACCACTACACTGCCCTTATCAGCTGGCTTGATCACGATATTTTTATTATTTTTCAGCTCCTCCAGTGCAGCCACCTCCTCAGGGCTGAGGTTTGGCTCATTGTGGCTGAGTCTGAAGTGCTGATCAAAATGAGTGACATCAGCTGTGATGAGGGCAGTGAGCTCTGGCGGTAGTGTGCCAGCAGGGGGAGTCCACGTGGAGGATGGGGTGAATTTAGGGGGCTCTGTTTGTTGTTTATTTTGAAAGTGCGAAGCTAATTTTAATTGTCTATGATATTGCTGTAAGTCAAATCTACTTTTTTCTATGAGGTTCTTATTGCTGCCCTTTGTGGGAATAAAATTTAGGCCCCTGTTAAGCAGGGTCAATTGTGGGGTTGTGGGTTTGAAATTTTTGGCCAAAACTAATACATTTTTAGTCCCCTCCTGTGCGTGCAGGCTTCTGGGGATTTCTAGTTTAGGTGCTGGCCCCAATGCTGCAGCATGAGACCAGCAGTGTCCTTCGTCCAGTGGATTTTGTCCTCCACTGTTTTAAAGGAGCTGTTGGGGAGTTTGGGGATGTACTTTTGATTTTTTTGTATGTATTCGTTCAGGCGGAGGAGGGCATCCATCTCTGAGACGGGCAGGGCCCCCGAATAATTAATTAGAGGCACCCATATCTCCGCCTGAGGAAATTTGTGGGTGGCAGCCCTCACTGCCGCCTGCATTTGTTTCACTGTCGTTTGTTGTATGTTTTGGCCTCTGTTGTTCAGGCCGAAGGACAGGATCACCTTCTCCACCGTGGCGGAGACGATGGTCCTGGAGAGGATGGCCTCAGCGTGTCTGAAAGTGGCCCCTGGGAAGCTGTCGATCTGCAGCCCCTCGATGTCGCAGGGTGGGATTCTGGCGACATTCGAGTCCCCCATGATAAGCCACTTCTTGCTCACCCTGAGGTTCCAGTCCTTCATTTTGTTTCGTGTGTTCATGTGTCTGCTCGGTCTGCATGTCGGTGTCTGTAGAGTGCTGTCTGTGTGTGTTTGTTTCTCTGTTTCTCTAATTGTTGGTGTCTGTGGTGTTTGTTTTTCTGTCTCTACAGGAGCCGCTGCTTTTGGCCCCAGACTGAGCTTTTTCTGGACAGCTGACCTCAGTCTGCCCGAAGGTGGCACGAGGGCAGGACTCGGACTGATGTCTTCGTCCAAGCCCTCGAACACACAGGGGTTTGGTGGTCTGTCGACCCTGGCTGGAGTGCGTGTGGCCCTCTGGGCCTTAGGTGAGGTCTCCTGAGGAGCAGGGGGGAGGGGGGTGTCCTCTCCCATCACCGGGGACCAGTCTCCCCGGGCAGGCTCCGTCATGGTGGCCACGGAGGTCACCATAGTCGGGCGCTGAGGGACAATGTCCGCCCTCACGACCATGACGTTGTCCCGAGGAGGGGTCACGGTGAGGGGGACGGGGGGGATGATGAGGGTGGGGGGCACGCACTCTGTTTGAGTCGCTGTTGGTGCAGGTGAGGGTGTTTGTGTGACTGGAGCTGTGAGTGTGGGTGTGTGTGTGGTTGGAAGTGTGGGTGTGTGTGTGGTTGGAAGTGTGGGTGTGTGTGTGGTTGCTTGTGTGAGTGTGGGTGTGTGTGTGGTTGGTAGTGTGGGTGTGTGTGTGGGTGCTTGTGTGAGTGTGGGTGTGTGTATGGGTGCTTGTGTGAGTGTGGGTGTGTGTGTGTCCGTGGTCTGTGGGACCCCAGCCACTAACAGAGCCTCTGTCTGCTTTAATGTGTCCTCCTCCAGGCGGCGACCCAGGTTTCTGCGGGCCCAGGATGAAGCCACCTCAAAGGGCCTCCGCCAGTGGTGTGCAGACATGTGGGTGAGTTTCCCCACCTCCTGCTCCATGACCCCCTGATAGTGGTCTCTAAGAATCAGGACCGTGGTGAAGGCCCAATTCTTAGCGTTCCCCTCTATCAGTGCCTGCGTGTGAGGAGTGGGGGCCGCTGGCTTGATGTTGTCAGCCAGCGACTGTCCCATTTTGGCGATGGCAGAGGGAGGTTCGTCCGCCGACACGTTTTTCAGGTGGTGGACAGTTTTAATGATGGTGTGTATCACACGCACCTTCCCAACAAAGTCGGGGTCGTCCGACCGTTCCTCCTCGCCACGCTGTTGTTGATTGTTCCTATTCGTGTTGTTGTACGTGTTCCTGTTGTTGTACGTGTTCCTGTTGCTGTACGTGTTCCTGTTGTTGTATGTGTTTCTGTTGTCGTATGTGTTTCTGTTGTTGTATGTATTTCTGTTGTTGTACGTGTTTCTGTTGTTGTATGCATTTCTGTTGCTGTTCACGTACTTGTTGTTGTACTGAGTTTTCGTGAACTGCTTGTGTTTATTTGTGTTGTTTGTTCTAGGTCCGTAAGGAGCCCGGGTTTCCAAAAATTGTGGCTTGTAGCCTTGGTCAAAGGTTTGGCGAAAGCCTTCGCCACGCCTGCCACGGGTAACAGAGGCGTAGGAGGGCCTCTGTCCCGGGCCAGAGCGTGAGCGGCCGTACGGGGGAGAGTGACGTCTGCTGCGGCTGTAAGCCCAGGCTCGCACCTCTCCGCGGTGGTCAAGCCGGCCACGGCGGTAGCGAACCTCGGTCCAGCCAGCGTCCTCACTATATCCCCTCATGTTTTAACAGGTAAGTGATAAGTTAAATCTATATATTTTTGTTTTTTTTGGTCTTTTTTTGTTTTTTTGAAAATAAAATGAAAATAAAATAAAACCACAATTTGGGTTGTAAAATAAAAGAGTTGTGAAAAAGATAAACTAAATAACAGGCTTTGTTGCAACGTTTCGACCCGAATCTGGGTCTTCTTCAGGCAGCCTGTTTAAAACAAAACAAAATAAAAGCTATTTCTCCTATATTCTCTAACTGACGTGTGTGTGTGTCTGCTCCTAGTGAGACGTCTGCTCTGGTCGAAGGGCGAAGAGAGAGTGAGGAGAGACGTGTGTATCTCCCCTCAGCACCTCTGCTCAGGCCCCTCCCTCGCAGACACACAGTCAGAGAGCCCTGCTCTGCATCCTTCGAATTTGAATTTGAATATCAGCCAATGGGAGAGCAGGATTTTTAATAATTGTTTTTTGTGGTTATATTTATTATATTTTATTAAAATTGTAGTTGTAAATAATTTTTGACTATGTGTTGTTTGTTTTGATGTGCTTTTTTCAAATTTTGGTGTTTGTATTTGATGAGTTTATGTAGTTTTTATAGATGGACGTGAGTATTTTGTTGTTTAGGGTGTAAATTAACATTTATTTTTCAGGTAAAGGTAAGTATTGTTAATAGGGTGTATATTTATGTTAATAATGTTTATTTTCCAGGTATGGTAAGTATTGTTTTATTATTTATTATTATTTAGATTAGGTGGAAATTTGAGGGTCAGGCAGGTCTCGTACGTGAGAGCTGGAGGCACGGGCGTGTTAGGGTTGGGGTTTGGGATCGGGTTAGGGTTAGGGGTTAGAGGTTAGGGTTAGGGGAAGGGTTAGGGTTAGGGATAGGGGAAGGGTTAGGGTTAGGGTTAGGGGAAGGGTTAGGGTTAGGGATAGGGGAAAGGTTAGGGTTAGGGTTAGGGGAAGGGTTAGGGTTAGGGATAGGGGAAGGGTTAGGGTTAGGGTTAGGGATAGGGGAAGGGTTAGGGTTAGGGATAGGGGAAGGGGTAGGGGTTAGGGTTAGGGTTAGGGATAGGGGAAGGGTTAGGGTTAGGGTTAGGGTTAGGGTTAGGGTTAGGGTTGGGGTTTGGGATCGGGTTAGGGTTAGGGGTTAGGGTTAGGGTTAGGGTTAAGGTAGGGTTAGGGTTAGGGTTAGGGGTTAGGGTTAGGGTTAGGGTTAGGGGTTAGGGTTAGGGTTAGGGTTAGGGGAAGGGTTAGGGTTAGGGATAGGGGAAGGGTTAGGGTTAGGGTTAGGGATAGGGGAAGGGTTAAGGTTAGGGTTAGGGGTTAGGGTTAGGGTTAGGGTTAGGGATAGGGGAAGGGTTAGGGTTAGGGATAGGGGAAGGGTTAAGGTTAGGGTTAGGGGTTAGGGTTAGGGATAGGGGACCCGATCCAGTGCGCTGGCCATCACAGCTCCCCAGAGAGATCATGCCCTACCTCTCATTGAGGCCGTGGGGATGTCGCGTGCCCAGCCTCATGATCCAGAGGCGTTCGGACCTCTGCCTCTGAGCCACGCTCCATCTAGGGTCGGCCTCAAGGACAGAGACACGGACCGCGTCCCATCCGTGGAGGACATAGTGTCCCACCACCAGCCTCTGAGTCTCCTTCTTTCTCAAAATGTTGTGCCGATGCTGAGTGAACCTCACCAGGATTGTGTTTCCTGTCTCCCCAACATACTTTGCCCCACAGGTAGCACAGGTAATCAGGTAAACACAATTCCTGGTGAGAGGGCTTCCCCGCAGCTGGCAGCGAAAAATTGTGTTTGTCTTTGTATTTTGCAGCCATGTCTGGTGCTTGAAAAATTGTCTGTGACCTCTGGGTGCAGAGGTCAACAGAGATGGCAGTTTAGCCTTCACTAAATAGGATTGGAGATTCCTATTTTTTCGATAGGCTGCGATGATCCTCCTCTCCTGCAGCCCCTGTGTGTCTGCCATAAAGGAGGTGAAATGACTCCTAATTACTCTAACCAGCTTCACAGTTGACGGGGAAAATGTAGTGACAAAGGGGAGAATTGGAGAGGTCTGTATTGGCCTTTTCTCCTGAAAAGTTTTAAAACTTTTCCTTAAAAAGGAGCGAGAGTACCCTCTTGTGGCCAGAGCCGAGAATAGCACTCTCGTGGCCTGTTTAAAATCCCCTTTGTCACTACAGATCCTGCGAAATCTCAGGAGCTGAGATTTCACCAGCCCAGCAAAGGTGTGCTTGGGATGGTGGCTGGTTTTAAAGAGCAGAGCGTGAGTGTCTGTCTCTTTAAAGAACACCCTCACATCCAGCCTGCCTGTCTCCCTGAACCCCACTCCTTTGTAGGTGGTGGTGTCCAGGAAGTCCACAGAGGTGTAGCTGGTGGTGGATTTGAGTGTGATCGACCTGTTATGAGTGTTCAGAGTGTGCAAGAATATTTTGAAGTCCTCCTCTGAGTGGGACCAGACACCCCAGATATCATCCAGATACCTGAGGTAGTGGAGGGGCTTCTTTTGGCAGGAGGCCAGGGCTGACGTCTCCCACTCAGCCATGAAAATGTTGGCGTAAGCCGGGGCAAATTTCTTCCCCATGGCTGTGCCTTTAATTTGGAGGAAATAGTCCGAATTGAAAACAAAATCGTTTCTGGTCAAATTAATTTCTAATAGTTGAATTAGCTCTTTGTCTGGTCTCTTTTTGTCTTTGAATTTATAAAATGTATTTTTGACAGCCTGTATGCCCTCCTGTGTGTCAATATTAGTATACAGGCTGTCAATGTCAATAGTAAATAACATGGCGTTGTGCGGGATTTGAAGGCTCCTGATAAGTTCCACGAAATGGTATGTGTCTTTAATGTAACTGTCGTGTTTGATGGACAGGGGGTTCAAGAAAAAATCAATGTATTCTGCCGTGTTGTAGGTGTCACTGCTGCAGTCCGACACAATAGGCCTGCCTGGAGGGATTTCGTGCGGCCTACTCCATTTCGCAGGATCCTTGTGAATTTTAGGGAGCATATAGAACAGCCTGGGCCTGGGTTCAGGTGTGCCCCTAAGGTAAGTCTTTTGTTTAAAATTTATGAATTTTTTAATGTACAGATTGTCGATAATTTTTTCTATTAATTTAATTGTATCTGGAAATATTGGTTTGTCTAATTTGGAATAATATTTTGGATCGTTAAGCTGTCTATACCCCTCCCACAGATACTGTTCCCTGTCCATGATGACCACCACACTGCCCTTATCAGCTGGCTTGATAACAATATTTTTATTGTTTTTCAGCTCTTCTAGTGCAGCCACCTCCTCAGGGCTGAGGTTTGGCTCATTATGGCTGAGTCTGAAGTGCTGGTCGAAATGAGTGACATCAGCCGTGATAAGGGCAGTGAGCTCTGGCGGTAGTGTGCCAGCAGGGGGAGTCCATGTGGAGGATGGGGTAAATTTAGGGGGCTCTGTTTGTTGTTTATTTTGGAAGTGTGAGGCCAATTTTAATTGTCTGTGGTATTGCTGTAAATCAAATCTGCTCTGTTCTATGAGATTTTTGTTGCTGCCCTTTGTGGGAATGAAATTTAGTCCCCTGTTAAGCAGGGTCAATTGTGGGGTCGTCGGTGTGAATTTTTTGGCCAGAACTAAAACATTTTTAGTCCCCTCCTGTGCGTGCAGGCTTCTGGGGATTTCTAGTTTAGGTGCTGGCCCCAATGCTGCAGCATGAGACCAGCAGTGTCCTTCGTCCAGTGGATTTTGTCCTCCACTGTCTTAAAGGAGCTGTTGGGGAGTTTGGGGATGTACTTTTGATTTTTCTGGATGTACTCGTTCAGGCGGAGGAGGGCATCCATCTCTGAGACAGGCAGGGCCCCAGAATAATTAATTAAAGGTACCCAAATCTCCGCCTGAGGAAATTTGTTGGTGGCAGCCCTCACTGCTGCCTGCATTTGTTTAATTGTTGTCTGTTGTATGTTTTGGCCTCTGTTGTTCAGGCCGAAGGACAGGATCACCTTCTCCACCGTGGCGGAGACGATGGTCCTGGAGAGGATGGCCTCAGCGTGTCTGAAGGTGGCCCCTGGGAAGCTGTCGATCTGCAGCCCCTCGATGTCGCAGGGTGGGATTCTGGCGACGTTCGAGTCTCCCATGATAAGCCACTTTTTCGTCACACTGAGGTTCCAGTCCTTCATTTTGTTTCTTGTGTTTATGTGTCTGCTTGGTCTGCATGTTGGTGTCTGTGGAGTGCTGTCTGTGTGTGTTTGTGTCTCTGTTGTTTTGGGGGGTGCTATTTTTTCAGGAGCCGCTGTTTTTGGCCCCAGACTGAGCTTCTTTTGGACAGCTGACCTCAGTCTGCCCGAAGGTGGCACGAGGGCCGGACTCGGACTGATGTCTTCGTCCAAGCCCTCGAACACACAGGGGTTTGGTGGTCTGTCGACCCTGGCTGGAGTGCGTGTGGTCCTCTGGGCCTTAGGTGAGGTCTCCTGAGGAGCAGGGGGGAGGGGGGTGTCCTCTCCCATCACCGGGGACCAGTCTCCCCGGGCAGGCTCCGTCATGGTGGCCACGGAGGTCACCATAGTCGGGCGCTGAGGGACAATGTCCGCCCTCACGACCCTGACGTTGTCCCGAGGAGGGGTCACGGTGAGGGGGACGGGGGGGATGATGAGGGTGGGGGGCACGCACTCTGTTTGAGTCGCTGTTGGTGCAGGTGAGGGTGTTTGTGTGGCTGGAGCTGTGAGTGTGGGTGTCTGTGTGTGTGTGGTTGGAAGTGTGGGTGTGTGTGTGGTTGGTAGTGTGGGTGTGTGTGTGGGTGCTTGTGTGAGTGTGGGTGTGTGTGTGTCCGTGGTCTGTGGGACCCCAGCCACTAACAGAGCCTCTGTCTGCTTTAATGTGTCCTCCTCCAGGCGGCGACCCAGGTTTCTGCGGGCCCAGGATGAAGCCACCTCAAAGGGCCTCCGCCAGTGGTGTGCAGACATGTGGGTGAGTTTCCCCACCTCCTGCTCCATGACCCCCTGATAGTGGTCTCTAAGAATCAGGACCGTGGTGAAGGCCCAATTCTTCGCGTTCCCCTCTATCAGTGCCTGCGTGTGAGGAGTGGGGGCCGCTGGCTTGATGTTATCAGCCAGCGACTGTCCCATTTTGGCGATGGCAGAGGGAGGTTCGTCCGCCGACACATTTTTCAGGTGGTGGACAGTTTTGATGATGGTGTGTATCACACGCACCTTCCCAATAAAGTCGGGGTCGTCCGACCGTTCCTCCTCGCCACGCTGTTGTTGTTTGTTCCTATTCGTGTTGTTGTACGTGTTTCTGTTGTCGTACGTGTTCCTGTTGTTGTACATGTTTCTGTTGTTGTATGTGTTTCTGTTGTCGTACGTGTTCCTGTTGTTGTACATGTTTCTGTTGTTGTATGTGTTTCTGTTGTTGTACGTGTTTCTGTTGTTGTATGCATTTCTGTTGCTGTTCACGTACTTGTTGTTGTACTGTGTCTTCGTGAACTGCTTGTGTTTATTTGTGTTGTTTGTTCTAGGTCCGTAAGGAGCCCGGGTTTCCAAAAATTGTGGCTTGTAGCCTTGGTCAAAGGTTTGGCGAAAGCCTTCGCCACGCCTGCCACGGGTAACAGAGGCGTAGGAGGGCCTCTGTCCCGGGCCAGAGCGTGAGCGGCCGTACGGGGGAGAGTGACGTCTGCTGCGGCTGTAAGCCCAGGCTCGCACCTCTCCGCGGTGGTCAAGCCGGCCACGGCGGTAGCGAACCTCGGTCCAGCCAGCGTCCTCACTGTATCCCCTCATGTTTTAACAGGTAAGTGTTAGGTTAAATCTATATATTTTTGTTTTTTTTGGTCTTTTTTTGTTTTTTTTGAAAATAAAATGAAAATAAAATAAAACCACAATTTGGGTTGTAAAATAAAAGAGTTGTGAAAAAGATAAACTAAATAACAGGCTTTGTTGCAACGTTTCGACCCTAATCTGGGTCTTCTTCAGGCAGCCTGTTTAAAACAAAACAAAATAAAAGCTATTTCTCCTATATTCTCTAACTGACGTGTGTGTGTGTCTGCTCCTAGTGAGACGTCTGCTCTGGTCGAAGGGCGAAGAGAGAGTGAGGAGAGACGTGTGTATCTCCCCTCAGTACCTCTGCTCAGGCCCCTCCCTCGCAGACACACAGTCAGAGAATCCTGCTCTGCATCTTTCGGATTCGAATTTTGAATTTCAGCCAATGAGAGAGCAGGATTCTTAATAATTGTTTTTTGGGGTTATATTTATTATATTTTATTAAAATTGTAATTTAAATTGATCTTTGACTATGTGTTGTTTGTTTTGGTGTGTTTTTTTCAAATTTTGGTGTTTGTATTCGATGAGTTTATTTAGTTTTTGTAGATAGGAGGTAAGTATTAGGTCTTTAGGGTGTGTATTAATATTTCTTTTTCAGGTAAGGTAAGTATAGAAAATGATGTATATTTTTATTAATGTTTCCTTTCCAGGAACGGTAAGTATTATGTTTTGTTATTTTTATTATATTATTATTTACATTAGGTGGGGATTTGAGGGTCAGGCACGTCTCGTACGTGAGAGCTGGAGGCACGGGCGTGTTAGGGTTGGGGTTTGGGATCGGGTTAGGGTTAGGGGTTAGGGTTAGGGTTAGGGTTAAGGTAGGGTTAGGGTTAGGGTTAGGGGTTAGGGTTAGGGTTAGGGTTAGGGGTTAGGGTTAGGGTTAGGGTTAGGGGAAGGGTTAGGGTTAGGGATAGGGGAAGGGTTAGGGTTAGGGTTAGGGATAGGGGAAGGGTTAAGGTTAGGGTTAGGGGTTAGGGTTAGGGTTAGGGTTAGGGATAGGGGAAGGGTTAGGGTTAGGGATAGGGGAAGGGTTAAGGTTAGGGTTAGGGGTTAGGGTTAGGGATAGGGGACCCGATCCAGTGCGCTGGCCATCACAGCTCCCCAGAGAGATCATGCCCTACCTCTCATTGAGGCCGTGGGGATGTCGCGTGCCCAGCCTCATGATCCAGAGGCGTTCGGACCTCTGCCTCTGAGCCACGCTCCATCTAGGGTCGGCCTCAAGGACAGAGACACGGACCGCGTCCCATCCGTGGAGGACATAGTGTCCCACCACCAGCCTCTGAGTCTCCTTCTTTCTCAAAATGTTGTGCCGATGCTGAGTGAACCTCACCAGGATTGTGTTTCCTGTCTCCCCAACATACTTTGCCCCACAGGTAGCACAGGTAATCAGGTAAACACAATTCCTGGTGAGAGGGCTTCCCCGCAGCTGGCAGCGAAAAATTGTGTTTGTCTTTGTATTTTGCAGCCATGTCTGGTGCTTGAAAAATTGTCTGTGACCTCTGGGTGCAGAGGTCAACAGAGATGGCAGTTTAGCCTTCACTAAATAGGATTGGAGATTCCTATTTTTTCGATAGGCTGCGATGATCCTCCTCTCCTGCAGCCCCTGTGTGTCTGCCATAAAGGAGGTGAAATGACTCCTAATTACTCTAACCAGCTTCACAGTTGACGGGGAAAATGTAGTGACAAAGGGGAGAATTGGAGAGGTCTGTATTGGCCTTTTCTCCTGAAAAGTTTTAAAACTTTTCCTTAAAAAGGAGCGAGAGTACCCTCTTGTGGCCAGAGCCGAGAATAGCACTCTCGTGGCCTGTTTAAAATCCCCTTTGTCACTACAGATCCTGCGAAATCTCAGGAGCTGAGATTTCACCAGCCCAGCAAAGGTGTGCTTGGGATGGTGGCTGGTTTTAAAGAGCAGAGCGTGAGTGTCTGTCTCTTTAAAGAACACCCTCACATCCAGCCTGCCTGTCTCCCTGAACCCCACTCCTTTGTAGGTGGTGGTGTCCAGGAAGTCCACAGAGGTGTAGCTGGTGGTGGATTTGAGTGTGATCGACCTGTTATGAGTGTTCAGAGTGTGCAAGAATATTTTGAAGTCCTCCTCTGAGTGGGACCAGACACCCCAGATATCATCCAGATACCTGAGGTAGTGGAGGGGCTTCTTTTGGCAGGAGGCCAGGGCTGACGTCTCCCACTCAGCCATGAAAATGTTGGCGTAAGCCGGGGCAAATTTCTTCCCCATGGCTGTGCCTTTAATTTGGAGGAAATAGTCCGAATTGAAAACAAAATCGTTTCTGGTCAAATTAATTTCTAATAGTTGAATTAGCTCTTTGTCTGGTCTCTTTTTGTCTTTGAATTTATAAAATGTATTTTTGACAGCCTGTATGCCCTCCTGTGTGTCAATATTAGTATACAGGCTGTCAATGTCAATAGTAAATAACATGGCGTTGTGCGGGATTTGAAGGCTCCTGATAAGTTCCACGAAATGGTATGTGTCTTTAATGTAACTGTCGTGTTTGATGGACAGGGGGTTCAAGAAAAAATCAATGTATTCTGCCGTGTTGTAGGTGTCACTGCTGCAGTCCGACACAATAGGCCTGCCTGGAGGGATTTCGTGCGGCCTACTCCATTTCGCAGGATCCTTGTGAATTTTAGGGAGCATATAGAACAGCCTGGGCCTGGGTTCAGGTGTGCCCCTAAGGTAAGTCTTTTGTTTAAAATTTATGAATTTTTTAATGTACAGATTGTCGATAATTTTTTCTATTAATTTAATTGTATCTGGAAATATTGGTTTGTCTAATTTGGAATAATATTTTGGATCGTTAAGCTGTCTATACCCCTCCCACAGATACTGTTCCCTGTCCATGATGACCACCACACTGCCCTTATCAGCTGGCTTGATAACAATATTTTTATTGTTTTTCAGCTCTTCTAGTGCAGCCACCTCCTCAGGGCTGAGGTTTGGCTCATTATGGCTGAGTCTGAAGTGCTGGTCGAAATGAGTGACATCAGCCGTGATAAGGGCAGTGAGCTCTGGCGGTAGTGTGCCAGCAGGGGGAGTCCATGTGGAGGATGGGGTAAATTTAGGGGGCTCTGTTTGTTGTTTATTTTGGAAGTGTGAGGCCAATTTTAATTGTCTGTGGTATTGCTGTAAATCAAATCTGCTCTGTTCTATGAGATTTTTGTTGCTGCCCTTTGTGGGAATGAAATTTAGTCCCCTGTTAAGCAGGGTCAATTGTGGGGTCGTCGGTGTGAATTTTTTGGCCAGAACTAAAACATTTTTAGTCCCCTCCTGTGCGTGCAGGCTTCTGGGGATTTCTAGTTTAGGTGCTGGCCCCAATGCTGCAGCATGAGACCAGCAGTGTCCTTCGTCCAGTGGATTTTGTCCTCCACTGTCTTAAAGGAGCTGTTGGGGAGTTTGGGGATGTACTTTTGATTTTTCTGGATGTACTCGTTCAGGCGGAGGAGGGCATCCATCTCTGAGACAGGCAGGGCCCCAGAATAATTAATTAAAGGTACCCAAATCTCCGCCTGAGGAAATTTGTTGGTGGCAGCCCTCACTGCTGCCTGCATTTGTTTAATTGTTGTCTGTTGTATGTTTTGGCCTCTGTTGTTCAGGCCGAAGGACAGGATCACCTTCTCCACCGTGGCGGAGACGATGGTCCTGGAGAGGATGGCCTCAGCGTGTCTGAAGGTGGCCCCTGGGAAGCTGTCGATCTGCAGCCCCTCGATGTCGCAGGGTGGGATTCTGGCGACGTTCGAGTCTCCCATGATAAGCCACTTTTTCGTCACACTGAGGTTCCAGTCCTTCATTTTGTTTCTTGTGTTTATGTGTCTGCTTGGTCTGCATGTTGGTGTCTGTGGAGTGCTGTCTGTGTGTGTTTGTGTCTCTGTTGTTTTGGGGGGTGCTATTTTTTCAGGAGCCGCTGTTTTTGGCCCCAGACTGAGCTTCTTTTGGACAGCTGACCTCAGTCTGCCCGAAGGTGGCACGAGGGCCGGACTCGGACTGATGTCTTCGTCCAAGCCCTCGAACACACAGGGGTTTGGTGGTCTGTCGACCCTGGCTGGAGTGCGTGTGGTCCTCTGGGCCTTAGGTGAGGTCTCCTGAGGAGCAGGGGGGAGGGGGGTGTCCTCTCCCATCACCGGGGACCAGTCTCCCCGGGCAGGCTCCGTCATGGTGGCCACGGAGGTCACCATAGTCGGGCGCTGAGGGACAATGTCCGCCCTCACGACCCTGACGTTGTCCCGAGGAGGGGTCACGGTGAGGGGGACGGGGGGGATGATGAGGGTGGGGGGCACGCACTCTGTTTGAGTCGCTGTTGGTGCAGGTGAGGGTGTTTGTGTGGCTGGAGCTGTGAGTGTGGGTGTCTGTGTGTGTGTGGTTGGAAGTGTGGGTGTGTGTGTGGTTGGTAGTGTGGGTGTGTGTGTGGGTGCTTGTGTGAGTGTGGGTGTGTGTGTGTCCGTGGTCTGTGGGACCCCAGCCACTAACAGAGCCTCTGTCTGCTTTAATGTGTCCTCCTCCAGGCGGCGACCCAGGTTTCTGCGGGCCCAGGATGAAGCCACCTCAAAGGGCCTCCGCCAGTGGTGTGCAGACATGTGGGTGAGTTTCCCCACCTCCTGCTCCATGACCCCCTGATAGTGGTCTCTAAGAATCAGGACCGTGGTGAAGGCCCAATTCTTCGCGTTCCCCTCTATCAGTGCCTGCGTGTGAGGAGTGGGGGCCGCTGGCTTGATGTTATCAGCCAGCGACTGTCCCATTTTGGCGATGGCAGAGGGAGGTTCGTCCGCCGACACATTTTTCAGGTGGTGGACAGTTTTGATGATGGTGTGTATCACACGCACCTTCCCAATAAAGTCGGGGTCGTCCGACCGTTCCTCCTCGCCACGCTGTTGTTGTTTGTTCCTATTCGTGTTGTTGTACGTGTTTCTGTTGTCGTACGTGTTCCTGTTGTTGTACATGTTTCTGTTGTTGTATGTGTTTCTGTTGTCGTACGTGTTCCTGTTGTTGTACATGTTTCTGTTGTTGTATGTGTTTCTGTTGTTGTACGTGTTTCTGTTGTTGTATGCATTTCTGTTGCTGTTCACGTACTTGTTGTTGTACTGTGTCTTCGTGAACTGCTTGTGTTTATTTGTGTTGTTTGTTCTAGGTCCGTAAGGAGCCCGGGTTTCCAAAAATTGTGGCTTGTAGCCTTGGTCAAAGGTTTGGCGAAAGCCTTCGCCACGCCTGCCACGGGTAACAGAGGCGTAGGAGGGCCTCTGTCCCGGGCCAGAGCGTGAGCGGCCGTACGGGGGAGAGTGACGTCTGCTGCGGCTGTAAGCCCAGGCTCGCACCTCTCCGCGGTGGTCAAGCCGGCCACGGCGGTAGCGAACCTCGGTCCAGCCAGCGTCCTCACTGTATCCCCTCATGTTTTAACAGGTAAGTGTTAGGTTAAATCTATATATTTTTGTTTTTTTTGGTCTTTTTTTGTTTTTTTTGAAAATAAAATGAAAATAAAATAAAACCACAATTTGGGTTGTAAAATAAAAGAGTTGTGAAAAAGATAAACTAAATAACAGGCTTTGTTGCAACGTTTCGACCCTAATCTGGGTCTTCTTCAGGCAGCCTGTTTAAAACAAAACAAAATAAAAGCTATTTCTCCTATATTCTCTAACTGACGTGTGTGTGTGTCTGCTCCTAGTGAGACGTCTGCTCTGGTCGAAGGGCGAAGAGAGAGTGAGGAGAGACGTGTGTATCTCCCCTCAGTACCTCTGCTCAGGCCCCTCCCTCGCAGACACACAGTCAGAGAATCCTGCTCTGCATCTTTCGGATTCGAATTTTGAATTTCAGCCAATGAGAGAGCAGGATTCTTAATAATTGTTTTTTGGGGTTATATTTATTATATTTTATTAAAATTGTAATTTAAATTGATCTTTGACTATGTGTTGTTTGTTTTGGTGTGTTTTTTTCAAATTTTGGTGTTTGTATTCGATGAGTTTATTTAGTTTTTGTAGATAGGAGGTAAGTATTAGGTCTTTAGGGTGTGTATTAATATTTCTTTTTCAGGTAAGGTAAGTATAGAAAATGATGTATATTTTTATTAATGTTTCCTTTCCAGGAACGGTAAGTATTATGTTTTGTTATTTTTATTATATTATTATTTACATTAGGTGGGGATTTGAGGGTCAGGCACGTCTCGTACGTGAGAGCTGGAGGCACGGGCGTGTTAGGGTTGGGGTTTGGGATCGGGTTAGGGTTAGGGGTTAGGGTTAGGGTTAGGGTTAAGGTAGGGTTAGGGTTAGGGTTAGGGGTTAGGGTTAGGGTTAGGGTTAGGGGTTAGGGTTAGGGTTAGGGTTAGGGGAAGGGTTAGGGTTAGGGATAGGGGAAGGGTTAGGGTTAGGGTTAGGGATAGGGGAAGGGTTAAGGTTAGGGTTAGGGGTTAGGGTTAGGGTTAGGGTTAGGGATAGGGGAAGGGTTAGGGTTAGGGATAGGGGAAGGGTTAAGGTTAGGGTTAGGGGTTAGGGTTAGGGATAGGGGACCCGATCCAGTGCGCTGGCCATCACAGCTCCCCAGAGAGATCATGCCCTACCTCTCATTGAGGCCGTGGGGATGTCGCGTGCCCAGCCTCATGATCCAGAGGCGTTCGGACCTCTGCCTCTGAGCCACGCTCCATCTAGGGTCGGCCTCAAGGACAGAGACACGGACCGCGTCCCATCCGTGGAGGACATAGTGTCCCACCACCAGCCTCTGAGTCTCCTTCTTTCTCAAAATGTTGTGCCGATGCTGAGTGAACCTCACCAGGATTGTGTTTCCTGTCTCCCCAACATACTTTGCCCCACAGGTAGCACAGGTAATCAGGTAAACACAATTCCTGGTGAGAGGGCTTCCCCGCAGCTGGCAGCGAAAAATTGTGTTTGTCTTTGTATTTTGCAGCCATGTCTGGTGCTTGAAAAATTGTCTGTGACCTCTGGGTGCAGAGGTCAACAGAGATGGCAGTTTAGCCTTCACTAAATAGGATTGGAGATTCCTATTTTTTCGATAGGCTGCGATGATCCTCCTCTCCTGCAGCCCCTGTGTGTCTGCCATAAAGGAGGTGAAATGACTCCTAATTACTCTAACCAGCTTCACAGTTGACGGGGAAAATGTAGTGACAAAGGGGAGAATTGGAGAGGTCTGTATTGGCCTTTTCTCCTGAAAAGTTTTAAAACTTTTCCTTAAAAAGGAGCGAGAGTACCCTCTTGTGGCCAGAGCCGAGAATAGCACTCTCGTGGCCTGTTTAAAATCCCCTTTGTCACTACAGATCCTGCGAAATCTCAGGAGCTGAGATTTCACCAGCCCAGCAAAGGTGTGCTTGGGATGGTGGCTGGTTTTAAAGAGCAGAGCGTGAGTGTCTGTCTCTTTAAAGAACACCCTCACATCCAGCCTGCCTGTCTCCCTGAACCCCACTCCTTTGTAGGTGGTGGTGTCCAGGAAGTCCACAGAGGTGTAGCTGGTGGTGGATTTGAGTGTGATCGACCTGTTATGAGTGTTCAGAGTGTGCAAGAATATTTTGAAGTCCTCCTCTGAGTGGGACCAGACACCCCAGATATCATCCAGATACCTGAGGTAGTGGAGGGGCTTCTTTTGGCAGGAGGCCAGGGCTGACGTCTCCCACTCAGCCATGAAAATGTTGGCGTAAGCCGGGGCAAATTTCTTCCCCATGGCTGTGCCTTTAATTTGGAGGAAATAGTCCGAATTGAAAACAAAATCGTTTCTGGTCAAATTAATTTCTAATAGTTGAATTAGCTCTTTGTCTGGTCTCTTTTTGTCTTTGAATTTATAAAATGTATTTTTGACAGCCTGTATGCCCTCCTGTGTGTCAATATTAGTATACAGGCTGTCAATGTCAATAGTAAATAACATGGCGTTGTGCGGGATTTGAAGGCTCCTGATAAGTTCCACGAAATGGTATGTGTCTTTAATGTAACTGTCGTGTTTGATGGACAGGGGGTTCAAGAAAAAATCAATGTATTCTGCCGTGTTGTAGGTGTCACTGCTGCAGTCCGACACAATAGGCCTGCCTGGAGGGATTTCGTGCGGCCTACTCCATTTCGCAGGATCCTTGTGAATTTTAGGGAGCATATAGAACAGCCTGGGCCTGGGTTCAGGTGTGCCCCTAAGGTAAGTCTTTTGTTTAAAATTTATGAATTTTTTAATGTACAGATTGTCGATAATTTTTTCTATTAATTTAATTGTATCTGGAAATATTGGTTTGTCTAATTTGGAATAATATTTTGGATCGTTAAGCTGTCTATACCCCTCCCACAGATACTGTTCCCTGTCCATGATGACCACCACACTGCCCTTATCAGCTGGCTTGATAACAATATTTTTATTGTTTTTCAGCTCTTCTAGTGCAGCCACCTCCTCAGGGCTGAGGTTTGGCTCATTATGGCTGAGTCTGAAGTGCTGGTCGAAATGAGTGACATCAGCCGTGATAAGGGCAGTGAGCTCTGGCGGTAGTGTGCCAGCAGGGGGAGTCCATGTGGAGGATGGGGTAAATTTAGGGGGCTCTGTTTGTTGTTTATTTTGGAAGTGTGAGGCCAATTTTAATTGTCTGTGGTATTGCTGTAAATCAAATCTGCTCTGTTCTATGAGATTTTTGTTGCTGCCCTTTGTGGGAATGAAATTTAGTCCCCTGTTAAGCAGGGTCAATTGTGGGGTCGTCGGTGTGAATTTTTTGGCCAGAACTAAAACATTTTTAGTCCCCTCCTGTGCGTGCAGGCTTCTGGGGATTTCTAGTTTAGGTGCTGGCCCCAATGCTGCAGCATGAGACCAGCAGTGTCCTTCGTCCAGTGGATTTTGTCCTCCACTGTCTTAAAGGAGCTGTTGGGGAGTTTGGGGATGTACTTTTGATTTTTCTGGATGTACTCGTTCAGGCGGAGGAGGGCATCCATCTCTGAGACAGGCAGGGCCCCAGAATAATTAATTAAAGGTACCCAAATCTCCGCCTGAGGAAATTTGTTGGTGGCAGCCCTCACTGCTGCCTGCATTTGTTTAATTGTTGTCTGTTGTATGTTTTGGCCTCTGTTGTTCAGGCCGAAGGACAGGATCACCTTCTCCACCGTGGCGGAGACGATGGTCCTGGAGAGGATGGCCTCAGCGTGTCTGAAGGTGGCCCCTGGGAAGCTGTCGATCTGCAGCCCCTCGATGTCGCAGGGTGGGATTCTGGCGACGTTCGAGTCTCCCATGATAAGCCACTTTTTCGTCACACTGAGGTTCCAGTCCTTCATTTTGTTTCTTGTGTTTATGTGTCTGCTTGGTCTGCATGTTGGTGTCTGTGGAGTGCTGTCTGTGTGTGTTTGTGTCTCTGTTGTTTTGGGGGGTGCTATTTTTTCAGGAGCCGCTGTTTTTGGCCCCAGACTGAGCTTCTTTTGGACAGCTGACCTCAGTCTGCCCGAAGGTGGCACGAGGGCCGGACTCGGACTGATGTCTTCGTCCAAGCCCTCGAACACACAGGGGTTTGGTGGTCTGTCGACCCTGGCTGGAGTGCGTGTGGTCCTCTGGGCCTTAGGTGAGGTCTCCTGAGGAGCAGGGGGGAGGGGGGTGTCCTCTCCCATCACCGGGGACCAGTCTCCCCGGGCAGGCTCCGTCATGGTGGCCACGGAGGTCACCATAGTCGGGCGCTGAGGGACAATGTCCGCCCTCACGACCCTGACGTTGTCCCGAGGAGGGGTCACGGTGAGGGGGACGGGGGGGATGATGAGGGTGGGGGGCACGCACTCTGTTTGAGTCGCTGTTGGTGCAGGTGAGGGTGTTTGTGTGGCTGGAGCTGTGAGTGTGGGTGTCTGTGTGTGTGTGGTTGGAAGTGTGGGTGTGTGTGTGGTTGGTAGTGTGGGTGTGTGTGTGGGTGCTTGTGTGAGTGTGGGTGTGTGTGTGTCCGTGGTCTGTGGGACCCCAGCCACTAACAGAGCCTCTGTCTGCTTTAATGTGTCCTCCTCCAGGCGGCGACCCAGGTTTCTGCGGGCCCAGGATGAAGCCACCTCAAAGGGCCTCCGCCAGTGGTGTGCAGACATGTGGGTGAGTTTCCCCACCTCCTGCTCCATGACCCCCTGATAGTGGTCTCTAAGAATCAGGACCGTGGTGAAGGCCCAATTCTTCGCGTTCCCCTCTATCAGTGCCTGCGTGTGAGGAGTGGGGGCCGCTGGCTTGATGTTATCAGCCAGCGACTGTCCCATTTTGGCGATGGCAGAGGGAGGTTCGTCCGCCGACACATTTTTCAGGTGGTGGACAGTTTTGATGATGGTGTGTATCACACGCACCTTCCCAATAAAGTCGGGGTCGTCCGACCGTTCCTCCTCGCCACGCTGTTGTTGTTTGTTCCTATTCGTGTTGTTGTACGTGTTTCTGTTGTCGTACGTGTTCCTGTTGTTGTACATGTTTCTGTTGTTGTATGTGTTTCTGTTGTCGTACGTGTTCCTGTTGTTGTACATGTTTCTGTTGTTGTATGTGTTTCTGTTGTTGTACGTGTTTCTGTTGTTGTATGCATTTCTGTTGCTGTTCACGTACTTGTTGTTGTACTGTGTCTTCGTGAACTGCTTGTGTTTATTTGTGTTGTTTGTTCTAGGTCCGTAAGGAGCCCGGGTTTCCAAAAATTGTGGCTTGTAGCCTTGGTCAAAGGTTTGGCGAAAGCCTTCGCCACGCCTGCCACGGGTAACAGAGGCGTAGGAGGGCCTCTGTCCCGGGCCAGAGCGTGAGCGGCCGTACGGGGGAGAGTGACGTCTGCTGCGGCTGTAAGCCCAGGCTCGCACCTCTCCGCGGTGGTCAAGCCGGCCACGGCGGTAGCGAACCTCGGTCCAGCCAGCGTCCTCACTGTATCCCCTCATGTTTTAACAGGTAAGTGTTAGGTTAAATCTATATATTTTTGTTTTTTTTGGTCTTTTTTTGTTTTTTTTGAAAATAAAATGAAAATAAAATAAAACCACAATTTGGGTTGTAAAATAAAAGAGTTGTGAAAAAGATAAACTAAATAACAGGCTTTGTTGCAACGTTTCGACCCTAATCTGGGTCTTCTTCAGGCAGCCTGTTTAAAACAAAACAAAATAAAAGCTATTTCTCCTATATTCTCTAACTGACGTGTGTGTGTGTCTGCTCCTAGTGAGACGTCTGCTCTGGTCGAAGGGCGAAGAGAGAGTGAGGAGAGACGTGTGTATCTCCCCTCAGTACCTCTGCTCAGGCCCCTCCCTCGCAGACACACAGTCAGAGAATCCTGCTCTGCATCTTTCGGATTCGAATTTTGAATTTCAGCCAATGAGAGAGCAGGATTCTTAATAATTGTTTTTTGGGGTTATATTTATTATATTTTATTAAAATTGTAATTTAAATTGATCTTTGACTATGTGTTGTTTGTTTTGGTGTGTTTTTTTCAAATTTTGGTGTTTGTATTCGATGAGTTTATTTAGTTTTTGTAGATAGGAGGTAAGTATTAGGTCTTTAGGGTGTGTATTAATATTTCTTTTTCAGGTAAGGTAAGTATAGAAAATGATGTATATTTTTATTAATGTTTCCTTTCCAGGAACGGTAAGTATTATGTTTTGTTATTTTTATTATATTATTATTTACATTAGGTGGGGATTTGAGGGTCAGGCACGTCTCGTACGTGAGAGCTGGAGGCACGGGCGTGTTAGGGTTGGGGTTTGGGATCGGGTTAGGGTTAGGGGTTAGGGTTAGGGTTAGGGTTAAGGTAGGGTTAGGGTTAGGGTTAGGGGTTAGGGTTAGGGTTAGGGTTAGGGGTTAGGGTTAGGGTTAGGGTTAGGGGAAGGGTTAGGGTTGGGGTTTGGGATCGGGTTAGGGTTAGGGGTTAGAGGTTAGGGTTAGGGGAAGGGTTAGGGTTAGGGATAGGGGAAGGGTTAGGGTTAGGGTTGGGGTTTGGGATCGGGTTAGGGTTAGGGGTTAGAGGTTAGGGTTAGGGGAAGGGTTAGGGTTAGGGATAGGGGAAGGGTTAGGGTTAGGGTTAGGGGAAGGGTTAGGGTTAGGGTTAGGGATAGGGGAAAGGTTAGGGTTAGGGTTAGGGTTAGGGGAAGGGTTAGGGTTAGGGATAGGGGAAGGGTTAGGGTTAGGGTTAGGGATAGGGGAAGGGTTAGGGTTAGGGATAGGGGAAGGGTTAGGGTTAGGGTTAGGGATAGGGGAAGGGTTAGGGTTAGGGTTAGGGGTTAGGGTTAGGGATAGGGGACCCGATCCAGTGCGCTGGCCATCACAGCTCCCCAGAGAGACCATGCCCTACTTCTCATTGAGGCCGTGGGGATGTCGCGTGCCCAGCCTCATAATCCAGAGGCGTTCGGACCTCCGCCTCTGAGCCACGCTCCATCTGGGGTTGGCCTCCAGGACAGAGACACGGACCGCGTCCCATCCGTGGAGGACGTAGTGTCCCACCACCAGCCTCTGAGTCTCCTTCTTCCTTAAAATATTATGTCTGTGCTGAGTGAACCTCACCAGGATTGTGTTTCCTGTCTCCCCAACATACTTTGCCCCACAGGTGGCACAGGTAACCAGGTAAACACAATTCCTGGTGAGAGGGCTTCCCCGCAGCTGACAGTGAAAAATTGTTTTTGTGTGTTTGTTTTGCAGCCATGTCTGGTGCTTGAAAAATTGTCTGTGACCTCTGGGTGCAGAGGTCAACAGAGACGGCAGTTTAGCCTTTACTAAATAGGATTGGAGATTCCTATTTTTTCTATAGGCTGCAATGATCCTCCTCTCCTGCAGCACCTGTGTGTCTGCCATAAAGGAGGTGAAATGACCCCTAATGACCCTCACAAGCTTCACAGTTGACGGGGAAAATGTAGTGACAAAGGGGAGGATTGGAGAGGTCTGTGTTGGCCTTTTCTCCAGAAAAGTCTTGAGACTTTTCCTTAAAAAGGAGCGAGGGTACCCTCTAGTGGCCAGAGCTGAGAACAGCGTTTTTGTGGCCTGCTTAAAATCCCCTTTGTCACTACAAATCCTATGAAACCTCAGGAGCTGAGATTTCACCAGCCCAGCAAAGGTGTGCTTGGGATGGTGGCTGGTTCTAAAGAGCAGAGCGTGAGTGTCTGTCTCCTTAAAAAATACCCTCACATCCAGCCTGCCTGTCTCCCTGAACCCCGCTCCCTTGTAGGTGGTGGTGTCCAGGAAGTCGACCGAGGTGTAGCTGGTGGTGGATTTGAGGGTGATGGACTGGTTGTGGGTGTTCAGGGTCTGTAAAAAAACTTGGAAATCCTCCTCTGAGTGGGGCCAGACACCCCAGATATCGTCCAGATATCTGAGGTAATGGAGGGGTTTCTTTTGGCAAGAGGCCAGGGCTGATGTCTCCCACTCAGCCATGAAAATGTTGGCGTATGCCGGGGCAAATTTCTTCCCCATGGCCGTGCCCTTAATTTGGAGGAAGAAATCCTCATTAAAAACAAAATCATTCCTAGTCAAATTAATCTCTAATAACTGAATCAATTCTTTGTCTGGCCTCTTTTTGTTTTTGAATTTATAGAATGTGTTTTTGACAGCCTGTATGCCCTCCTGTGTGTCAATATTAGTATACAGGCTGTCAATGTCAATAGTAAATAACATGGCGTCATGTGGGATGTGGAGGCTCCTAATAATTTCAACGAAATGATATGTGTCTTTAATGTAGCTCTCATGTTTGGTCGACAGGGGGTTCAAGAAGAAGTCGATGTATTCAGCCGTGTTGTATGTGTCACTGCTGCAGTCCGACACAATAGGCCTGCCTGGAGGGATTTCGTGTGGCCTACTCCATTTTGCAGGATCTTTGTGTATTTTGGGAAGCATATAGAACAGCCTGGGCCTGGGTTCAGGTGCGCCCATAAGGTAAGTCTTTTGTTTGAAATTTATAAATTTTTTAATGTACAGGTTTTCTATAATTTTTTGTATTAATTTAATTGTGTCCGGAAATATTGGTTTCACTAATTTAGAATAATATTTTGGATCGTTAAGCTGTCTATACCCCTCCCACAGATACTGTTCCCTGTCCATGATGACCACTACACTGCCCTTATCAGCCGGCTTGATAACAATATTTTTATTGTTTTTCAGCTCTTCTAGTGCAGCCACCTCCTCAGGGCTGAGGTTTGGCTCATTGTGGCTGAGTCTGAAGTGCTGATCAAAATGACTGACATCAGCTGTGATGAGGGCAGTGAGCTCTGGCGGTAGCGTGCCAGCAGGGGGAGTCCATGTGGAGGATGGGGTAAATTTAGGGGGCTCTGTTTGTTGTTTATTTTGGAAGTGTGAGGCCAATTTTAATTGTCTGTGGTATTGCTGTAAGTCAAATCTGCTCTGTTCTATGAGATTTTTGTTGCTGCCCTTAGTGGGAATAAAATTTAGTCCCCTGTTAAGCAGGGTCAATTGTGGGGTCGTCGGTGTGAATTTTTTGGCCAGAACTAAAACATTTTTAGTCCCCTCCTGTGCGTGCAGGCTTCTGGGGATTTCTAGTTTAGGTGCTGGCCCCAATGCTGCAGCATGAGACCAGCAGTGTCCTTCGTCCAGTGGATTTTGTCCTCCACTGTCTTAAAGGAGCTGTTGGGGAGTTTGGGGATGTACTTTTGATTTTTCTGGATATACTCGTTCAGGCGGAGGAGGGCATCCATCTCTGAGACAGGCAGGGCCCCAGAATAATTAATTAAAGGTACCCAAATCTCCGCCTGAGGAAATTTGTGGGTGGCAGCCCTCACTGCTGCCTGCATTTGTTTAATTGTTGTCTGTTGTATGTTTTGGCCTCTGTTGTTCAGGCCGAAGGACAGGATCACCTTCTCCACCGTGGCGGAGACGATGGTCCTGGAGAGGATGGCCTCAGCGTGTCTGAAGGTGGCCCCTGGGAAGCTGTCGATCTGCAGCCCCTCGATGTCGCAGGGTGGGATTCTGGCGACGTTCGAGTCTCCCATGATAAGCCACTTTTTCGTCACACTGAGGTTCCAGTCCCTCATTTTGTTTCTTGTGTTTATGTGTCTGCTTGGTCTGCATGTTGGTGTCTGTGGAGTGCTGTCTGTGTGTGTTTGTGTCTCTGTTGTTTTGGGGGGTGCTATTTTTTCAGGAGCCGCTGTTTTTGGCCCCAGACTGAGCTTCTTTTGGACAGCTGACCTCAGTCTGCCCGAAGGTGGCACGAGGGCAGGACTCGGACTGATGTCCTCGTCCAAACCCTCGAACACACAGGGGTTTGGTGGTCTGTCGACCCTGGCCGGAGTGCGTGTGGTCCTCTGGGCCTTAGGTGAGGTCTCCTGAGGAGCAGGGGGGAGGGGGATGTCCTCTCCCATCACCGGGGACCAGTCTCCCCGGGCAGGCTCCGTCATGGTGGCCACGGAGGTCACCACAGTCGGGCGCTGAGGGACAATGTCTGCCCTCACGACCATGACGTTATCCCGAGGAGGGGTCACGGCGAGGGGGACGGGGGGGACGAGGGTGGGGGGCACGCACTCTGTTTGAGTTGGTGCAGGTGAGGGTGTGTGTGTGATTGGAGCTGCGTGTGTAGGTGCCTGTGTGTGTGTGGTTTGGAGTGTAGGTGTGTGTGTGGGTGCTTGTGTGAGTGTGGGTGTGTGTGTGGGTGCTTGCTTGTGTGAGTGTGGGTGTGTGTGTGGGTGCTTGTGTGAGTGTGGGTGTGTGTGTGTCTGTGGTCTGTGGGACCCCAGCCACTAACAGAGCCTCTGTCTGCTTTAATGTGTCCTCCTCCAGGCGGCGACCCAGGTTTCTGCGTGCCCAGGATGAGGCCACCTCAAAGGGCCTCCGCCAGTGGTGTGCAGACATGTGGGTGAGTTTCCCCACCTCCTGCTCCATGACCCCCTGATAGTGGTCTCTAAGAATCAGGACCGTGGTGAAGGCCCAATTCTTGGCGTTCCCCTCTATCAGTGCCTGCGTGTGAGGAGTGGGGGCCGCTGGCTTGATGTTATCAGCCAGCGACTGTCCCATTTTGGCGATGGCAGAGGGAGGTTCGTCCGCCGACACGTTTTTCAGGTGGTGGACAGTTTTAATGATCGTGTGTATCACACGCACCTTCCCAACAAAGTCGGGGTCGTCCGACCGTTCCTCCTCGCCACGCTGTTGTTGTTTGTCCCTATTTGTGTTGTTGTACGTGTTTCTGTTGTTGTATGTGTTCCTGTTGTTGTATGTGTTTCTGTTGTTGTATGTGTTTCTGTTGTTGTACATGTTTCTGTTGTTGTATGTGTTCCTGTTGTTGTATGTGTTTCTGTTGCTGTTCACGTACTTGTTGTTGTACTGTGTTCTCGTGAACTGCTTGTGTTTATTTGTGTTGTTTGTTCTAGGTCCGTAAGGAGCCCGGTTTTCCAAAAATTGTGGCTTGTAGCCTTGGTTAAAGGTTTGGCGAAAGCCTTCGCCACGCCTGCCACGGGTAACAGAGGCGTAGGAGGGCCTCTGTCCCGGGCCAGAGCGTGAGCGGCCGTACGGGGGAGAGTGACGTCTGCTGCGGCTGTAAGCCCAGGCTCGCACCTCTCCGCGGTGGTCAAGCCGGCCACGGCGGTAGCGAACCTCGGTCCAGCCAGCGTCCTCACTATATCCCCTCATGTTTTAACAGGTAAGTGTTAGGTTAAATCTATATATTTTTGTTTTTTTTTTTTGGTCTTTTTTGTTTTTTTTGAAAATAAAATGAAAATAAAATAAAACCACAATTTGGGTTGTAAAATAAAAGAGTTGTGAAAAAGATAAACTAAATAACAGGCTTGTTGCAACGTTTCGACCCTAATCTGGGTCTTCTTCAGGCAGCCTGTTTAAAACAAAACAAAATAAAAGCTATTTCTCCTATATTCTCTAACTGACGTGTGTGTGTGTCTGCTCCTAGTGAGACGTCTGCTCTGGTCGAAGGGCGAAGAGAGAGTGAGGAGAGACGTGTGTATCTCCCCTCAGCACCTCTGCTCAGGCCCCTCCCTCGCAGACACACAGTCAGAGAGTCCTGCTCTGCATCCTTCGAATTTGAATTTGAATATCAGCCAATGGGAGAGCAGGATTTTTAATAATTGTTTTTTGTGGTTATATTTATTATATTTTATTAAAATTGTAGTTGTAAATAATTTTTGACTATGTGTTGTTTGTTTTGATGTGCTTTTTTCAAATTTTGGTGTTTGTATTTGATGAGTTTATGTAGTTTTTATAGATGGACGTGAGTATTTTGTTGTTTAGGGTGTAAATTAACATTTATTTTTCAGGTAAAGGTAAGTATTGTTAATAGGGTGTATATTTATGTTAATAATGTTTATTTTCCAGGTATGGTAAGTATTGTTTTATTATTTATTATTATTTAGATTAGGTGGAAATTTGAGGGTCAGGCAGGTCTCGTACGTGAGAGCTGGAGGCACGGGCGTGTTAGGGTTGGGGTTTGGGATCGGGTTAGGGTTAGGGGTTAGAGGTTAGGGTTAGGGGAAGGGTTAGGGTTAGGGATAGGGGAAGGGTTAGGGTTAGGGTTGGGGTTTGGGATCGGGTTAGGGTTAGGGGTTAGAGGTTAGGGTTAGGGGAAGGGTTAGGGTTAGGGATAGGGGAAGGGTTAGGGTTAGGGTTAGGGGAAGGGTTAGGGTTAGGGTTAGGGATAGGGGAAAGGTTAGGGTTAGGGTTAGGGTTAGGGGAAGGGTTAGGGTTAGGGATAGGGGAAGGGTTAGGGTTAGGGTTAGGGATAGGGGAAGGGTTAGGGTTAGGGATAGGGGAAGGGTTAGGGTTAGGGTTAGGGATAGGGGAAGGGTTAGGGTTAGGGTTAGGGGTTAGGGTTAGGGATAGGGGACCCGATCCAGTGCGCTGGCCATCACAGCTCCCCAGAGAGACCATGCCCTACTTCTCATTGAGGCCGTGGGGATGTCGCGTGCCCAGCCTCATAATCCAGAGGCGTTCGGACCTCCGCCTCTGAGCCACGCTCCATCTGGGGTTGGCCTCCAGGACAGAGACACGGACCGCGTCCCATCCGTGGAGGACGTAGTGTCCCACCACCAGCCTCTGAGTCTCCTTCTTCCTTAAAATATTATGTCTGTGCTGAGTGAACCTCACCAGGATTGTGTTTCCTGTCTCCCCAACATACTTTGCCCCACAGGTGGCACAGGTAACCAGGTAAACACAATTCCTGGTGAGAGGGCTTCCCCGCAGCTGACAGTGAAAAATTGTTTTTGTGTGTTTGTTTTGCAGCCATGTCTGGTGCTTGAAAAATTGTCTGTGACCTCTGGGTGCAGAGGTCAACAGAGACGGCAGTTTAGCCTTTACTAAATAGGATTGGAGATTCCTATTTTTTCTATAGGCTGCAATGATCCTCCTCTCCTGCAGCACCTGTGTGTCTGCCATAAAGGAGGTGAAATGACCCCTAATGACCCTCACAAGCTTCACAGTTGACGGGGAAAATGTAGTGACAAAGGGGAGGATTGGAGAGGTCTGTGTTGGCCTTTTCTCCAGAAAAGTCTTGAGACTTTTCCTTAAAAAGGAGCGAGGGTACCCTCTAGTGGCCAGAGCTGAGAACAGCGTTTTTGTGGCCTGCTTAAAATCCCCTTTGTCACTACAAATCCTATGAAACCTCAGGAGCTGAGATTTCACCAGCCCAGCAAAGGTGTGCTTGGGATGGTGGCTGGTTCTAAAGAGCAGAGCGTGAGTGTCTGTCTCCTTAAAAAATACCCTCACATCCAGCCTGCCTGTCTCCCTGAACCCCGCTCCCTTGTAGGTGGTGGTGTCCAGGAAGTCGACCGAGGTGTAGCTGGTGGTGGATTTGAGGGTGATGGACTGGTTGTGGGTGTTCAGGGTCTGTAAAAAAACTTGGAAATCCTCCTCTGAGTGGGGCCAGACACCCCAGATATCGTCCAGATATCTGAGGTAATGGAGGGGTTTCTTTTGGCAAGAGGCCAGGGCTGATGTCTCCCACTCAGCCATGAAAATGTTGGCGTATGCCGGGGCAAATTTCTTCCCCATGGCCGTGCCCTTAATTTGGAGGAAGAAATCCTCATTAAAAACAAAATCATTCCTAGTCAAATTAATCTCTAATAACTGAATCAATTCTTTGTCTGGCCTCTTTTTGTTTTTGAATTTATAGAATGTGTTTTTGACAGCCTGTATGCCCTCCTGTGTGTCAATATTAGTATACAGGCTGTCAATGTCAATAGTAAATAACATGGCGTCATGTGGGATGTGGAGGCTCCTAATAATTTCAACGAAATGATATGTGTCTTTAATGTAGCTCTCATGTTTGGTCGACAGGGGGTTCAAGAAGAAGTCGATGTATTCAGCCGTGTTGTATGTGTCACTGCTGCAGTCCGACACAATAGGCCTGCCTGGAGGGATTTCGTGTGGCCTACTCCATTTTGCAGGATCTTTGTGTATTTTGGGAAGCATATAGAACAGCCTGGGCCTGGGTTCAGGTGCGCCCATAAGGTAAGTCTTTTGTTTGAAATTTATAAATTTTTTAATGTACAGGTTTTCTATAATTTTTTGTATTAATTTAATTGTGTCCGGAAATATTGGTTTCACTAATTTAGAATAATATTTTGGATCGTTAAGCTGTCTATACCCCTCCCACAGATACTGTTCCCTGTCCATGATGACCACTACACTGCCCTTATCAGCCGGCTTGATAACAATATTTTTATTGTTTTTCAGCTCTTCTAGTGCAGCCACCTCCTCAGGGCTGAGGTTTGGCTCATTGTGGCTGAGTCTGAAGTGCTGATCAAAATGACTGACATCAGCTGTGATGAGGGCAGTGAGCTCTGGCGGTAGCGTGCCAGCAGGGGGAGTCCATGTGGAGGATGGGGTAAATTTAGGGGGCTCTGTTTGTTGTTTATTTTGGAAGTGTGAGGCCAATTTTAATTGTCTGTGGTATTGCTGTAAGTCAAATCTGCTCTGTTCTATGAGATTTTTGTTGCTGCCCTTAGTGGGAATAAAATTTAGTCCCCTGTTAAGCAGGGTCAATTGTGGGGTCGTCGGTGTGAATTTTTTGGCCAGAACTAAAACATTTTTAGTCCCCTCCTGTGCGTGCAGGCTTCTGGGGATTTCTAGTTTAGGTGCTGGCCCCAATGCTGCAGCATGAGACCAGCAGTGTCCTTCGTCCAGTGGATTTTGTCCTCCACTGTCTTAAAGGAGCTGTTGGGGAGTTTGGGGATGTACTTTTGATTTTTCTGGATATACTCGTTCAGGCGGAGGAGGGCATCCATCTCTGAGACAGGCAGGGCCCCAGAATAATTAATTAAAGGTACCCAAATCTCCGCCTGAGGAAATTTGTGGGTGGCAGCCCTCACTGCTGCCTGCATTTGTTTAATTGTTGTCTGTTGTATGTTTTGGCCTCTGTTGTTCAGGCCGAAGGACAGGATCACCTTCTCCACCGTGGCGGAGACGATGGTCCTGGAGAGGATGGCCTCAGCGTGTCTGAAGGTGGCCCCTGGGAAGCTGTCGATCTGCAGCCCCTCGATGTCGCAGGGTGGGATTCTGGCGACGTTCGAGTCTCCCATGATAAGCCACTTTTTCGTCACACTGAGGTTCCAGTCCCTCATTTTGTTTCTTGTGTTTATGTGTCTGCTTGGTCTGCATGTTGGTGTCTGTGGAGTGCTGTCTGTGTGTGTTTGTGTCTCTGTTGTTTTGGGGGGTGCTATTTTTTCAGGAGCCGCTGTTTTTGGCCCCAGACTGAGCTTCTTTTGGACAGCTGACCTCAGTCTGCCCGAAGGTGGCACGAGGGCAGGACTCGGACTGATGTCCTCGTCCAAACCCTCGAACACACAGGGGTTTGGTGGTCTGTCGACCCTGGCCGGAGTGCGTGTGGTCCTCTGGGCCTTAGGTGAGGTCTTCTGAGGAGCAGGGGGGAGGGGGATGTCCTCTCCCATCACCGGGGACCAGTCTCCCCGGGCAGGCTCCGTCATGGTGGCCACGGAGGTCACCACAGTCGGGCGCTGAGGGACAATGTCTGCCCTCACGACCATGACGTTATCCCGAGGAGGGGTCACGGCGAGGGGGACGGGGGGGACGAGGGTGGGGGGCACGCACTCTGTTTGAGTTGGTGCAGGTGAGGGTGTGTGTGTGATTGGAGCTGCGTGTGTAGGTGCCTGTGTGTGTGTGGTTTGGAGTGTAGGTGTGTGTGTGGGTGCTTGTGTGAGTGTGGGTGTGTGTGTGGGTGCTTGTGTGAGTGTGGGTGTGTGTGTGGGTGCTTGTGTGAGTGTGGGTGTGTGTGTGTCTGTGGTCTGTGGGACCCCAGCCACTAACAGAGCCTCTGTCTGCTTTAATGTGTCCTCCTCCAGGCGGCGACCCAGGTTTCTGCGTGCCCAGGATGAGGCCACCTCAAAGGGCCTCCGCCAGTGGTGTGCAGACATGTGGGTGAGTTTCCCCACCTCCTGCTCCATGACCCCCTGATAGTGGTCTCTAAGAATCAGGACCGTGGTGAAGGCCCAATTCTTGGCGTTCCCCTCTATCAGTGCCTGCGTGTGAGGAGTGGGGGCCGCTGGCTTGATGTTATCAGCCAGCGACTGTCCCATTTTGGCGATGGCAGAGGGAGGTTCGTCCGCCGACACGTTTTTCAGGTGGTGGACAGTTTTAATGATCGTGTGTATCACACGCACCTTCCCAACAAAGTCGGGGTCGTCCGACCGTTCCTCCTCGCCACGCTGTTGTTGTTTGTCCCTATTTGTGTTGTTGTACGTGTTTCTGTTGTTGTATGTGTTCCTGTTGTTGTATGTGTTTCTGTTGTTGTATGTGTTTCTGTTGTTGTACATGTTTCTGTTGTTGTATGTGTTCCTGTTGTTGTATGTGTTTCTGTTGCTGTTCACGTACTTGTTGTTGTACTGTGTTCTCGTGAACTGCTTGTGTTTATTTGTGTTGTTTGTTCTAGGTCCGTAAGGAGCCCGGTTTTCCAAAAATTGTGGCTTGTAGCCTTGGTTAAAGGTTTGGCGAAAGCCTTCGCCACGCCTGCCACGGGTAACAGAGGCGTAGGAGGGCCTCTGTCCCGGGCCAGAGCGTGAGCGGCCGTACGGGGGAGAGTGACGTCTGCTGCGGCTGTAAGCCCAGGCTCGCACCTCTCCGCGGTGGTCAAGCCGGCCACGGCGGTAGCGAACCTCGGTCCAGCCAGCGTCCTCACTATATCCCCTCATGTTTTAACAGGTAAGTGTTAGGTTAAATCTATATATTTTTGTTTTTTTTTTTTTTTTTTTTGGTCTTTTTTGTTTTTTTTGAAAATAAAATGAAAATAAAATAAAACCACAATTTGGGTTGTAAAATAAAAGAGTTGTGAAAAAGATAAACTAAATAACAGGCTTGTTGCAACGTTTCGACCCTAATCTGGGTCTTCTTCAGGCAGCCTGTTTAAAACAAAACAAAATAAAAGCTATTTCTCCTATATTCTCTAACTGACGTGTGTGTGTGTCTGCTCCTAGTGAGACGTCTGCTCTGGTCGAAGGGCGAAGAGAGAGTGAGGAGAGACGTGTGTATCTCCCCTCAGCACCTCTGCTCAGGCCCCTCCCTCGCAGACACACAGTCAGAGAGTCCTGCTCTGCATCCTTCGAATTTGAATTTGAATATCAGCCAATGGGAGAGCAGGATTTTTAATAATTGTTTTTTGTGGTTATATTTATTATATTTTATTAAAATTGTAGTTGTAAATAATTTTTGACTATGTGTTGTTTGTTTTGATGTGCTTTTTTCAAATTTTGGTGTTTGTATTTGATGAGTTTATGTAGTTTTTATAGATGGACGTGAGTATTTTGTTGTTTAGGGTGTAAATTAACATTTATTTTTCAGGTAAAGGTAAGTATTGTTAATAGGGTGTATATTTATGTTAATAATGTTTATTTTCCAGGTATGGTAAGTATTGTTTTATTATTTATTATTATTTAGATTAGGTGGAAATTTGAGGGTCAGGCAGGTCTCGTACGTGAGAGCTGGAGGCACGGGCGTGTTAGGGTTGGGGTTTGGGATCGGGTTAGGGTTAGGGGTTAGAGGTTAGGGTTAGGGGAAGGGTTAGGGTTAGGGATAGGGGAAGGGTTAGGGTTAGGGTTGGGGTTTGGGATCGGGTTAGGGTTAGGGGTTAGAGGTTAGGGTTAGGGGAAGGGTTAGGGTTAGGGATAGGGGAAGGGTTAGGGTTAGGGTTAGGGGAAGGGTTAGGGTTAGGGTTAGGGATAGGGGAAAGGTTAGGGTTAGGGTTAGGGTTAGGGGAAGGGTTAGGGTTAGGGATAGGGGAAGGGTTAGGGTTAGGGTTAGGGATAGGGGAAGGGTTAGGGTTAGGGATAGGGGAAGGGTTAGGGTTAGGGTTAGGGATAGGGGAAGGGTTAGGGTTAGGGTTAGGGGTTAGGGTTAGGGATAGGGGACCCGATCCAGTGCGCTGGCCATCACAGCTCCCCAGAGAGACCATGCCCTACTTCTCATTGAGGCCGTGGGGATGTCGCGTGCCCAGCCTCATAATCCAGAGGCGTTCGGACCTCCGCCTCTGAGCCACGCTCCATCTGGGGTTGGCCTCCAGGACAGAGACACGGACCGCGTCCCATCCGTGGAGGACGTAGTGTCCCACCACCAGCCTCTGAGTCTCCTTCTTCCTTAAAATATTATGTCTGTGCTGAGTGAACCTCACCAGGATTGTGTTTCCTGTCTCCCCAACATACTTTGCCCCACAGGTGGCACAGGTAACCAGGTAAACACAATTCCTGGTGAGAGGGCTTCCCCGCAGCTGACAGTGAAAAATTGTTTTTGTGTGTTTGTTTTGCAGCCATGTCTGGTGCTTGAAAAATTGTCTGTGACCTCTGGGTGCAGAGGTCAACAGAGACGGCAGTTTAGCCTTTACTAAATAGGATTGGAGATTCCTATTTTTTCTATAGGCTGCAATGATCCTCCTCTCCTGCAGCACCTGTGTGTCTGCCATAAAGGAGGTGAAATGACCCCTAATGACCCTCACAAGCTTCACAGTTGACGGGGAAAATGTAGTGACAAAGGGGAGGATTGGAGAGGTCTGTGTTGGCCTTTTCTCCAGAAAAGTCTTGAGACTTTTCCTTAAAAAGGAGCGAGGGTACCCTCTAGTGGCCAGAGCTGAGAACAGCGTTTTTGTGGCCTGCTTAAAATCCCCTTTGTCACTACAAATCCTATGAAACCTCAGGAGCTGAGATTTCACCAGCCCAGCAAAGGTGTGCTTGGGATGGTGGCTGGTTCTAAAGAGCAGAGCGTGAGTGTCTGTCTCCTTAAAAAATACCCTCACATCCAGCCTGCCTGTCTCCCTGAACCCCGCTCCCTTGTAGGTGGTGGTGTCCAGGAAGTCGACCGAGGTGTAGCTGGTGGTGGATTTGAGGGTGATGGACTGGTTGTGGGTGTTCAGGGTCTGTAAAAAAACTTGGAAATCCTCCTCTGAGTGGGGCCAGACACCCCAGATATCGTCCAGATATCTGAGGTAATGGAGGGGTTTCTTTTGGCAAGAGGCCAGGGCTGATGTCTCCCACTCAGCCATGAAAATGTTGGCGTATGCCGGGGCAAATTTCTTCCCCATGGCCGTGCCCTTAATTTGGAGGAAGAAATCCTCATTAAAAACAAAATCATTCCTAGTCAAATTAATCTCTAATAACTGAATCAATTCTTTGTCTGGCCTCTTTTTGTTTTTGAATTTATAGAATGTGTTTTTGACAGCCTGTATGCCCTCCTGTGTGTCAATATTAGTATACAGGCTGTCAATGTCAATAGTAAATAACATGGCGTCATGTGGGATGTGGAGGCTCCTAATAATTTCAACGAAATGATATGTGTCTTTAATGTAGCTCTCATGTTTGGTCGACAGGGGGTTCAAGAAGAAGTCGATGTATTCAGCCGTGTTGTATGTGTCACTGCTGCAGTCCGACACAATAGGCCTGCCTGGAGGGATTTCGTGTGGCCTACTCCATTTTGCAGGATCTTTGTGTATTTTGGGAAGCATATAGAACAGCCTGGGCCTGGGTTCAGGTGCGCCCATAAGGTAAGTCTTTTGTTTGAAATTTATAAATTTTTTAATGTACAGGTTTTCTATAATTTTTTGTATTAATTTAATTGTGTCCGGAAATATTGGTTTCACTAATTTAGAATAATATTTTGGATCGTTAAGCTGTCTATACCCCTCCCACAGATACTGTTCCCTGTCCATGATGACCACTACACTGCCCTTATCAGCCGGCTTGATAACAATATTTTTATTGTTTTTCAGCTCTTCTAGTGCAGCCACCTCCTCAGGGCTGAGGTTTGGCTCATTGTGGCTGAGTCTGAAGTGCTGATCAAAATGACTGACATCAGCTGTGATGAGGGCAGTGAGCTCTGGCGGTAGCGTGCCAGCAGGGGGAGTCCATGTGGAGGATGGGGTAAATTTAGGGGGCTCTGTTTGTTGTTTATTTTGGAAGTGTGAGGCCAATTTTAATTGTCTGTGGTATTGCTGTAAGTCAAATCTGCTCTGTTCTATGAGATTTTTGTTGCTGCCCTTAGTGGGAATAAAATTTAGTCCCCTGTTAAGCAGGGTCAATTGTGGGGTCGTCGGTGTGAATTTTTTGGCCAGAACTAAAACATTTTTAGTCCCCTCCTGTGCGTGCAGGCTTCTGGGGATTTCTAGTTTAGGTGCTGGCCCCAATGCTGCAGCATGAGACCAGCAGTGTCCTTCGTCCAGTGGATTTTGTCCTCCACTGTCTTAAAGGAGCTGTTGGGGAGTTTGGGGATGTACTTTTGATTTTTCTGGATATACTCGTTCAGGCGGAGGAGGGCATCCATCTCTGAGACAGGCAGGGCCCCAGAATAATTAATTAAAGGTACCCAAATCTCCGCCTGAGGAAATTTGTGGGTGGCAGCCCTCACTGCTGCCTGCATTTGTTTAATTGTTGTCTGTTGTATGTTTTGGCCTCTGTTGTTCAGGCCGAAGGACAGGATCACCTTCTCCACCGTGGCGGAGACGATGGTCCTGGAGAGGATGGCCTCAGCGTGTCTGAAGGTGGCCCCTGGGAAGCTGTCGATCTGCAGCCCCTCGATGTCGCAGGGTGGGATTCTGGCGACGTTCGAGTCTCCCATGATAAGCCACTTTTTCGTCACACTGAGGTTCCAGTCCCTCATTTTGTTTCTTGTGTTTATGTGTCTGCTTGGTCTGCATGTTGGTGTCTGTGGAGTGCTGTCTGTGTGTGTTTGTGTCTCTGTTGTTTTGGGGGGTGCTATTTTTTCAGGAGCCGCTGTTTTTGGCCCCAGACTGAGCTTCTTTTGGACAGCTGACCTCAGTCTGCCCGAAGGTGGCACGAGGGCAGGACTCGGACTGATGTCCTCGTCCAAACCCTCGAACACACAGGGGTTTGGTGGTCTGTCGACCCTGGCCGGAGTGCGTGTGGTCCTCTGGGCCTTAGGTGAGGTCTCCTGAGGAGCAGGGGGGAGGGGGATGTCCTCTCCCATCACCGGGGACCAGTCTCCCCGGGCAGGCTCCGTCATGGTGGCCACGGAGGTCACCACAGTCGGGCGCTGAGGGACAATGTCTGCCCTCACGACCATGACGTTATCCCGAGGAGGGGTCACGGCGAGGGGGACGGGGGGGACGAGGGTGGGGGGCACGCACTCTGTTTGAGTTGGTGCAGGTGAGGGTGTGTGTGTGATTGGAGCTGCGTGTGTAGGTGCCTGTGTGTGTGTGGTTTGGAGTGTAGGTGTGTGTGTGGGTGCTTGTGTGAGTGTGGGTGTGTGTGTGGGTGCTTGTGTGAGTGTGGGTGTGTGTGTGGGTGCTTGTGTGAGTGTGGGTGTGTGTGTGTCTGTGGTCTGTGGGACCCCAGCCACTAACAGAGCCTCTGTCTGCTTTAATGTGTCCTCCTCCAGGCGGCGACCCAGGTTTCTGCGTGCCCAGGATGAGGCCACCTCAAAGGGCCTCCGCCAGTGGTGTGCAGACATGTGGGTGAGTTTCCCCACCTCCTGCTCCATGACCCCCTGATAGTGGTCTCTAAGAATCAGGACCGTGGTGAAGGCCCAATTCTTGGCGTTCCCCTCTATCAGTGCCTGCGTGTGAGGAGTGGGGGCCGCTGGCTTGATGTTATCAGCCAGCGACTGTCCCATTTTGGCGATGGCAGAGGGAGGTTCGTCCGCCGACACGTTTTTCAGGTGGTGGACAGTTTTAATGATCGTGTGTATCACACGCACCTTCCCAACAAAGTCGGGGTCGTCCGACCGTTCCTCCTCGCCACGCTGTTGTTGTTTGTCCCTATTTGTGTTGTTGTACGTGTTTCTGTTGTTGTATGTGTTCCTGTTGTTGTATGTGTTTCTGTTGTTGTATGTGTTTCTGTTGTTGTACATGTTTCTGTTGTTGTATGTGTTCCTGTTGTTGTATGTGTTTCTGTTGCTGTTCACGTACTTGTTGTTGTACTGTGTTCTCGTGAACTGCTTGTGTTTATTTGTGTTGTTTGTTCTAGGTCCGTAAGGAGCCCGGTTTTCCAAAAATTGTGGCTTGTAGCCTTGGTTAAAGGTTTGGCGAAAGCCTTCGCCACGCCTGCCACGGGTAACAGAGGCGTAGGAGGGCCTCTGTCCCGGGCCAGAGCGTGAGCGGCCGTACGGGGGAGAGTGACGTCTGCTGCGGCTGTAAGCCCAGGCTCGCACCTCTCCGCGGTGGTCAAGCCGGCCACGGCGGTAGCGAACCTCGGTCCAGCCAGCGTCCTCACTATATCCCCTCATGTTTTAACAGGTAAGTGTTAGGTTAAATCTATATATTTTTGTTTTTTTTTTTTTTTTTTTTTTTTGGTCTTTTTTGTTTTTTTTGAAAATAAAATGAAAATAAAATAAAACCACAATTTGGGTTGTAAAATAAAAGAGTTGTGAAAAAGATAAACTAAATAACAGGCTTGTTGCAACGTTTCGACCCTAATCTGGGTCTTCTTCAGGCAGCCTGTTTAAAACAAAACAAAATAAAAGCTATTTCTCCTATATTCTCTAACTGACGTGTGTGTGTGTCTGCTCCTAGTGAGACGTCTGCTCTGGTCGAAGGGCGAAGAGAGAGTGAGGAGAGACGTGTGTATCTCCCCTCAGCACCTCTGCTCAGGCCCCTCCCTCGCAGACACACAGTCAGAGAGTCCTGCTCTGCATCCTTCGAATTTGAATTTGAATATCAGCCAATGGGAGAGCAGGATTTTTAATAATTGTTTTTTGTGGTTATATTTATTATATTTTATTAAAATTGTAGTTGTAAATAATTTTTGACTATGTGTTGTTTGTTTTGATGTGCTTTTTTCAAATTTTGGTGTTTGTATTTGATGAGTTTATGTAGTTTTTATAGATGGACGTGAGTATTTTGTTGTTTAGGGTGTAAATTAACATTTATTTTTCAGGTAAAGGTAAGTATTGTTAATAGGGTGTATATTTATGTTAATAATGTTTATTTTCCAGGTATGGTAAGTATTGTTTTATTATTTATTATTATTTAGATTAGGTGGAAATTTGAGGGTCAGGCAGGTCTCGTACGTGAGAGCTGGAGGCACGGGCGTGCTAGGGTTGGGGTTTGGGATCGGGTTAGGGTTAGGGGTTAGAGGTTAGGGTTAGGGGAAGGGTTAGGGTTAGGGATAGGGGAAGGGTTAGGGTTAGGGTTGGGGTTTGGGATCGGGTTAGGGTTAGGGGTTAGAGGTTAGGGTTAGGGGAAGGGTTAGGGTTAGGGATAGGGGAAGGGTTAGGGTTAGGGTTAGGGGAAGGGTTAGGGTTAGGGTTAGGGATAGGGGAAAGGTTAGGGTTAGGGTTAGGGTTAGGGGAAGGGTTAGGGTTAGGGATAGGGGAAGGGTTAGGGTTAGGGTTAGGGATAGGGGAAGGGTTAGGGTTAGGGATAGGGGAAGGGTTAGGGTTAGGGTTAGGGATAGGGGAAGGGTTAGGGTTAGGGTTAGGGGTTAGGGTTAGGGATAGGGGACCCGATCCAGTGCGCTGGCCATCACAGCTCCCCAGAGAGACCATGCCCTACTTCTCATTGAGGCCGTGGGGATGTCGCGTGCCCAGCCTCATAATCCAGAGGCGTTCGGACCTCCGCCTCTGAGCCACGCTCCATCTGGGGTTGGCCTCCAGGACAGAGACACGGACCGCGTCCCATCCGTGGAGGACGTAGTGTCCCACCACCAGCCTCTGAGTCTCCTTCTTCCTTAAAATATTATGTCTGTGCTGAGTGAACCTCACCAGGATTGTGTTTCCTGTCTCCCCAACATACTTTGCCCCACAGGTGGCACAGGTAACCAGGTAAACACAATTCCTGGTGAGAGGGCTTCCCCGCAGCTGACAGTGAAAAATTGTTTTTGTGTGTTTGTTTTGCAGCCATGTCTGGTGCTTGAAAAATTGTCTGTGACCTCTGGGTGCAGAGGTCAACAGAGACGGCAGTTTAGCCTTTACTAAATAGGATTGGAGATTCCTATTTTTTCTATAGGCTGCAATGATCCTCCTCTCCTGCAGCACCTGTGTGTCTGCCATAAAGGAGGTGAAATGACCCCTAATGACCCTCACAAGCTTCACAGTTGACGGGGAAAATGTAGTGACAAAGGGGAGGATTGGAGAGGTCTGTGTTGGCCTTTTCTCCAGAAAAGTCTTGAGACTTTTCCTTAAAAAGGAGCGAGGGTACCCTCTAGTGGCCAGAGCTGAGAACAGCGTTTTTGTGGCCTGCTTAAAATCCCCTTTGTCACTACAAATCCTATGAAACCTCAGGAGCTGAGATTTCACCAGCCCAGCAAAGGTGTGCTTGGGATGGTGGCTGGTTCTAAAGAGCAGAGCGTGAGTGTCTGTCTCCTTAAAAAATACCCTCACATCCAGCCTGCCTGTCTCCCTGAACCCCGCTCCCTTGTAGGTGGTGGTGTCCAGGAAGTCGACCGAGGTGTAGCTGGTGGTGGATTTGAGGGTGATGGACTGGTTGTGGGTGTTCAGGGTCTGTAAAAAAACTTGGAAATCCTCCTCTGAGTGGGGCCAGACACCCCAGATATCGTCCAGATATCTGAGGTAATGGAGGGGTTTCTTTTGGCAAGAGGCCAGGGCTGATGTCTCCCACTCAGCCATGAAAATGTTGGCGTATGCCGGGGCAAATTTCTTCCCCATGGCCGTGCCCTTAATTTGGAGGAAGAAATCCTCATTAAAAACAAAATCATTCCTAGTCAAATTAATCTCTAATAACTGAATCAATTCTTTGTCTGGCCTCTTTTTGTTTTTGAATTTATAGAATGTGTTTTTGACAGCCTGTATGCCCTCCTGTGTGTCAATATTAGTATACAGGCTGTCAATGTCAATAGTAAATAACATGGCGTCATGTGGGATGTGGAGGCTCCTAATAATTTCAACGAAATGATATGTGTCTTTAATGTAGCTCTCATGTTTGGTCGACAGGGGGTTCAAGAAGAAGTCGATGTATTCAGCCGTGTTGTATGTGTCACTGCTGCAGTCCGACACAATAGGCCTGCCTGGAGGGATTTCGTGTGGCCTACTCCATTTTGCAGGATCTTTGTGTATTTTGGGAAGCATATAGAACAGCCTGGGCCTGGGTTCAGGTGCGCCCATAAGGTAAGTCTTTTGTTTGAAATTTATAAATTTTTTAATGTACAGGTTTTCTATAATTTTTTGTATTAATTTAATTGTGTCCGGAAATATTGGTTTCACTAATTTAGAATAATATTTTGGATCGTTAAGCTGTCTATACCCCTCCCACAGATACTGTTCCCTGTCCATGATGACCACTACACTGCCCTTATCAGCCGGCTTGATAACAATATTTTTATTGTTTTTCAGCTCTTCTAGTGCAGCCACCTCCTCAGGGCTGAGGTTTGGCTCATTGTGGCTGAGTCTGAAGTGCTGATCAAAATGACTGACATCAGCTGTGATGAGGGCAGTGAGCTCTGGCGGTAGCGTGCCAGCAGGGGGAGTCCATGTGGAGGATGGGGTAAATTTAGGGGGCTCTGTTTGTTGTTTATTTTGGAAGTGTGAGGCCAATTTTAATTGTCTGTGGTATTGCTGTAAGTCAAATCTGCTCTGTTCTATGAGATTTTTGTTGCTGCCCTTAGTGGGAATAAAATTTAGTCCCCTGTTAAGCAGGGTCAATTGTGGGGTCGTCGGTGTGAATTTTTTGGCCAGAACTAAAACATTTTTAGTCCCCTCCTGTGCGTGCAGGCTTCTGGGGATTTCTAGTTTAGGTGCTGGCCCCAATGCTGCAGCATGAGACCAGCAGTGTCCTTCGTCCAGTGGATTTTGTCCTCCACTGTCTTAAAGGAGCTGTTGGGGAGTTTGGGGATGTACTTTTGATTTTTCTGGATATACTCGTTCAGGCGGAGGAGGGCATCCATCTCTGAGACAGGCAGGGCCCCAGAATAATTAATTAAAGGTACCCAAATCTCCGCCTGAGGAAATTTGTGGGTGGCAGCCCTCACTGCTGCCTGCATTTGTTTAATTGTTGTCTGTTGTATGTTTTGGCCTCTGTTGTTCAGGCCGAAGGACAGGATCACCTTCTCCACCGTGGCGGAGACGATGGTCCTGGAGAGGATGGCCTCAGCGTGTCTGAAGGTGGCCCCTGGGAAGCTGTCGATCTGCAGCCCCTCGATGTCGCAGGGTGGGATTCTGGCGACGTTCGAGTCTCCCATGATAAGCCACTTTTTCGTCACACTGAGGTTCCAGTCCCTCATTTTGTTTCTTGTGTTTATGTGTCTGCTTGGTCTGCATGTTGGTGTCTGTGGAGTGCTGTCTGTGTGTGTTTGTGTCTCTGTTGTTTTGGGGGGTGCTATTTTTTCAGGAGCCGCTGTTTTTGGCCCCAGACTGAGCTTCTTTTGGACAGCTGACCTCAGTCTGCCCGAAGGTGGCACGAGGGCAGGACTCGGACTGATGTCCTCGTCCAAACCCTCGAACACACAGGGGTTTGGTGGTCTGTCGACCCTGGCCGGAGTGCGTGTGGTCCTCTGGGCCTTAGGTGAGGTCTCCTGAGGAGCAGGGGGGAGGGGGATGTCCTCTCCCATCACCGGGGACCAGTCTCCCCGGGCAGGCTCCGTCATGGTGGCCACGGAGGTCACCACAGTCGGGCGCTGAGGGACAATGTCTGCCCTCACGACCATGACGTTATCCCGAGGAGGGGTCACGGCGAGGGGGACGGGGGGGACGAGGGTGGGGGGCACGCACTCTGTTTGAGTTGGTGCAGGTGAGGGTGTGTGTGTGATTGGAGCTGCGTGTGTAGGTGCCTGTGTGTGTGTGGTTTGGAGTGTAGGTGTGTGTGTGGGTGCTTGTGTGAGTGTGGGTGTGTGTGTGGGTGCTTGTGTGAGTGTGGGTGTGTGTGTGGGTGCTTGTGTGAGTGTGGGTGTGTGTGTGTCTGTGGTCTGTGGGACCCCAGCCACTAACAGAGCCTCTGTCTGCTTTAATGTGTCCTCCTCCAGGCGGCGACCCAGGTTTCTGCGTGCCCAGGATGAGGCCACCTCAAAGGGCCTCCGCCAGTGGTGTGCAGACATGTGGGTGAGTTTCCCCACCTCCTGCTCCATGACCCCCTGATAGTGGTCTCTAAGAATCAGGACCGTGGTGAAGGCCCAATTCTTGGCGTTCCCCTCTATCAGTGCCTGCGTGTGAGGAGTGGGGGCCGCTGGCTTGATGTTATCAGCCAGCGACTGTCCCATTTTGGCGATGGCAGAGGGAGGTTCGTCCGCCGACACGTTTTTCAGGTGGTGGACAGTTTTAATGATCGTGTGTATCACACGCACCTTCCCAACAAAGTCGGGGTCGTCCGACCGTTCCTCCTCGCCACGCTGTTGTTGTTTGTCCCTATTTGTGTTGTTGTACGTGTTTCTGTTGTTGTATGTGTTCCTGTTGTTGTATGTGTTTCTGTTGTTGTATGTGTTTCTGTTGTTGTACATGTTTCTGTTGTTGTATGTGTTCCTGTTGTTGTATGTGTTTCTGTTGCTGTTCACGTACTTGTTGTTGTACTGTGTTCTCGTGAACTGCTTGTGTTTATTTGTGTTGTTTGTTCTAGGTCCGTAAGGAGCCCGGTTTTCCAAAAATTGTGGCTTGTAGCCTTGGTTAAAGGTTTGGCGAAAGCCTTCGCCACGCCTGCCACGGGTAACAGAGGCGTAGGAGGGCCTCTGTCCCGGGCCAGAGCGTGAGCGGCCGTACGGGGGAGAGTGACGTCTGCTGCGGCTGTAAGCCCAGGCTCGCACCTCTCCGCGGTGGTCAAGCCGGCCACGGCGGTAGCGAACCTCGGTCCAGCCAGCGTCCTCACTATATCCCCTCATGTTTTAACAGGTAAGTGTTAGGTTAAATCTATATATTTTTGTTTTTTTTTTTTTTTTTGGTCTTTTTTGTTTTTTTTGAAAATAAAATGAAAATAAAATAAAACCACAATTTGGGTTGTAAAATAAAAGAGTTGTGAAAAAGATAAACTAAATAACAGGCTTGTTGCAACGTTTCGACCCTAATCTGGGTCTTCTTCAGGCAGCCTGTTTAAAACAAAACAAAATAAAAGCTATTTCTCCTATATTCTCTAACTGACGTGTGTGTGTGTCTGCTCCTAGTGAGACGTCTGCTCTGGTCGAAGGGCGAAGAGAGAGTGAGGAGAGACGTGTGTATCTCCCCTCAGCACCTCTGCTCAGGCCCCTCCCTCGCAGACACACAGTCAGAGAGTCCTGCTCTGCATCCTTCGAATTTGAATTTGAATATCAGCCAATGGGAGAGCAGGATTTTTAATAATTGTTTTTTGTGGTTATATTTATTATATTTTATTAAAATTGTAGTTGTAAATAATTTTTGACTATGTGTTGTTTGTTTTGATGTGCTTTTTTCAAATTTTGGTGTTTGTATTTGATGAGTTTATGTAGTTTTTATAGATGGACGTGAGTATTTTGTTGTTTAGGGTGTAAATTAACATTTATTTTTCAGGTAAAGGTAAGTATTGTTAATAGGGTGTATATTTATGTTAATAATGTTTATTTTCCAGGTATGGTAAGTATTGTTTTATTATTTATTATTATTTAGATTAGGTGGAAATTTGAGGGTCAGGCAGGTCTCGTACGTGAGAGCTGGAGGCACGGGCGTGTTAGGGTTGGGGTTTGGGATCGGGTTAGGGTTAGGGGTTAGAGGTTAGGGTTAGGGGAAGGGTTAGGGTTAGGGATAGGGGAAGGGTTAGGGTTAGGGTTGGGGTTTGGGATCGGGTTAGGGTTAGGGGTTAGAGGTTAGGGTTAGGGGAAGGGTTAGGGTTAGGGATAGGGGAAGGGTTAGGGTTAGGGTTAGGGGAAGGGTTAGGGTTAGGGTTAGGGATAGGGGAAAGGTTAGGGTTAGGGTTAGGGTTAGGGGAAGGGTTAGGGTTAGGGATAGGGGAAGGGTTAGGGTTAGGGTTAGGGATAGGGGAAGGGTTAGGGTTAGGGATAGGGGAAGGGTTAGGGTTAGGGTTAGGGATAGGGGAAGGGTTAGGGTTAGGGTTAGGGGTTAGGGTTAGGGATAGGGGACCCGATCCAGTGCGCTGGCCATCACAGCTCCCCAGAGAGACCATGCCCTACTTCTCATTGAGGCCGTGGGGATGTCGCGTGCCCAGCCTCATAATCCAGAGGCGTTCGGACCTCCGCCTCTGAGCCACGCTCCATCTGGGGTTGGCCTCCAGGACAGAGACACGGACCGCGTCCCATCCGTGGAGGACGTAGTGTCCCACCACCAGCCTCTGAGTCTCCTTCTTCCTTAAAATATTATGTCTGTGCTGAGTGAACCTCACCAGGATTGTGTTTCCTGTCTCCCCAACATACTTTGCCCCACAGGTGGCA